>NC_060119.1:59386805-59705555 GCF_021461395.2 Schistocerca americana
TCGAAGGCTACCAGGAAGAAGTAAAGCATCAATTCGGCCTTAGTAAGCTGCCATTTGTGTGGGCACATAAGTGGGGTAGGAGTCGGCCAACAGATAGCACACAGGAAATGGTCGCTCAAGTATGTGTCAGAGAGAATGGACCACTGTAGACGATGGGCAAGCTAGGCAGTGGAGAAGGGTAGGTCCAAATGGGAACAGGTGTGCGAGGAGTCTGGAAGGAACACGGGTGCTCCTGTGTTAAGCAGAAGAGGTTAAGTTGATGGAGAACACCAGCCACGAGGGCACCTCAAGACAGGTTCTGGGAGAACCCTAAAGGGGATGGTACGTATTAAAGTCACCGAGCTGCAGAAAGGGATGAGGTAGATGCCTAATAAGCTGGAGGAAGTCTGTCCTGGTGACATAGAATGACAGAGGGATGTCAATGGTACAAAGGGAAAAAGTCAAGTGAGGTAGGAAAATGCGGACTGCAACAGCCTGAAGCCAGATAGTCAGGGAGATGAGTTGACTATGAACATCATCCTGTATGAGCAGCATGACTTCCCCATGAGGTGGAATGCCCTCCTCAGGAGAAGGTCAAAGCGGACAGGGAAAAAATGCAGGAGGTCAAAGTGATCATGAGGACACAATGGCTGCCATAACATACTCTATTTTAGTAACAAATAACTGACAGCAATTAGAGAGTGTCATGGCGGATACATGATTTGGCGACTACAGGTCATTGTAGTTACACAGGTTAAATGTCACAACATTTAAATATAGAAAAAACAAACACAAATATATCTATTTCAAAAGTCAGACAAAAATTCACTTGACACCTTCCTTAGAGAGAGTCTCCATTCCTTAAATAGTAACCATGGTTGATACCTCACTGGGGAGGGGGGGGGAGGGGGGGCCTCCTTTGTTGTAATCCCAAGAAGGCAGTATAGTACCTGCATGCTCAGGCAGCAAATAGAGGTTTGCAGCCTGGTGCTGTAGATATTGTAGAATCATCAACACAGCTGAACAATATGGGCTGCACGCCAAATAACATGGGCTGCACACCATATTGCTGCCCAACTGCTCAACCATGACGGCTGGTCAGGGAGGGGTTTAAGTTCTGCTGCTTGCTGTTGTCTGCACAGTACAGGCTGCGATTGCATGTCACTCCGAATGATCTGGAGCAGAGGCCATGTCTGGGGCGGCCGTCACAATCAGCAGCATCTTGACAGTACAGAAGTCGGTTAAGCTGGAGGAGCATTCTCAAAGGCTGGACCAAGGCAATTACATCCTGAACAGTGTCACAAAAATGTCTTGCTACAGCTGTGGGACGCTGATCAAGCACAGGCGACTGCTGTCGGTGACCCATGCCAGATTCCTGGCACATGGTTTTTGGCTCCAAGCTCTGCTTCAGTCCAACCTGCTACAGAAGTGTTATAGGCCATTACTGTTCTTGATCTGTATCAACCATTTAGGAGACAACCTGAGCAGTTCTCTCTGATGCTGTCATTTACCATCCAGTAGAGTCATAAGGTGATAAAAACTAATTGCAACATGATTCAGACATGATGTCTGCATGGTGAGGAAAGTGACAACTGACTCCAAACAACAAGAAGTTTGTTGACGGGCTACTGCCATTCACACCATAAGCAACTATTTTTGGTACTTATGCAGTATAGGGGGTACATGCACTGATTGTACTCTCTATGAAATGTATAATGTTGATAACACAGTATTCTCATTATTATCATGTTTGATAAAGGGGCATGAGGATGGTGTTTCGCAACACTGAAATCAACTACAAAATACACTATAAATACAAATGAAAGCGTAATTCCTACCACATAAGGTTAAAGCAACATGATCTATAAGAAGATAGAGGTAAAGAGACATTACTGAAGTGTTTGATACCGCTTCATCATCTCACAACCATACTACATCTTTCAACATAACCGAGAATTCGGGATATACTGCAGACCAGTCTGTCACCACAACCTGAGCTGTAGCGTACCCTGATGTGAGAATCTGGTTGAGATATAGCAAATGTTAACTATGAGCATGACGTGAGTGACTCACTTCTCTGCAAGAAGGATGGTAAAACCACACTCAACTTATGAAAACTTCCTAAGCGGTGGCATTTCAAATTGTCAATATTTTATTTTAATACATTTGTTAGCAGAATGTTGGGTCTCGGGATGATCACAAACACAGCGACACACTTAACAATGTAATGCAATTATGATTTATGGAAGGCGCAAATATTTACACTTCCTTAACCACCGTAGTGCTACCAGTTATCCACTGTCACAGTTAGTAGTACTGCATATTTCTGCATCATCTTGTCCCATGACGTACCACACCGAACTGCAAGATATTTGAAATCAATCACTTACGCTCCATGTCACAACATGTACTATTAGGTGTAAAAAAATTGTGTGTGTGTTTGAGTGTCTTTCATGCACAAATAAATTTTTGATCTCTATTTTCCACGACACAACAAAAACCTGTCAATATCATAACATTCTTCCGTAGAAAACACTAACGGGTTAATACCACACAGGCATACATCTACTGATAGATATTTACCACAACAGCGTGGCTGGAATAAGTGTTTAGCATATCTCGAACTCAATCTACACGCCATCCTCATGACGCTACCTAGTACCTACCACACCGAATTGTTTACATACTACATCAAAGATCTTATAATTACAATGAGTTCAAACCACGTAGCTTAATATCATGGAGGTATACCTCCACGCTTAATATTGAGGTCACTGGTGCAATCTTCGATGCCAGTGCTCTCTATTAGGGAAGATATGACTTAACTTTCAAATGAAAGACCATACAAAGCTGTAAATCTCCTTGTTACGAATGCCGTGGCATTTTCACGGAGGTTTTAGCCTGGTTCACACTCGCGACTATAGTGACGCCACTGCTAATGGCAGTTGCACGTGCAAACACCCAGTGTTCAATTGCGTGACTTAAGTGCCGCATCTTTTGTCATACCACAAAAAGTTCTACATCTATATCTACATCTAAATCTATACTCTGCAAATGACGGTGACGTTCATGGCAGAGGGTTTGTCCCAATGTACCAATTATTACGGTTTTATCCCATTCCACTCTCGTTTGGAGTGTAGGAAGAATGATTGGATGCCTGTGTGGTGCAGTAATTATTCTAATCTTATTATCACGATCTCTATGTGAGCGATACGTAGAAGATTGTAGTACATTTCTAGAGTCCTTATTTAAAGCCGGTTCTGGAAACTTTGTTTACAGATTTTATCGGAATAGCTTACGCCTGTCTTCAAGAGTCTGCAAGTTCAGTTCCTTCAGTACCTCTGTGAAACTCTCTCACAGTTAAACAAACCTGTGACCATTTGTGCTGCCTTTCTCTGTATATGTTCAGTATCCTCTGTTAGGCCTATTTGGTATGGGTCCCACACACTTGAGCAATATTCTAGAACAGGTCGCATGAGTGATTTGTAGGCAATCTGCTTTGTAGAGTGATTGCACTTCCCATATTGCACCAATAAACAAAAAAATAAATAAATAAACACACCCACCGTACCCACAACTGAGCCTATGTGATCATTGCACTTCATATCCCACAAAGTGTTACACCCAGGAATTTGTATGAGTTGGCTGTTTCCAACAGCGACTCATTGATATTACTGTCACAGGATATACGTTTCTTCGTTTTGTGAAGAACAAAATTTTACATTTATGAACGTAGAGGACAAGTTGCCAGTCTTTGCAACATTTTGAAATCTTATCAAGATCTGACTTAATAGTTATGTAACTTCTTTCATATAGCACTTCATTATAGATAACTGCATAACCTGCAAAAAGCCTGATGTTACTATTAATTAGTGTGATTGATTGGTGACTCCATAGTGTCCTGTGCACTACGACCAGATATTGGGTATACTTGGAAGGATACATAGAATCTATGTGATCGCCATAAGCTTATTGACACCAGTGCTTACTAATTTAAGTTATAATTACAGCACTGAAGATGGTCACTAAGTGACCGAAAATCGATTTTGCGATAATAAACAAAAATATACGACCAATGCTGTCTCTCCTTCCCTGTATAAATAGTGTGATTAATATATAACATGAACAGCAAGGGTTCCAACACTCTTCAATGGGGCACACACAAAGTTACTTCTACATCTGTCGATGATTCTCCATCCAAGATAACATGCTGCTTCTTCCCTACCAAAAAGGCCTAAATCTAGTCACAAATTTCACTTGATACCCCATATGATCTTACTTTTGACAATAAGTGAGGGTGTGGTACTGAATCAGATGCTTTTTGGAAATCAAAAAATTCTGCATCGACCCAATTGGCTTGATCCAAAGCTTTCGGTATCTCATGTGAGAAAAGTGAACGTTGGATTTCACACAATCGATGTTTGCGGAATCCATGCAGGTTGGTATTGAGTGAGTCATTCTTTTCAATATACCTCATTATGTTTGAGCTCAGGATGTGCTCTAAGACTTTACAACAAATCGATGTCAAAGATATTGAACATTAGTTTTGTAGATCGTTTCTATTATCTTTTTTGTAGACAGGTGTGACATTCTCTTTTCTCCAAGAACTGGGCACGGTTTTTTGTTTGAGGGATCTACGATAGATAACAGTTGAAAGAGGGGCTAACTGATCCGCAAATTCAGTATAGAATGTGACAGGGATTTCATTGGGCTCTGGAGGTTGTTCAGTTTTAACGATTTCAGCGTTTTCTCAACACCATTGACACTAATACTTGTTTCATTCTTCTTTTCAGTGATTTGAGGATCAAATGATTAAATTGGGACCCATTGTAATCCGCCCCCGAAAGCAGGCACAGTCACACTATATAAGCATGGAAGAATGGACGAGACATTTCAAAGACATTCTCAACAAAGATGGTAGAGAGGGAGCACAGGTATCAAGTCAAGAGATCACACTGCAAGAGATGGCAGCCTGGTCCCCACTCACTCCGAATGAGGTCTGAAACATCATTGAATCAACAAAAAGGAAGAAAGCAGCAGGACTGGACATGCTTTACAACGATTACCTTAAAGACACAGCCAATCTGCTAGCACCAACCTGGACAAAACTTTATAACAAATGCATTCAAACAGCAAAAATCCCAGGCCAGTGGAGAAAATCAATAGTAAGGGTAATGTACAAAGGGAAGGGCGACCCAAAGGACACAAACAAATACAGAGGAATAGACTTGGAGAACAACCCTTTTAAGGTATTCACATAACTAGTCACAGGAAGAATAAGACACACTTTGGAAGACCACCTCCCAGAATCTCAATTCGGGTTCAGGGAAAAAAGATCCACTATCACAGCAGTGGAGCTGCTTTTAAAAAACATATGGGAAACCATCGATAAGAAGCAAAAATATTATGCTGTATTCATAGACTTCACAAAGGCCTTCGACCTCCTCGATCGATCATTAGTAAAAAGGATGCTCGACGAAACCCTGGGAAGAGACAGCGTCTGGACGAGGATTATAAACTCCATAAATGAATGGAATGAGATAAGGATCTCGGACAACCTCGACCTGTCTGAACCAATAAGGCAAACAAACGGAGTACTCCAAGGAGACCCACTGTTCATTCTGACCCCTGTTCATTCTGGCAGCAAAGGACATTATGGAAATCGCTCATGACGAAGATGTCGAAGTAAATGCCTACACGGACAACATTGTGATAGGCTCAAAAAACTTAAAGAAACTACAGGAGACTATAGAAGACGTGGAAAAATGGTGCAGAAAACACAAGTTTGTAATCAACATCGACAAAACGGAAATGATGGTATTCAGACCAGGCGGGCAAATCCCAAAAACGACAAGAATTGCACTACAAGGAAAGCAAATATGTATCACAAAAGATTACAAATATCTGGGGATAAAACTCCAGCAGTCCGCAAAGTGGTTCACTAAACACACAACAGAGAAAGCGACACAGGCTATCAGAGCGATAAACGAAATAAGTTCCATCAGAACACTAAATCTAGACACAGCTATGGCACTCTTCAAATCAAAAGTAATACCAATACTGGCTTATGGGATAGAAATCATATGGATACACCTAAATGAAAAGAACTTAGAAACATTGGAAAGAGTAAAAGCAACCTATATCAAAAGAGCATTAGGGGTAACAAAAACCATAAGATCAAGATTAGTCTACCTTCTCGCTCGAGAATCTTTCCTCATCGAGGATCTAAGGACAAGGTTCTTACTTCCCAACACATTAGCATCGGAGAACCTACTAAGATCACTACTCAAGAAAAGAGAGGAAGTACCAATGGAATTCTATGAATCCGGGGCCATGGTCGACCGCACTTGAACAGCAGCAAATTTTGAGATGAGACACGTACTTACAAGACTCGCAGTACACGGATTCCACCACGAAATTTGTGCAAATACAACATACCACGAACCGTCAAACCTTTGCAAGTGTACACTACGTGGACAGTCTTGTGAGAGATACCATATAGAAATATGCAACAAGAGGACCAGATCAATTAGAGACTATGCAATAAATGGTTCAATTGATAATCTGTTATAATACCAGCACTGAATGTAATCTACTAAGAATTATGCAGACACTCAACACATCCTTGTAATTCGCTCTCAAATGATTGTAATGTAATGTATAACTATAATGGCTATTTTGCTGCAATAAATCGTTTAAAATTGGGGCAATTCTCCTGGGTTTTCCTTAGTAAAGGAACATTTGGAAACAGAGTCAAGCATTTCAGCTTTGGCATTACTACTCTCAATTTCAGTTCCTGTCTAACTCGGGTGCCACTAACAGCCTCTACATACGACCAGAATCTCTTCATGTTCTGTGAAACATTGTTTGACAATTTTCTGCTGCAGTAGTCATTGAAAGCATTATATATTTCTCACTTGAGAGCCAAACGCGTTTCATTCAGCATTTCTCTATCTGTATCCCTACACTTCGTTTTACGCCTATAATGCAGTAGTCTCTGTTTCTTTAAACGTTTCTTTACTGTGACTGTATACTATAGAGGTTCCCTCCCATTGTGGACTGCCCTACTGGGTACATGTCTGTTCAGTGTTGGTCAACTATTCTTTTAAACTGAGCTATAGTTCCCCTACATGTTCCTACTCTGTGCTGAAAGTATCAAGTTCCTCATCAAGATAAGACATTACTGATCTAGACTCATCTAGTTTACTGAACATACCTCTTTTTCTGCTTGTTTTAGGTTCCTTTGTACTATGGTAATTATTGTTGCCACAATCGTGTCTTGGTCAGTCTCAATGTGGGCATCCTCAAAAAGGTCAAGTCTATTACTTGAGATTAGATCCATATATTTCCATCATGAGTGGGGTTCTTAACTATCTGCTCTAGTTAGTTTTCAGAGAAAGCATTTAGTAATGTTTCATTGGATGCCTTATCACACCCTCTAATAAAAAAAACTGTAATTTTCCCAATGAAATGTTGGATAATTAAAGTGTCCACCAATAATTACAGTATGACTGCGGACCTTAAGTTCAAGTGAACTGAGGTTTTGTCGAAAGTGCTCGTTTACATCAGAAAGTTAGTCTGGTGGGTGACAGAAAGATCCAATTATCATTTTATGCCCATCCCGGATACTGAGTCTTGGCCAAACAATTTCACATGCAACTTCCATTTCCACCTCGACGGATTTGAGTCTCTTGTCTCCTGCGACAAATACACCACCTCAATTTCCCATTGACTATCCATTTGACATACACTTAAATTTTGCCCATAAATCTGACTGCTATCAATTTCAGGTTTCAAACAACTTTCCATATCTAGCATTACGTGAGCTTAACTGCTTTCATGAACTCTTCAAACTCTGGTACTTTGTTGTGAATGGTTTGGTAGTTTACAATTAGGATTTTAATACTCTCACCAGTGTGAGGAATTTCTTTCCATCTTACACTGATACTTCTGCGTTTACTACAGCTATCGTTCTCTGGATTGGATGGAGAGTCGCCTAATCTAAAGAGAAAACCCCTGTGTGTACCCCATAGACAGTCAGCTACAGTTCAAGTCGGTTGTACTTCGTGACGCCACATGCCTTCCATCACTGCTCCCTGATGGCTGTATTTCGAAATACGAACATTCTGCTGCAGCCACTATGCAGAAATTGTTGCTGTACTCCATCGATTTCAGCATGTTTTTATTTTATTGCTAAAGAAACTCAAAACAGTGGTCAGCAGGTACTCTTTCGCAGCTTCTAGACCTTGAAGAACAAAACCTAATATTACTGTTAAATTTTGTGTGTTTGTGTGCGTGTGTGTGTGTGTGTGTGTGTGTGTGTGTGTGTGTGTGTGTGTGTGTGTGTGTGTGTGTGTTTGCATGTGTGCGCTCGCGCACACACACACAATATTTGCAAGAGAATCATGTATTCCATAATCTTCAAAGATTTTTGGATGAGTGAGTAAATGAACTAAATATGTAACCAAAAAATGGAATCGTATTAACCTTATAATTTGTGAGGTAAGCACTGTGTAAATGGTGAATTATATGTGGGAAGTAATGTGACACCAGTTAAACTAAAAATAGTCTTCTAAATTCCTACATCACAGATTCTAGAATGTTGGAAGAGTGGTGTGGCTGCAGATGTGTTTTCATTCCAGCTGGTTATAGTCACAGAGGATGGTAGTCGAGTTTAGGCCTCTCCTAGACAGCTTCATCACGCGTTCTCCAACAACCAATAAACATTTGGTAGTGTTCTAAGTGTTCTGCTGTAAGTATTGTACTCAAAGCGAGCCTTATAGATGATCCAGGACATATCTTTTACCATCACGAGGACTCAATGCTTTCGTGTTTACCTCAACTGTATAGCTGTCATGTTTCTCACTTTGAATCGTGCCTGTTGTTCTGTATTGCTCTCTATTGTTGAACAAACAATTTTTATAGTATACTGAACTTATTTTATTTTAGACAACACAGTTATTCACTCCTTTAGATTTTTTCTCCTCCTTCTCATCAATTTTATAAGCATATATTTTTGCTCTCAAACCATAAAATTCTTCCATTATTTTTCCATTACATTTATCTTTCGTTTTTCCTAAATCTTTCATGCTTACTTCTGGAAAGCCATAAATATCATCCGTTGGATAGTCAATAGTATCAACGTAATCGATTACTGATATCATGTCTTCATAGAAATCTTCAGTACATACACTGTATATCAACCTACTTGTGTTATAAACTGTTGTTGGAGAACCCGTGTTAAATGTTCCATTACTTTCTGTATTATATGCATAATTGTCTTGATGAGAAATCGTATGTATCTTCTTTATTTTGTTAATTTTCTAACTCTTCTCACTCTCAGAGATTGTTGTCTTAAAATATTTGGTTTATCTAGCCTGGTTTGTACAGAAAATGTATACCCCAGTCTCTGAAATGAATAGCATAGCTATGAACAAGTAATTTTTCCTTTGTGTCAAAGATAATATTTTTACACATTTTGATTGTAACACTTAGCCCCATCTGCCAGATAATAGCGAGAGCAGAACCAATATATTTCTTCTTTAGCAATATCTGATCGGTGTAATAAAATTTAGCATACTCTGTAACATATTACTTTATGCTTTCAACAGGAAAAATTTTATATACACCACTTGGACTAAGTGTATCAAACATCTTAAAATTATCTTCACACACATGGATTTAACAAAGTTGATATGTTTCTGAGTGCCAAAAAATATTTTGAACCCCTCGCATGTGGGTATATTCCACAACTTCCATCTCCTAAGAAAAAGGTGTTTAAGAATATTGTCTTCATCTCTCTGTTCTCGTTTTTTATGTTGAACATGCTATTTATGAATTCCCTGGCAAAATTGTCTTCAGTTTTTGACTTTGCATTTACACAAGATGAATGGTAGAGTTCATCCCCTATTTTTAAATCTTTAGGCTTCACTTTGTTTAGATTCTTATTAGAGAGTGAATGATGTTCTTTTACATCAACAGCAGAGTTATTTGTAACAACTCTATAAATATCTTTGATAGTTTTATGCCATATTGTCTTGCTTATATCAGAGCAACCGTCATGATTCCAAACCAAGTATTTGTTACTAAATGCTACGAATGCTACTTCTTTTCCATCATTTCTTTCTTTCCAGTGAATAGCTAACTGTTCAATGCATTTTATTCCTACATTACCATTTATTTTATTTTTCAATATTGCTGGTGTATCACCTGTTACTGGACCTCCATAGCAAAAATTAATAGTTTTACCATATTTTGGTTTCATAACTACATAGTGAAAGTCATGTATCAGTTCTTTAGGTGAATCAAGTCTACTCATTGCTACATAGATAGGTTTATTAAACGCGATTTTTGTCTTATACGTATGTATGGCAACAAGATTTTCATTAAATACAGTTCTTCCTTTAAAATTTGATTTTGCTGGAAGTTTATCAGACTTTTCTCCATCTGAAACTAATCTTATATGCACTCTGTTTTTTATGGTCTCTATCGTCTTTCAAACACAGAATTACTCGTTAGCTTATAGAAACCTTTTTCAAAATCATGCTTTGCTTTCATCCGCATTTGTTTGTTCAATACTATATACTTCTTTAAGATACCTGACTGATTAAATTTTAAAAATCTGTGTATTTTTGTTATCCTAATCCCTAGAGACAGATACTGTTTCAGGTTTCTACAGCACAGTACATCAGTGTACTTAGCAGACAGAGCAGTCAGCAACTTAGTTTCGTTAGTTCCAGATACAATTTCAGTCTTGGACACTAAAGCTATATCTTTACGTAGATTATGTAGTTCTCCAGAATATTCTAGATCTACTTCAAATATATATCCAATTTTAAAACTCTCTGAAAGTCCACTTATTGTTGTAGAATCGAAAGAATTTGGTTCACCCCACTCAAAATCATCATATGGTAAATATTGGCTCACAGCGTAACTATACAGATTGTTTGCATTAAAACATGATAAATAATTTGATATCTTTTTTACATCATAATCTTCCATATATTTATTATTTGCATTTCGTATATATTTTCCAACACTCGGATGTACCGCACCTTATTCCCTTTTCAATCGTAGGAACAATATCGTAATCATGTAATAATTCTACTGATTGTTCAGTCATTTTTAGCATTGCATCCCAAGATAAACCAGGAGCTGTAAAATACCAAGATGGATCCAAATCATATACTTTTATACAGATCATGATATTCACCAAGATTTTGGATATTAAATTTTTCCCAAACTAATTTAGCATTTTTATTAATTTCAGCACTTATTTCACCATCATTCAGTTTACTGCAAAATTCTTCTTTTTGTTGCAAGCTGTGTTTCTTCAGACATCCTCCAAAACTCCATGTAATCATGTAGACAGACACCTTTTGTGATCAATAAATTGAATAAATCTTCTGGGATCGGCAAATGGTTCAAATGGCTCAAGCACCATGGGACTTAACGTCTGAAGTCATCAGTCCCCTAGACTTAGAACTACTTAAACCTAGCTAACCTAAGGACATTACACACATCCATGCCTGAGGCAGGATTTGAATGTGCGAACGTAGCAGCAGCATGGTTCTGGACAAAAGTGACTAGAACTGCTCAGTCACAGTGGCCAGCTTACATTCATCGTTTGATTCCTTTTCAATAAAGGTTTGTAAAGTGGAGAAGCCATAAATTTAAATGTGTCAATACATCTCACCTTGAAATTTTCTGTCAACTGGCGAAAACTAACATATATTTTTTCATTGTTGGGTATCAACTCTATGTTTTTATCACAACCAAATACTTTTACAAACAAAGGAGTGTCATATCCACATAATTTATGTAAATAAATTGTACAGGACTTCGACTTATAAGTTTTAGATAACAATTATTATGTAAAGGATTTATATATTTTCCTGTTAAATTATCATGATGACGAACTTTTTTATTGTTTTTCGTGTAATGGCATCTACATAATGAGCATATTTCAGACATTGTATTTCTTGATTGTTCTTCAGATGTTAAAGGTCTCATTTCTTCAGTTTCAGAATAAATTGTTCGAATTTCTTCAAGCTCTTTTTTCATACATTTTTTCATAACTTTTTTACGACAGTTTGATCCTCTATATACAATGGAATCTTCATAGTATCCATCAATGTACTTGATATAGTAACAGGAACCATTTGGTTGATGTTTCTGATATTTTATTGTGTATGAAGATTCTGGGTTTGATTGTCATTCATCCATCTTTAATAGCAAACTCTCAATATCTGGATAAACTACAAATTGAACTTGTTGCGTATGTTGATAATCTTCAAGATTTCCTCTGGTAATTCAACGTTTAATGGTTTGTTAACTAAATATTTTGGTATGCAACTATCTAATTTTTCCTTACTGTTAAAGCGGAATAAACACATTTCACAAATAAATTTTCCTGCTTCATGTATTGTAATTTGACTTGAAACAATCCTAGATACATTTTTTTGAAACAATAGTGTCAATTTCCCCCATTCTTAAAATAAAGGTACTTACATCTTCATCCTTTTGCGTTTTCTTATTTTTAACAGATACAGTTGATATTTTTCATCAACTGAGTAAACATTAATAGATATATTAATTTTAGTCTCAATTTTTGGAATGTTATTATTATGTGTCTCTGCCACTGTTTTATTTACAGAATATAATACAGGTTTTATATTCCACAAAGAAATTTTTGATCATTATTTTTTATATTAATACATGTTTTTTTAATTTTTTCTGGGAATTTCACATTTGGTGATTCTATCAGTGGAACATATCTATTTATCCCTAGTTGTAAGGCAATAATTCCGTTTAAAGTCTGGCCTTATTACCCTGCTTGAAAATTCGACATTTTTGATAAAATATTTTGATTATCATTGTTAATTTTTTTAATTAACTCTCTTTAAATCCTGTAGTTCTCTGTTTGGAACTTAAATTCCTTAACATTTCTACTTATTTGCATTCTGCACTCACAAAAAGGCTTAAAAGTTATTTTTAGATTATCTTTCACAGTTTTCATAATTTCTGGCTTCAATGCATTGAAGAAGAACTCTGGGTCATCAAGTTTAGATTGTTCTCAAAATTTATAGTTTGTAGTCTGTTTGCAAATGCTTAACTAGGTGATATTTAATTGTCCTTCTATTTTCTCGTTTCCCAAAGACGTTGCTTGAAATGGAAATATCCTATTCAATTGTTAATGGCCTATCCTAATCAGTTTTGGAACTTCTATCATCAAAATAAGGTAATTGTTAATATCCCCCTTGATATCTATCAATAAATATAATTAGACCACATTTATGTAATTTAGTATATACTGTCAAATTATTTCTTATATAATAATCAAAAAGTGAACTGATCGATTTCAGTCTCTTATTTAATACAAAAATGTTTTGTCAAGGAATTTTTAAAAACGTCTCATCCAGATTTGTTATTTTTTGGGTATTCTCGAATACATGCTTTACATTTACTTCTATGTTTGTCTTTATATGGTGGATTTGAGTAAATGCAATTCAAATCTTTAATTTCTTGACAGTTAACACATGTTTTGTGTGTTATCAGTTTCAGCCTGTTGCTTATCATTGTTCATCGACAATAATATTTTCGTATAAAAAATATAAACTTTCACAGCTAGAAATGTCACAATAAATAAAACGTGCCAGACTATTATGCCGTGGTCGAATGTATTTCCACTTAAAATCCGGCGTTTCGTCCTCATCTACAGAGGACGTTTTCAAGGGGGATCGTAACTTCTTTGAATATCTGATTCACACCCTCCCTCGCTACTGATTACAGCAAAATTCTGCTTCCACGAACTTCCGTGCAGTTGCGTGATGTCATGTTTTGAATACATGAGCATGATTGGCTGTAGTTGACTGCCATTGTCTGCTGTTGCTATCATCCCATGGCAGAAGACTGGTACATACCTTCTTCAGTACCGAAATCCAAACATCATTCAATTACACTACCTCCTCCTCCTCATTGAAATTCCTGGGTTGTTTTACAATGCTACGACCCCTCTGTACAGCCTTTCATGGCATCCGCTTGTGGCTGCCAGTTCCTGAGTCGTATCAGAATGAATGTGGTTGTCTCCTGGCTGTAAAGCGTGTTCTGCATCAGATGATCTCTCCATCTTAGTGTCCACACCTCCCTGCAAATACGAGGGTTGACTGAAAAGTAATGCCTCCACCTTCGTAAATCTTCAACAGTTGGCTGCATTGGTATGTAGCACGTACTGGCTTGTTACGTAGCCTCTTTTTTACAGCTCCAGTTGGCGGGAAGCCTTAGCATTGAACGGTTGTGTTGTTACAGTGTAAACAACAAACCCTGCACATACGGTCGGCCAATGCGATTTAAGAAATGTGAAGTCATTGAATTCTTAACAGCAGAAAATGTCCCCCAAAGGAGATTAATCAGAAAATGAAAGCAGTTTATGATGGTTGCGTTGATGTAAGTACTGTTGGTCGTTGAGCGAATAAGTTTAAAAATGTTGAGGCAGAAACATCTGACCTGCGTGATAAAGAGTTGGATGTCCTGTGACAGCAACCACCGAGTTTCACAAGCAAAATGTTGACAGATTGATTCAGGACGATCGTCGTATCACTCAGAGAGAAATTGCCAGCACAATCGGCAGTACACAAGAACTTGTGTGTCACATTATTGCATTTCCTTGGGAAACCACACACTTCACGTGCCACCACAACAGAACTTCAGAGACTGAATCCCACCACCATATGGCACCCTCCATACAGGCCAGATTTAGCACCATCTGACTTCCATCTGTTCCCGATAATGAAAGACCATCTGCGGGGACATCATTATGCTTCCGATGAAGGTGTTCAGAAACCTGTGAGACTGTTGTTGCTGAAACAGTGCGTCGTCTTCTTCCTTGACGGCTTCAGAAAACTTGTTCATCGTTGGCAGAAATGTATTCAATTGGCTGGTGATTATGTGTAAAAGTGAATATTGGTAATTAAAGATCACGTATCACATTCTAAGGATTATTTCTGCATTTGATTTATTAAAATATTTCCACTCAAATACAGTTAACGAAGGGGGAGGCATTACCTTTCATTCAACCCTCGCACACGAAATCTTATAAATCCAGCTTTTTCTAGCGCTTGGTGAGAATCCTTAGTCGGTTTTAGGTGATCTTGTATCTTAGGATTTTTCCTATGCGCTCAATTATGTCCTTAATGAATGACAGAAAAACTTTCGATTTCACTGGCGCTTGAGCATTACTTGGTTTCTATGCAGTCGTGTTAATGCTTTTTCACCTCAGCGAACGAATAATCATTCTTGAGCAATGAATTGGTGAGATTTTTTAATTCTGTGTCAAGCAGCTCTGGTTCGCAGATTTGCGTTGCTCTATTCGCCAATGTTTTTATGGTGCCTCGCTTTTGTTGTGGGTGTTAGGTAGAATCCCAGTGAAGGTAATGGTCAGTGTGCATGCGTTTTCGATAAATCATGTGGCACAAGTTACCATCTTTCTTGAAAGCTAGCACATCAAGAAAATTTAATCATCTTCCTGCCTCTACCTCTTTAGTAAGCTGAATCTTCAGACTGATCCCCTTCAGATGTTTGTGGAAAAGATTCAATTCTCCCTGCCATGCCACCAAAAAGCAAATGTATCATCCATGTGACGGAATCAAATATTTGATTGCTTGTTTACAGTTTCCAGTGCCTACTTCTCGAATTTTTGCATAAAGATGTTCGTTATAACCAGGAACAAGGGCTTCCCGTAGCGATATCATCCATCTGTTCATAGAACGATTCGTTACATTTGGAATACGTGGTTGTGAGGCAATATCTAAACCGTTCTGCAACATTGGGAGGAAAAATACGATTCATCTGTTCCAACACTTCATTGAGTGGAACCACAGTGAACAGCAACACCAATCAAAATGGACTAATATGTCCTCTAGGTGTACCACAATGTCTTTTAAATTGCTTATGAAATGTGTCGAACTTTTGATAAATGAATACGATCGGCCCACAGACGGTCATAAGAATGTTGTCAGGAACTTGTCAATTGAATAGATGAACAAACCAACCGCTGTAGGCCTTAGAGGAACATGTTCTGTGTGCACCTTTGGCAATCCACATAGTCTTGGTGTTAGCGCAACTGAATTGAACACGCTTTTCTGAACGCTCTGTTCGATAGAGGACTTCTTTATCAACCACATAACATTTCTAAGAACCTCGTTAGTGGGGTCTTTGCTTCGTTTCCTATTTGCTTGGCGATCTACTAAGTCGTTAATCTTATTATAATAGTCAGTCACATTAAAACAACGGTTGCATTTCCCTTGTCAGCAGGGAGAATGATAACACAATCATCCTCATTCAGGCGTTTTCTGGGATTCCTGTCACCACCAGTGAAATTACTTTTTGGGGACCATGCATGAGACAATACTCTTACAGCTCGAATACCTGCTGCTACGCTGGCTGTTATCTCATTTGTGGGCACAATGTGTGGGCTAATGGAAAAATTTCCATCCTTGGCAAGCACAGATCTCTCATCGTCAGATACGAACATGTGGATAAATTGATAACCATGTCAGAAGCATCTAAATCTTGCATCGCTTTATTAGATTACAAATTATCCGATTTATTCTTCTAACAATGTCTAATAGACAGAATAAGAATTTAAGAATGTAATGACCTAAATACAGAATTAATTCTGTTAGGCACTCCTAGAAATTCTCTAATTATTACTCCACTTTATTTATATTTGAAGTCACACTCATCCAATCCTGCATAGAAAGGATCATAAAAGAATAAAAATGCTCTTCCTGTGTTTATGTTTACTACATTGTTTAGTAAAAAAAATTATATATCTCATATTAGCTATTGGTTTAGGATATCTTAGTAATGTATGAAAATACATCAATATATAGTCTCTTGGTATCTGATACACTCCATCTATTTTTTGTAAATCTTGTGATAAAAATTTTAACTAATTAGTTATTAGAGAGAACCATTATAGTATGCATACATTATTGCTCCATCAAAATCTGTGCGCTGTAAATCTAAGGTGTGACCAGTTTCATAAACGAAAACTTCAAATAGATTTTTTTGATAATCTGATGCATTTCTATCAATTTTCGAGTACCAGATCAAATCTTTATCTAAATGCATTTCTACTTTACCATTATTCCTATTTGGAAAAATGTATAACCTAACACAATTCCTTTTCCATCTAGATCCTAGAACATTAGTGACCTGATATTTCAAATGTATATTTTCTTCTTTTATGTTAAGGTAAAACATCAGAAGCATTGCTGTTGTGAACAAACTGAATATCATTATATTATGGCCATAAACGAAATGCTGCCTCTGTTACTTCTAATACTTTTTCATTTTCTTTTTGTAAGTCCATTTTATATTATTATTCCATGTATACATACGAGTATAATGGTTAACAAATGAATCTTTAACACCACAATTAGGTCTACTCATAAAATTTAGGGTATCTACACTTCACTCACCATTTATCTCAAGACAGAGTATTAACTGAAATAGGATTAATTAGTCTCTTAACACATCATCACTCACTTGTGTAAGTTTTGTATCATACTGAATATCCAAGTAACCATAACGACTTAAATATTTTATTGCTTTACTCTTTTCATATGGACACAGGTCGAAGCCTGCTTCAGCTGGAGCTGCATCAACCATTTTCACAAAGAACAATAGTAGTAGTATCTTGAGTTATATAAACTTAAAATATTATAAGATCTGATTAAAAGAGTTGTTGATTTTCTACATCTACATCTACATCTACATGGATACTCTGCAAATCACATTTAAGTGCCTGGCAGAGGGTTCATAGAACCATCTTCACAATCCTCTATTATTCCAGTCTCGTATAGCATGTGGAAAGAATGAACACCTATCTCTTTCTGCATGAGCTCTGATTTCCCTTATTTTATCGTGGTGATTGTTTCTCCCTACGTAGGTCGGCGTCAACAAAATATTATCGCATTCGAAGGAGAAAGTTGGTGATTGGAATTTCATGAGAAGATTCCTTCGCAACGAAAAACACCTTTCTTTTAATGATGTCCAGCCCAAGTCCTGTATCATATCTGTGACACACTTTCCCGTATTTCGTCATAATACAAAACATGCTGCCCTTCTTTAAGCTTTTGTGATGTACTCCCTCAGTCCTATCTCGTAAGGATCCCGCACCGTGTAGCAGTATTGTAAACGAGGACGGACAAGTGTAGTGTAGGCAGGCTCCTTAGTAGAGCTTTTACATTTTCCAAGTGTCCTGCCAATAAAACTCAGTCTTTGGTTAGCCTTCCCCACAACAAGTTTCTATGTGTTCCTTCAAATTTAAGTTGTTCGTAATTGTAATACCTAGGTATTTAGTTGAATTTACGGCTTTTAGATTACACTGATTTATCGTGTAAGTGAAGTTTAATGAATTCCTTGTAGCACTCATGTGGATGAGCTTACACTTTCCGATATTTAGGGCAACTGCCAATTTTCGCACCACTCATATATCTTTTCTAAATCGTTTTGCAATTTGTTTTTATCTTCTGATGACTTTATCATCTGCAAACAACCTAAGGCAGCTGTTCAGATTTTCTCCCAAATCATTTATACAGATAAGCAACAGCAAAGGGCCTATAACACTACCTTGGGGAATGCCAGAAATCACTTCTGTTTTACTCTGTGACTTTTCATCAGTTACTACGAACTGTGACCTCTCTGACAGGAAATCACAAATCCAGTCATATAACTGAGACGATATTCCATAAGCACGCAATTTCACTACAAGCTGCTTGTGTGGTACAGTGTAAAAAGCCTTCCACAAAACCCAGAAATACGGAATCGATCTGAAATCTCTCAACACTTCGTGAGAATAAAGAGCTAGTTCTGTTTAACAGGAACGATATTTTCTAAACCCATGTTGACTGTGTGTGTCAATCGACAGTTTGAACACAATATACGAGGTGGAATCCAAAATTTTCGGGACTGACGCTGCCATCTGGAAAGTAGGAGTAGTAGATCTTTGCACCGCTAGGTGGCGAGAGCTGCACATCTGATGAGTCAGTGTGCAGAGTGGCATTGAGCTGGGAGAACGTTTTGCGTGTCCACAGTGATTTCCGTAATACTCTGTGTATGGTGTGTTGCGATTTTACGGTGGATCCGCGAACAGATCAGCGCGTGTGTATCAAATTCTGTGAGAATCTCGGGAAAGTTGCTAAGGAGACCCTTGGAATGATTCATCAAGTGTTTGGGGGACAGAGCCCGGGCTCTCCAAGACCCAAAACAGCGAGACAGGTGAAGAGCAAAGTGAAGAGCATGATCATTGTTTTCTTTGATATGAAGGGAATTGTGCTCAAAGAATTCGTCCCACTCAACCAAACAGTAAATTCCGCATACTACTGTGACTTTTGCGACGGCTCTGTGATAACATGCCGCGACGATAGCCGAACTTTGGCGTCAAGGGAACTGGCTGCACCATCACGACAACACGCCCTGTCACACATCCTTGCTCACCAGGAAATTTTGGCTAAAAACAATTAGGCTATTGTACCCTACTCAGCGTACGCGCCACTATTTGGCACCTTGCGACTTCGTGCTATTCCCAAAACAAACTCAAGTCGAAAGGCCGTCGGTTACACACTCTGGAGAGGATTCAAGGAGCATCGCTAGCAGTGATAAACACCCTCAAAGAACAGGACTTCCAGAAAACGTTTGACCAGTGGCAGAAGCGCTGGGACCAGCGTGTACATGCGGATGAGAACTACTTCAAGGGTGATGGTGACCATTAGTGCAAAGGTAAGGTTTTCAATGGGTGGCAGCACCAGTACCGAAAGTTTTGGATAGCACCTCGTATGTTCCAAAATCCTGCTGCACATCAATGTTAACGATATTGGCCTGTAATTTAGTGGATTACTCCTACTACCTTTCTTGAATATTGGCGTGACCTGTGCAACTTTCCATTCTTTGGGTATGGATTTTTCGTCGAATGAATGGTTGTATATGATTGTTAAGTATGGAGCTAATGCATTAGCATACCCAAAAAGGAACCTAATTGGTACACAGTCTGGACCACAAGACTTGCTTTTATATAGTAATTTAAGTTGCTTCACTACTCCTAGGATATTCCTTCTACGTTTCGCATTCGGGAGGACGACGGTTCAATCCCGTCTCCGGCCATCCTGATTTAGGATTTCCGTGATTTCCCTAAATCGTTTCAGGCAAATGCCGGGATGGTTCCTTTGAAAGGGCACGGCCGATTTCCTTCCCAATCCTTCCCTAACCCGAGCTTGCGCTCCGTCTCTAATGACCGCGTTGTCGACGGGACGTTAAACACTAACCACCACCACCACCTTCTACTTACTCATGTTGGCAGCTGTTCTCAATTCTAATTCTGGAATGCTTACTTCGTCTTCCTTTGTGAAAGCATTCTGGAAGGCTGTGTTTAGTAGCTCTGCTTTGAGAGAACTGTCTTCGATAGTATCTCCATTGCTATCGCGCAGAGAAGGCATTGATTGTTTCTTACCACTAACATACTTCACATACGATCAGAACCTCTTTCGATTTTCTGCCACGTTTCGAGACAAAGTTTCGTTGTCGAAACTGTTATAAGCATCTCGCATTGAAGTCAACAATAATTTCGAGCTTCTGTAAAAGATCGACAATCTTGTGAATTTTGTGTCTGTTTAAATTTAGCATGTTTGTTTCATTGTTTCTGCAACAATCTTCTAACCCATTTTTTGTACCAAGGAGGATCAGCTCTGTCGTTCGTTAATTTATTTGGTATAAATCTCTCAATTGATACTCATACTATTTCTTTGAATTCAAGCCACATCTGTTCTACACATATATTATTAATTTGGAATGTGTAGAGATTGTCTCTGAGGAAGGCGTCAAGTGAAATTTTATCTGCTTTTTTAAGTAGGTATATTTTTCGCTTATTTTTGGAGGATTTGGGGATTACAATATTCAATCTCGCTACGACAACCCTGTGTTCACTAATCCCTGTATCGGTTTTGATGCTCGTTACTAACTCAGTAGTATTTGTTGCTAAGATGTTAAGTGTGTTTTCACAACCATTTAATATTTGTGTGGGCTCTTGAACTAACTGATCGAAATAATTTTCAGAGAATGCGTTTAGCACAAGTTCGAATGATATTTTATGCATGCCTCCATAATTAAACATGTGTTTTCGCCAAGATATCGAGGGTAAATTAAAGTCACCACCAACTATTACTATATGAGTCGAGTATGTGTTTGAAATCAAACTCATGTTCTCTTTGAATATTTCAGCAACTGTATCATCTGCATTGGGAGGTCGGTAAAAGGATCCTATCATTATTTTATTCTGGTTGCCAACAATGACCTCTGCCATACTAACTCACAGGAAGTATCTTCTTCAATTTCATGACAAGTTAAACTACTTCTAACAGCAACAAACACGCCACAGCAAACTGCATTTGGCCTATCCTTTCGGAACACCATTAGGTTCTTCGCAAAAATCTCGGCTGAGCTTATTTCTGTCTTTAGCAAGCTTTCAGTGCCTATAACGATTTGAGCATCAGTGCTTTTTATTAATTCTTAGATTTCTGGTACCTTCCCAACATAGCTACGTCAATTTACAACTGTTATACCAATGGTTCCTGTATCTACATTCTTCCTGTGTTTGACCTGCACTCTTTGTGACTGAAGCCCTTCTTGTGTTTTCCCGAGACCCTCTAACCTAAAAATCTGTCCAGTCCACGTCACACAGCCCCTGCTAGCAGTGTAGTCACCTCCTGCGTATAGCGAACACGTGACCTATTCAGTAGAACCCGAAACACAATCAACCTTTGGCGTAAGTCGAGGAATCTGCATCCTAGACGGTCGCAGAACCATCTGAGCCTCTGATTCAGACCCTCCATTTGGCTCTGTACCACAGGTCCGCAATCGGTCCTGTCGACTATGTTGCAAATGGTCAGCTCTGCTTTCATCTTGCAAGCGAGACTGGCAGCCTTTACCAGTTCTGTTAGCCATGCGAAACCAGAGACAATATCTTCTGATCCAAAGTGACAAACATCATTGGTACCGACGTAAGCAACCACCTGGAGTTGGCTGCTCCCTGTGCTCTTCATTGCATCCGAGAGGACCCTTTCCAGATCTGGAATGACTCCACCTGGTATGCATCCGGAATGCACATTGGTTTTCTTTCCCTTCTTGTCAGCCAAGTCCCTAAGGGGCCCCATAACGTGCCTAACGTTGGAGCTCCTAATTGCCAATAATTCCACTCTCCGTGATTGCCTGGATGTTGTTGACTGAGTGGTTTCCTCTGAAACAGGACAGGCGACAGCATCTGGCTCAGAGACACTGTCAGCCACAGACAGAACCTGGAACCTGTTTGTCAGACAAACAGGGAGGCCTTACATGTGGCCACCTGGGAAGTCTTTCGCCGCCTGCTGCGCCCCAAAAATGGCTCTGAGCACTATGGGACACATGGTGAATACAAACTATGATCAACAACTGAAAACTTACAAGAACAAATTAAAGATTTACAAATTGATGTTGAAGTGGCTATGTTTGTGCTGAAGAAAATAAGAGAAGAAATTCAAACTGTGCTTGTAGAGCAAATAAGGCAAATGCATATACATGTCATCGTTCCAACTGAAAACACTGATTTGGGAAATATGTTTATTACTTTAAAATTATTTGAAAATGAATTTGAGTATGATTACTATGTGATTAGATGTCGTAGAAGAAAACTTCAAACATGATTAATTTTACTTGGAAGAATTTTACTTGTGAAGAAATAATAAATATCGAATAGAATCCAAACTCAATCAGCTTGTATAACAAAATGAAAGAAAAATTGAATCAAAATTTTAATTTTTACAGAAATTATTTTTCGTTATTTACTGGATGCACCAAGCAATGACTTTTACAAGATGTGAGAAACTTTATATAAAATGATTTTATCTTTACTAGGCCTACTATTATTTGAATTGTCAAATCCTAACCCTTCAACATACACTTCATTATCTTTCTTTCACTAAACTTTAACAACAAGATATACATCAGGATGATTAGTTTTCTGTAGCTCATGTTCATGAAGGTTTCTTTTTTATTTCTTTCTCCATCCAGTGCTTTAGTTTTATGTGAGTTGATCAGAACGAGTAACACTACAATTGCAAAAATTTGTCTTTGCCAATTAGCTGTATATCCTTCTTCAAAAATTCCGTTCAGTTTGCTGGTTCTAACTTTATCACCTATGTTATATTTTGCTTCTTCTAAAACAGATGATAGTCTGCAACTTGGTTAACATTACATACACAGTAGCTTCTTTATAATTTTTTCAGTAACTTCAATTGTTTTCATTTTTATTGTTGAATGTTTTGTGTTGTTGTACTCATCAGCTAGTTTCGTAACAATATCTACCCACTTATAATATTCTTGAAGAGCAAATCTCTTCCACATTTATTCTTTTAGCATTCTGTTAAATCTTTCTACTACAGATGCTTCTAATCATTTAAAAGTTGAAATAATGGTTGATCTTGTATTTCTTCACCAGTACTTGACATTCTTTATTGTAAAATTCCTAACTGTTATCTGTTTGTAGATTTCTTGGAGTTCTTACTTTAAAAATTTTTTGTGTGGCATCCACTACAGTTTCACAAGTTTTATCTTATCTGGCATAGCCCAAGAAAAATTTGAAAACACATCAACAAGTCAATAAATATTTATATCCTTTATTTATTTTTAATATTATTGTCAAGCTGTCAGAACCATTTTTACTAGATAGTAGTGCCATATATCATCTACCCTAAATGAAACCACACTTCGTATTTTAAATGTTTTTCTCTTTTGTTTATGTAATTCATTAATTATTTCTTTACGAATATTCATCACATCACCTTCAAATTTAAAAAAAATGTTTTACTCTATTTAGTTTTACATACTGTGCAGACATTCAGCAGTTACTCTGCGAGGACAATGTGTTTCAGTAAATTATGTGCACTTCAAGTACCAAATATCATTATCTGTTTATATATATATATATATATATATATATATATATATATATATATATAAATTTATTAACTACTGTTCCCATCTGTCATCATCATTTGATTCTAAAATCAGTTCACATAAGTTATTCACCAGAAAAATCTAACAGTTTTAACAGATTTATTTAGGCATATAAATATTTAATCTTCTATTTTCATTTCAACGAATGGATTATTTAATAGAGTCCCATATAAAATCTTAAGTTCATCACATTGCATCTCTTTACCTCTATTTAAAAATGAAGGTCATCATTTGCATTGGCTCCAAATGAAATAGTTCTCTTGATTTTTAAATCATACTCAAATGTGTATTTCAGCATTACTTCACCAGCAACCAATTGAAATTTCTGTTTGTGTTTGTCACACATTCCTTTCTGAAAATCTTTTAGTTCAATTAATTGTGGTGTTTAATCTGCCTTTGAGAAATAATCTGGAAAAGCTTTTTCATTTTCCTCTCTTGTAATTTGTTGGATTAATCTGTGGGATGTTATTCTGTTATGTTAGAATACTTGTGTATTCAGTTTTTCTAAGGTATCTTTTCTAAGTATTGATTGGTAACTGCATCATTATCACTCATTAGATGTTTGAAATCTACCAATAGTCCACTTTTAAAATCATTTTAGCCTTTAAGTACTTTAAAGATGTTACATAATTCTTTTTGAAATTGTCTACTTAAATTTTGTATTTTTGGATCAATTTCATTTTTAATATTTTCTTGTTCTCTAGATTTTATATTTCAGTTATTTATCTTATGTCCAGAAATATTCCCTTATTAAATTTAAAATATCATGAAACTTATAATTATCTGAAAAGTTTTAAGACAAATGGACATAAATGGCTGCATATTATTTACTTAAATTTTTTATTCATTTTCCATTCTGAAACAACTCACTTGAATCAAGATATTTAACAATTTCTTCTGGAATAGTTCCACCAAATGAATGAAATATAAATTTATAATTTTTATATTTTATAATAACAATTCCAATGTGTGCCCACATGAACAGATCTATCTAGATTCATATTCTGTAGAATGGTCAGGTGATTCATCAACCATATAAATTGTGTGATTGTAGTTAAAGTTTCAAACCATTGTAGAAATAACAACATTGGCCAGAATGACATTAAATTACAATGGAATATTATTGGAGAGGGGGAAACGTATATCAGAAAGAAAACAAATAATTACAAAATGGAGCAATATATGGCACTGTAAACATCGTAATTTAATAGTGACCCACTACAAATGTCAAATGAATCATACAACATTGCCAAAGGTGTACATTTGATCTTAAAGAAACTGTAATACTCAGTGTGCATGGATGTACAGATGTGATACTGTTACTTATGTAAGCCTATCACCACGTCAAGGTCATATCACATCAGATGGGAAATATCTGTTTTCAGTTTTCCTGAGACCAAACACATTATAGAAAGCATCAATCACATCGGTTTTTGATTGTCCTGAATGCAAAAACCGCATAAAAAGCATGAATCCGAATGAAATCGGATTATTAATTTCTTTGTGACTGGCGCAAAACATGTTCAATATACTGTTACTGTCTTCTACAACAAGCTGGAGTCGAGAAACACCATGTTCCACAACTGATCAAAGTGTTTCCGAGGTAAAGTCCTGAATGTGTTGCGTAATGTGTGCCTTCAATACAGCTAAGTTTGCAATCGGAAAACTGAGCACATCATCTTTCAGATAGCCCCACAGCCAGAAGTCACAAGGTTTAAGATCAAGTGATTGGGACGCCCAGGCTGTAGGGAAATGGTGGCTGATAATTCCAGCATTTCCGAAATGGCGCTTCTGCAGCTGCTTAACTGGATTTGCATTGTGCAGAAGTGCGCTATCTTGCGTAAAAAAATGATCCCATCCACACACCCATGCTGTTGGAGAGGTGTAATGACGTGGTTGCACAAAAGACAGTCATAGGACATACCAGTGATGGTACAGGTAACAGGACTGGAAGCACTTGTTTCTTCAAAAATATATGGCCCTATGATAAATGATGCTGTAAACCTGCACCACACAGTGACCTTTTCAGGATGAAGTGGTACTGGTTTATTTGCGTGTGAGTTTTCTGTTGCCCATATTCGACAATTCAGTGTATTGACATATACTGACAGACAGAAGTGGGCTTTGTCTGTCCACAAAATCTTCTATGGCCAATCATTGTCCACATCCATGGAACCAAGAAATTCTTTCTCTTTTTCGTTAGATATTCAATAATGTTTTTCACAACCTAATGTTATGAGTAAATTACCAAGAGTTGTATTAATCACTCTTTCTTGAGGTTCAGTTAAAAATTATCAATTCTGTGTTGGTGATCAGTATTGATTTTAATTTTAATTGACTTAGCTCTAGTTTTGCCCCTAGGTATCAAAGCATAATCAATGCTGAAGTTATTCATTTATCTAGAGTAAAAAACTGTAAAGGATAAATATTTTTAGATAGCACTGATATGGTGCTATTGAAATTTTTATAAACCCCCACCATTTTCATCAAGTTCAATGCTCATATCAAATTATCTTTTTCCATACATTATTCCTCTAACTGCTGTAGCTGCTAATTTTTATCCTAATGAATCATCATAAGCATACATTATTTCTTTTGCAGCTAATTGATGGTCTTTACCTACTTAATTTCGTTTTTCTAAATCTTTATTATCTCTGTAGGCAATATCATGACTTTTGGAAGCTCCTTCTAGTGGATTTATAACTTTATCACCATGTGCTAATCGTTCTCCTGTCTGTCAGACACATTTCGAATAGAAGTTTGTCAATCATACTGTTCATTAGGCCTTCACCATATTTATCACTTTTCTTCAACTTGATTTTATCTTGTTGGTTTATCAACAGAATGCAATGCTCCTGAATTGTACAGTATACCCACATAAACACGACCAAATTTTTCATTCATATGAGCCATAGTAATCTGTTTTTTTCTTAAGAGATTCATTACTCCATCTGTGTCTTCATATTGTTTTCCATCAATTGTTAATTTATATGCACTGAATTCAACTGGTAAATGTAAAAACATGTCTTAATCAAAAAACTGTATCTTCACTGTTACTAATATACTTTAACATTCTTTCAATTATAGTTGACTTTTTTAACAGTACCCTAGGTCGTACTTAGCAGGAGACCATTCGTACTTCGGGCTTTCATATCCTGGTAAACCTCCACGATGATGGTAAAGAATGGCTGCAGTGGTACTACCGTAACAGCTATTTTAGAAATGGATTAATAAATTTAATCATTAATAAGTAATGAACAAGGCTGAGAGCTATCAGTTTTACTCATTCCATTTGATTGAGAAAAGGAAATATAACCTAAATGTTCCTGTAAGGACGCTGCAATGAATGTAAATATAGGAGCTCGATGGCTTTATCAAAATCATGCTCAACTTTAAAGAAGCTTCAGTATTACTTGAACCGATGTTTGAAATTATACAACATAGAACGGAAAAACTAATAAAAATGATTGACAACTATGTGACAAAGTTATCTGATTTTGTAACCATAAATAAAGGCAACTGTGTTATGTCTAGATTAGAGCATTTTACTTCTCCATGAGTTTTGTTGTACTTGGCTTCATCTTTTAATGATAAAATAAGTGTGTAAGGACATATACTTGATAAGGGTAACTAAGGGTCAAGAAAAGTGAAGTGCTTTATCCATTAGGAATGCTTAGTGGATTTGTAAAAAGCATATAAAGAAATTATGTGGGAATGACTTTTTTACATGACTGTTTCAGTGCTGGTGATGGTCTTCTTAGTTGGCCTGCTTACAATGATGTTGTAATTGAAATAAACAATACTTTTCCAAAAGAAGTTAAAACCATAGTAGAATGTAAGGAAATTCGTGTGACTATTGTTAAATATGATGCAAATTACAAGCTTTTGCAATAAGAAACTATATTGAAAAATCCAAAACATCTGATATAATTGTATGAATTGCAAACTGTGGAAGTGGCTAAATTGAATGGGAAAAAATTAAGAGCTAGATATCACTACTTTCTATAACTTAGCAAAATTTAAATGTCATACTTCATATCTGTTACATTTCAGACAAATCGAAATAATAATCAGTTGGCTAATTCAGTATTATTTATTCATATTAAGCTACACACACTACACTTGAAAAATGGAAGGGATGAAGTTTTCCCTCAGGGAACGAGGAACTCGGATAATTTGCTAAAGCTTATGAGTATTTCCTAATTTTAGATGAGTTACACTAATGAAATGAGGTATAGATATAAATCCATTTAATTTCATAACAAAATATATCCTATCTATTTGATTAACATGACTCACACAAAGAAATTGTGACCTCACAGACAACAATGATGAAACTGGTTGCAAATCTTAATTTAAAAAATCGTGCATACACTTGAGAGTATGTAATTATGTATGGCAAGGAGAATCTCACATTTGATGCACAACACAGGATACTAATTGAGAATTTTTAACAGAAAAACTTGTTAAATGATATCTGATTTTATTCATTTTTATTTTTCTGGGTAGTTTTTTATATAGATTATGTTAGTATTTTCAATTTTTAAAATCGGTTAATATTTGGCTGAGAAATTAACAAAAATATTTTGCTCTTTGTCTCTGCATCTTATTCAACCCAACTTACTTCCATTGATTACAGATTTTGGTTTTTCAGGACACTGACCCTGTCCAAATATGCAATAGGAATTCAATTATTTCTAAAAATAAAAATGTTATAACAAAAACAAATTTCATGCACTTTAAACTTCCTGCCTGTGATAGTGTCTGAACTGTAGTGGTGCCAGCAAGCTAACACATGGAGTTCAAGTAAATTCCATTTGAATTAATATGGGAAAATTTTTATTTTAAAAAAATTATTATTTTGTAATTTTAATTTGAGTAGTGTGATTGACATTGCATGTTGTTTACAGTTTGTCTTTTCAAATAAAATACAATAATATGAGGAGGATCATATATTTAGATCCATAATAAACTGCTGAAAATACTACATTTTAAAATGAAGTTAAAACCTGCTGTCATGTTGTATATATACATTGTTCAAGACTCTTTACCAAACTCTGCATACTCTACATACGTTGACTGAAGGTAGTCACATTACCAGAGGTCACTATAATGTAATGTGTAGAGAGAGTTAGCCATTTGGCTAAAACAACTAACAATCTCACCTACATATTTAATAGCAGCCTGAATGAGTGGGGGCACTGCTGTTAATTCAGAAGTTAATCCCCATGTAGTGTTGTGTACATAGGGTCATAGGTGTCTGAAATACACAAGTTATGTGGATGGCAATGTGGGGTTGTTTTGCAATTTTTTAAAGAATTTGAAGAGTTTCATAAAGATAACTATCGTAAAGTTGGGTATTGTAATAAATGTAATATGATGATAAATACCAGAAGATAAAAGTCACATGTGAATTTGGAGTCAAGTCTTGTGTCAAAAAACATGTACAGTCGACAGTTCACAGCAACCTCATGGGTGCTAAAGAATTAAAAATTATGAAAATATTAGGCAAACAAATTTACTTTTACTTTAATGCCAAATTGTAATTGTGACTTGTCCTATAGCCATGTGTAACAATGCACAACAGGAGTCCTGGAATAAAAAATTAAATCAGATTAAAAACAATAATACATTTATGTCTCTCTGTGAAAGTACGACTATGAAAAGCTTCATGAAACAAGTAACTCAATGAATTTTTAAGTTCAGGTGAACAACATCTCATAATTTTGCATCAGATTTCACCATAACTACTTGAACATTTATTTAATAGCATCGAAAACTTGTTATTGAGGTGTTGGAAGAAGCAGAATTTTGTAACACTTCTTTTAGAAAGCTTTTCTTTTTCAAGTAAGCTGTCTGCTAAGCAAGAGTTTAAACGTAAATTATCTTGCACTGACAGAAAAAAGTACTTACAGTTACTGTAGTTTTAAGGCTATCTTTGAAGAGTTTATTATATATTTTAAACACTTTCTTTGTTTTATAAATATGTTTTTCTTCCCTTATTTGTTGCTATAATTCAAATAGTTTTTATATTGTTGCTGTAGGAATTCCTTTTCCTTGGAAGCACAAAGATTTAGATACTTTGATGACTTTCTTTAGATATTTTCAGTAGTTTCTGTAAAGAGATTTAACCATATTATCATCTGTGTTCATTGATGTCAATAGAGTTTTTTCTTACATAGGAATGATGTTGTGATCCAGTTTGTAACCTGAGGTTTAGCCATGCTTAATTTCTTAGGAAAACAGTTTTGAAAGTTCACAGTCACTGTGTTACAGAACATATATTTTTCGTTTACCCCAGGGGTATTGTGCACATCCTCACAGTCAGTAGTTTGCTAATTCTCCTTGAATTACACTATGCTTTTTCATTCATTATTCTGGTTGTTTTCGACTTATTTTTAGTATATCACATGCTCTGATACTGAATGTCAGCAGTTGACAGTTGTAGTCTGAGGGACCAATAACTATGCAGTATCGATGCACCTATAAAAATGTTGTTAATAGCAGGGTTGCTGTTCCCATAACTGTTGTTGCAAATTGTATATGGGTACTTACATTGTGTGAAATGGCATATTTCTAGAATAGCTATGCTCTAAAAATTGAATTTAAATGTCCACTTAATATTACAACAGTTTTCTTAGAAGTTAAAAAGTTAAATAATGTATCAAGTTCTTTCATAAACAATTCAAAATTATGAGATGATGTCCTGGATGTTGTGACTGATATTACTGACTTCCCATTGCTGACTTTTGCAGCAGCAGTTAAAAAAACTGATCAGTGCAAAGTCTGTGGATATCAACATTATTAGATCTGTATTCCTTGGTAGTGAAGTGTCCCTTCCTCCTTCCACTATAACTGACCTACAGTAACTTTACGCAAAGTTCTATTCATCTAGCAACCCATATTGACCAAAAGAATGTGTATATCATGCAGGAACAAAGAGAGACAACGGATTACAGGCACATAAAGTCTGTTTCCGAACTATAGGCTTATTTTTAAAAAAACTCCATGACATACTAAATAACACAAAATTGCTTTTGTTCATGCTTATGGTCCATTAAATCGTAAAAGCAATTTGTATGTATACACTATATACAAACCAATTTTTCCATAAATTTGTTATTGTCTCTTATATGTTGTCCATTTTGTTATAAAAATTTAAATGACATGCACTTATGAGTTGCAAAATGAATGACAATAAATAATTAAAAAGGTGTATGACAATAACTACAAGACAGTAAAAGAATAAAATATTTATACAGCATGACATACATTGCTATAAAATAAAATATTATTTTTGCATAGTTCAGTCACATCAGACCAATTGTTACAACTCAAAGAATTCTTGAGAAGAGTAAAATACTTTATTTTTCATCTTTTCACAGTTATGGCTTAAAATTTATTTGCTAGTGCTGTGTAGGGTTTTTCAGGTAACTTGTTGAAGTAGACGTGACCTGGACATTTATAGCTGTCATGGGTCTTTGCCACCCTGGCATATGGCACATTTAACGCATCCCATGGTCGTGGATTGTTCTCCTTAGAATACTTAGTTAGGTTTTCGTTTACAAAGACAAAACAGTTATAGATATACTAGGTACTCTCATCATATTTAATTTTTTGAAATAATCTACAGCTATATGCACATGCATACTCCGAAAGTCACGATACAGTGCATGACAGAGGATACCTTATACCACTATCACAGAGGGTAATTCAAAGGTAAATGTGCACAATTTGAAGGTGTAATATGCATCAAAATAAGAAGAAAACGTTAAAGTTTTGTCTCAAACTGCTTTATTTCAGAGTTACACAGTAGAGTTGGGATGACAAATCCAACACAAACAACACAAATTTAGTTCTTCTCAGAAAGAAATGACATGATGGGACCCAAAAGTCAACAAAACTACACACTGTATATTTACCCAGAACATGTTGAAAATTATCTCAATGTAGACATGCTCGACGTCTTACTACTCTAGGAATGTTATAGGCTCCACTCATCCTCTTCTGCACAGTTGCACATCCGTTTTCAGCTCGCTGTGGTACTCGTGCTACATACTCAGTTGAAACACCATACATGAGCTCCTTGAGATGCTGTCAAGGAAGGAGTTCAGGGGGTTGAGATCCTTAGATTTTGGAGGCCAAGCAAATGGTCCTGCACAACCTAACCACGTATCTAGCTAAGCTGCTTTGAGATACTCCCTCGCCTCCCCACAGAAATGTGCAGGGCACCGTCATGCATAAACCATTACTTGGTTAATGTAGCGAGTGGGACATAATGAAGCAGACCACCCAATCCATGTTCAAAAACAGTTGATACACTCTGTTAGTCAGGCAACATGGCGCTCAAGTAACCGCTGCCAGAAATTCTGATATCTAAGGTCGAGTGTAGGTGTCCGCTCCATTACCTTCTGCAGGTAAAATGAGTCGATTCGCTGTTTCTGAAGCAGGCGCCATACAGTTGATTGAGGAACCCCCACTGTGGCACTTACACAGTGGCTACATATTGTTGAATCTTCATCTACCGTTTCAAGTATGTTCTCAACAGCCATTATATCCAGCTGAAGTCGACCTAATCATGGTGCACCACAAATGCCATATTCCCTTTAACACCTGTCTACAGCTGTGAAAATCTAATGGTTCTCTTCTATTAGGAAACATTTCCATGTACCGTCATCTTGATGCTCATGCATTGCCTTCTGGTGCGCCACAAAAGAGGTGCATATCCACATATTCACTGTTTCAGTACACCATAGTATAGTACACAGTGGCTGCAGTGAACTACTGATGGAATGATGTACACAGTACGTCTGGTGCAGATACACTACAGGAGTACCATAGAGTACAACAAACCACACCAAAGTCAAGTAAACAAAGGCAGTTCGTGCTGTGATCAACTGAGCACCGGAGAGAGGTGCACAAAGCACCATCAGTCGATATGCAGGCGAACACAACATGCGAAAAGCCTGTACTGGCCCATGATGTAATGCCTACTACCAATGAAATTATCCACCATAACTCAGAAATAAAGCCGTTTCAGAAGAAAACTGTATTTAGCGCTTTTCTCTTACTTTTAGGCGTACATTACACCCACTAACTACGTACAGTTACTTTTGAATCATCCTGCATGCATTAAAGGGATACTGATCGATTAGTTTGTGGGTGTTCTAAAGGGTTCTGAAAAAATATTCATTTTATGGGGGCATAAATTAATCACTCGTAACCTTTTAAAAATAGATGTTATGCCCCTTTGAACATAAAGCTTAGATAGCAGCACTGATAATGCTGGATATCATTTAATACTTTTACTTGCACACCCAGGTACCACTATCACTCATGTTCAAAGGAAACAATATGATGCAATTGTTTGGCTGTTTCACATTGTTCTCTTTGTCATCTGCACAGTTAAACATGAATTACATTTGTTGAGTGTTACTTAAGTAAATAAATTAGTGAAATCAAAGTGAACTAGAAATTAGAATATAAATGGAAAACTTGGTTTAGTTTAGAGAGTTACATACTGGCATTCAGCGGGCAGAACAGAAGAAACAATGACCGTGGAGTCAGCGAGTTCCACATAAGCGGGCGCTGTCGATTCAGCCGTCAGGGCATCGCCCGACCGGCTCACGTGTTTCTCAGTTGTCGCATGTGAGCAAAGGCCCTCGCCTACATTCCAAGAGCCAATGACCGACGTTAAGAAGATTCTTCGAGAAGCTTTTCAACGTGACGGAAGAGGCAATGACCGGCTCACGTGTTTCTCAGTCGTCACATGCGATCAGAGGCCCCCGCCTACATTCCAAGAGCCAATGACCGAGGTCAAGAAGATTCTTCGAGAAGCTTTTCAACGTGACAGAAGAGGCAATGGCCGTGAAGTCGTTCACCTCCAGTGAACTGAAGTGAATAAATACGCGAGACGCGGTGGGCCCGACAGATGAAGACAGATGAAGACAGACGGAGACGAAGACGAGAGACGAAGGAAGAAAAGAAGAGTAGCAGTAGTTTTCAGTCAGTTTCGGTGCTGAAGACCGTCATGCAAGAAGAGACTGCATCATGCACAGACGCACCAAGTCCGCCGCTGTAATGGAATAGCAAGCAGCAGCCGCGGCGCCAGAAGACGGAAGTTAAAAGGTATTGGAAGTCTGGTTTTTACATACCCGGGTGACTCGTGAGGACGGGAAGGAGACGGCCTCACATCAGTAGTTACCTGTGAGCTGGGATGAAGACCTGACAGCCGAAGACTGGCAAGCGGGAGTCCGTGGTTCGAGTTCGGGACACTGGCCTTCCACCGCCGCGCCGCTCCGCTGGTCGACGCACAACACACGCGGCCGCTTAGAGAAGAGAAACACTGGGACGCCACATTCAAGGTATCACCATCCGATGCACGACGTCGCTCGCAATAATTAAACGGGCCACCTCGCGCTGCGCGTCTCCGGTCAGCTGGGCGAGACGGCGACACGAGATACACACCGCTACGCGTAATCAGACGCCGCCGCCGCCGCCGCCGCCGCCGCCGCCGCCGCCGCCGCTGTCGCAGCAGAAGGCTACGCAAACGACACGGCTGCCGCTCTCCGAACCAGAACGTCCCAGTAAGATACAGTTGTACGAAACTTTCAATAAAATTTATCTTATGTAAAATGATGTTTCATTCGACCTCATACCCGAGCCAAGGGAGAACCCACCCTGCCCACATGTTGTAAGAGAGAAAAGTTAATTTATTTAATATTTTCACCCTGACAGAATGCTTTAGAATGCTCATCCTGACAATTGACAGCATCAAAAGAGAAAACCCAGTTACATTGAGTGACAGAACTGTCACATTTAGTAACACAAATGTTACATTTGGTGTCAGAAGCCGTTGCAGTTGTTACACATTATAGGCTGGCAGTAGTGTTTGCTGGTTATATGTAATGCAACGACTGATACTAAGAGTATACATGTACATAATTATTGCTAGTAATAGAAATATTGTCTATTGCTTTAAAAACTGTAAGACGAGAATGCCTACGCCTCCTAAAAGAACATGGCATAACTCATCTGTTATTCAGTTCGGAATAAGAATCACAATCTCAGAAGATTTCTGTTATATTTACTGATTTAATAAATTTAATAACATTTTACATTAATTTCAGGCGACAGGACATAGTTTTTTACCCTGGTATAGGGATTTCAGCATTATAAAATGTAACTAAGGTAACAGAATATATTGTTTACTGCACATAACGTGACAGAGATGATTCTTACAAGGTCGAAGCCAGGTGGAATTCTTGTTAGACAGGCTGCTGCTGCTTAAACATTAGACTTCAGGTTATGATAGCAGCTGTGCTACAGGGAGTCCATAATTTCTGAAGAAAAAGCCTTCAAAACCAAGGGATGGTGACATTCTCCATAAGCACTTTTTCACATTCAGTTTTTGATAACACAGGACAGGGTGTTAGTATTGCTTCTACAATGATCGATGGACTGATTAGTCACATCTGTCATCTAGACATCGAACATGATCCATTGTCTGCACCAGGAAAACTAGATTATCAAATTAAGTCAAATACTATCAAGGACTTGGAAAAACTCCTACATTACCTACCTGACGAACACTTACCTTCCAATGAAGATACTCTGAAGTGCCCTATAAAGAATGACAGCGAAGACAACGAGTAAATGGACTGTGAGACACTGATTATTGTTGCAGGACGATGCGTTAGTACTGTGATACGTAGAACGGTACGTGTTTAATTGTATGAAATCAAGATAATGTGAATAGAAAAGAGTACGCAATTTTAGTATGTTTTATGTACTTTTTTGAAAAGATATCAGTTTCCAGGTTTTAATGTTGACCTTTAAAACTATATGATTCTATTAACCATTGCGTTTCCTGTTAGACTTGTAAACTGGAGTAAGGTTAAAACAGCAGCCTATGCACCTCCATATGAGCCCTAATTTCTCTGCTCTTGTCTTTCTGGTCCTAAGGTGACACATATTATATATGATTTGTGATCATTTCAAGGAACAAAAAATAACAGATTTTGTTCTATAAGTAGAATGTAAGTTCTGTGCCAAATTAGTCTTTTTAATGATAATTTTCAAGCAGTCAGTATACCACATGTGATGCTACCTTGTCAGTGAAAAACTTTCGAGACTAGATTAATAAAAAAAAAGAGAAACGTCAAGATGGTGGTTTGAATTCTTGAGATGCACTACATATTCTCCTTTGTCCCCTCGCCACTGAAGTACAATGTACAAAGCAATCACACAAATATATGAAACCATTGGAAAAGTTCTTCTTTACTATGTTACTCAACTCACACATCACATTGGTTCGAATTTTTGTTATGTGTGTCAAAGCATAGACATTGTGCTGCACTATGTATTTGTGTGCTAGTTTTGTACTGATAAATTCAAGTCCTGTCACCCATGATAATTTTTCCTAGAAAGAAAAAGCCTGCATTTTACATTTCAGTTAAGTTGTCACATGTGTCCACGCAATGTTTTTTTTATATTCTATTTCTTTAATTCAGGAGTCGAGATATGTGGGAATCATTTAGCACACACTTTTCTCCCCTCGAAAATATTCTGGAAAGTGGCTTCTACATTTGATTTAATGTTGCTCCAACTCAATTTCTGCCACACCAACACTGGCACACTAAGGTCATTTGTCCATTACTTAACAATGTCTATTCACCATTGACTGAATGAAATGCACATCTGTAGTTTGCAGTTAGTGCTTCAAACTGTCAGTGTAGTTACTGGGCTGAAATCACTTATATGCCAGGCTTAATATCAGCCTCAGAACTTTTTGGATGGATGGTGAATGAGACTCTTTTGTGACAGTGAAATGAATATTGATATAAACATGCTTGCTAATGAAACTTTTCTTATTGGTCATATGATACTAAAATTGCATATCTTTCAACCTATCTGTTTGGCATATTTTCATTTCCTTCAGATGCTGCGTCCACTGCTTTTACTTACATAAGTAAAAAAATTGTATCTATTTGACATGCAACTTAAGATTTTCGCTACATTATGCTGATCCTTAGACACAACTTTAGTACAGTACACACATGTCAATTATGCTGTATTTAATCATTAGCCTAATTTCAACCATTTGTTTTAACTGATAATATGAATACTACTGAGTGGTTTACATGTACCTAGTCTCATTTGTGTACATTTTTATGTATTTTTATTCTCCTATTCGTTTTTGTAATTGTAGGTTTTGTCAACTTTGCATTTAAAATGAGCCAGTGTAATGTAGATGCAAATGTTCATTATTTATATAACAATGTAATACAGTTGACTCTACATGTACTGTTTAATTGCTCTCTTTCGCTACTTTTATGGTTTTGTAAAAAGGAAACTTAATGTTCTTCTTATTATTATTATTATTATTAAGCACTTTAATTCATTTTACAGACAGGCCCATGCACATATTTCCAAAGAATTATCACCCATTGTCAAGCTATGATACAACAGTTAAGGTAGTTGTGTGCTATGCATTCATTTTTGTTTTAATATATCAGTGAAATAATGGCTGCTTGATGCAGCTTAATCACTGGTTAAAATTTATTTTTTTAGCAGAAGATTCACTGTTTTTGCTTCACTGAGGTAAAAGATTTTTCTTACACATGTTATAGTGATACGTATGATAATGGTTAATAATCTTACTCTGTATTTTTATTATCATTCAAGCACACACACAGTTATGATATTTCAGCTATGAGTAGATAACAGTTGATCCCTCGCTTATAGGTGTTGCTCATTGATTGCTGGTATAGTTAATAATAAATTGGTATATATTATCAATCAACACTCAGTGATTAATTAATGTAATTGGCATTCTTTGTTTTGAATATTTTAGAACCTTTAGTACAAATTTTATTTTGTATTTAATCTCAATTATAAGTTGTAGTTTTTGTATGGATGTGTAATGTACAGTACTCTAATATACGATTATTATTTTCCACATTTCTACAGTTGAGGGTAAAGGTAATAATAATGTCGTGTGACTAGGGCCTCCTGTCAGGTAGGCCGTTTGGCTGGTGCAAGTCTTTCGATTTGATGCCACTTCGGCGACTTGCGCGTCAATGGGGATGAAATGATGATGATTAGGACCCAGTCCCTGAGTGGAGAAAATCTCCAGCCCAGCCGGGAATCGAACCCAGGACCTTAGGATTGATTCTGTCGCACTGACCACTCAGCTGTCGGGGGCGGGCAGGGTAAAGGTTACTGTGCATGATATGAATGCACTATAGCCTATATCCAAATAGTGGCAGTGAATTAAATAACGTTTTCACTGGCTCTGGTTAGCATATAAATGTAGTTTCTATCTACTTAATCTACTTTAATGTTTTCGGACTACATTTGCAGCACACATAATAGTCAGGGTATGTTTATATATGAGGGCTGTTTGATAAGTCTGGTAAATTTCCATGAAAGATCAGAACAATTTTGTTGTGCCTTCAGGATTAGTAAGCACGGTTATTCCAAGGTCTGTGTGAAGAATTTTAACAGTGTGTAGCATACAGTTCATTGTTGACAGCCATCTGAATTGGTCAGTGTGTTGAAAGTGATTGAGAATGGAGAAAAGAGAGTTTCATGGTGTTTTAAACATTTTCAGTTGAAGGATTGGACTGCCAAACAAATTCATATAGAATTATGATTTATGAATTTGAAAGTGATCAGACAAGCACCAAACGTGAAGTGCATTCCAGGCACCCAAGTGAGGACACCAGAAAAGCAAATATTGATAAAATTCATGATATGCAATCCAAAACAGCTGAATAAAAATACTGAGACTGTAGGCATCTCAAATGAGCGAATATCTAATATCCTGCATGTAGAATTGGCTATGAAGTATGTGTGTGTAATGTTGGTGCCCCAACTGCTCACAGTCAACCAAAACACATCTGGCACCACATTTCAGAACAACGTTTAGCTATAATTAATCACAGTTCACAAGAAGTTTTGTGCTGATTTGTGACTGTTGATCAAACCTGCATCCATCACCGAGCAAGGTGGCGCAGTGGTAGCACACTGGACTTGCGTTCAGAAGGATGATGGTTCAATCCTGCGTTCGGCCATCCTGATTTAGGTTTTCCGTAATTTCCCTAAATCACTCCAGGCAAATGCTGGGATGGTTCCTTTGAAAGAGCATGGCCAACTTCCTTCCCCATCCTTTCCTAATCCGATGAGACCAATGACCTCGCTGTTTGGTCTCTTCCCCCCAAACAACCAAACCAACCTGCATCCATCATTACATGCTAGAGTCAAACTGGCACTCAAAACAATGGACAAAGGTTGGTAAAAGTACACTGAAGAAGGTAAAGACCATTTTATCAGCTGGTAAGGTGATGGCCCAAGGAATAATTATCGTAGATTGCTTGGAAAAGGCAGAACCATACCTCAACCCTACTACACTTCATTGCTGGATCGTTTGAAACTTGTGTCGGCTGAAAAGAGACCAAAGTTGGCACGGAAAAAAGGACTCTTTTTACCAGGATAATTCACGCCAGTGAAAGAGCACGATCGGACTTTGAATTGCTTCCTCATCCACCCTATTAATCAGAATTAGCCCCAAGTGACTTCTTGCTTTCCGTAGCTCGTACTTTTGGCTTACCAGGAAGAATTTTTCATCAACTGTGGAAGTGATAGTTCCAGTCAACGAGCATTTTGCAGAGAGTGACAGAACCTATTTTTCCAATGAGATGAAAAAGCTGGAGGATCGCTCGACCAACTGTATATCCCTCAAAGGGCACTATGTCGAGAAGTAAGGTGAGTTGTTTATGAAACAAACATTCATTCTTGCTTTTTTTAATAGACTTATGTAATATTACACTCTTCATTACGCGTTTTAGTGAAAATTGCACTTCATCAACTTGACCTAGTTATTGTCCACTCTCTAAATTAATAACCAAATGCAAATATGCAGACATAAGCAGTGATAATGACTGCAGAAGCTTTAATTGTAAGAGGAGGTGATACATTTGCTCTCTTATTTTATATTTGAAGTTATTTGGTACCAAGTTTTAGAGATAAAAGTCATTATTATTGTGTGATTAATCTATTGTACTGTTGTGGTATTTGTTTTATTCTTAAATATAGGTAAATAATCATATTTTTGTCGTACACTAGACTTCAGTGATCTGATATCTTATGTTTTTTATTTAGTTGGTGAACCTAATTTTCTAACATATTAATAATATTTAATTTAAGTGGATTTATTGATGAATCAAGCACTACTGTAATTTTATAGTTCACACCAATCCTGAGACCACATTACTTCAAAGTTATTAAGCACAAATGATTTTGTTAAAGGTAAGTGTAAGTAACTGTAAATTTCTTACATACTTGTGGCCATATTTAAACCATTTTATTATGCATATCAACAACGAATATCACAGAAAACAATCACATATTTAAGTATCTTTACATACTTCAGTCATATGTGGATACAAAAATAAAAAGTGCAGGTGAGTGACTTCCAATTTTTACATTACACAACCATTCATTGTTACAACAAATAAGGCATCTTGTATGCAATAGTAACATCTCAAATTTGGAATCAAAGTGAAGTAATCAGGTTAATATGAGTTGTAGTTAATAGTTACACTATATTTTTACAAATCTCTGGCAACAAACATAATTATACTTGATGGAAGCGGTAATGGACAATAAAGACATCAAATTACAAAATTCGTCTAACATGTATATGTACAATATGGTTGCATAAATATTCTTATCAGTTTAGAAATGAATTGAGCAAAAATAAATGGTTTCAACGTAAAACCTATATTTCACATTGTATTTATTACTCCTTAGAATATTGCACTTCCTTAAAAATCCATAAAACTGATTGGCTTTCAGGTATATCTAGATATTCCTGTTAAAAAGCTATCTGTAGCACATTCTGTAGTTTTGAATTTAAAAAATTTTCAAGCTGAGCAATTAGATATATTTCGAGGGTTTAAAGAAAACTTCGAAAATAATATAGTACAAATACATTTATATAAAACCGTTGGGAGTCTAAATACTAGATACTCTAAACAGCATTCTGAATTAATTTACAAAGCCCCACACATAAAAACAATTAAAGATTGAAAAATATTACTTATTACAAATTTTATAGTACTTGTCTTCATAAAACATATGCAATTACAACACATATTAAAAATATACAGTTTTATTATATCATGTACAGTACTCAAACCTGATTGTTTTGCAAAAGTATTTTATTTATGACTAGTATCATGTGAAGTTGAATAACCTCACAGAAAATGTGTGTACTAATAATAAGGCTTCTGCTAGTAGTAATTACACTAATTGCTTAAAGGAGATCAGTTTGAGCCTAAAATGTATTGTGAATTGTGCTCTAATTGATGTAAACTAATATGTTAACTGGCCAAATATATGTTTTGATGAACTACTTTATCTGTTAATGTATAATTTGCTAAGAACTGCCATTTTTGTGTGATGTAGATGGAGAGCCACACGACGAAATTAAAAAATAGACGTAGTATCCATCCATACCAAGATGTCATCATTAACTCTACAAGATACACCTGTAAAAGAAACAATCCATGTATCACAATAAGAAGGACTGAACAGCTATATACATAAGCACTCAATTTCACTTCATTACAAGTTAATTTTGATGCTAACTCTAAATTATTTTGAATATGAATTAGTTAGCGTTATTCTGAAAACAGTTTGAACAATTTTATAAATGAAACTTCCTGGCAGATTAAAACTGTGTGCCGGGCTGAGTCTCAAACTCAGGACCTTTGCCTTTTGCGAGCAAGTGCTCTACCATCTGAGCTACCCAAGCACGACTCATGCTCTGTCCTTGCAGCTTTACTTCTGCCAATATCTCATCTCCTACCTTCCAAACTTCACAGAAGCTCTCCTGCAAACCTTGCAGAACCAGCACTCCTGAAAGAAAGGATATTGTGGAGACATGGCTTAGCCACAGCCTGGCAGATGTTTCCAGAATGAGATATTCACTCTGCAGCAGAGTGTGCGCTAATATAAAACTTCCTGGCAGATTAAAACTGTGTGCCAGACCGAGACTCGAACTCGGGACCTTTGCCTTCCGCAGGCAAGTGCTCTACCATCTGAGCTACCAAAGCACAACTCATGCCCTGTCCTCGCAGTTCTACTTCTGCCAGTATCTCGTCTCCTACCTTGCAAACTTTACAGAAGCTCTCCTGCGAACCTTGCAGAACTAGCACTCCTGTATGTATAAGTGAAACTTAGTTTTTATGGTATACCACATCTCAAAGTCGACAAATTCATACATATCAAAAATAACAATTTCAGTAGCTAGCCTTCAGCCCAACCCCAACCCCTGGGTATTAGAGGCCATTCCGCTGATCAAAGTATTGGACTTGCCAGTTCTAAAGTGGATAACTTTTACAGTCGTCAAAATTTCGCCTATTTCAGGGAAAAAACTTAGATCCAGACCCAATTAAAATTAAGAACAGATTTTTGAGATGCTTATAGGCACTATAGAGACCTATACCATATGTGTTTCGAAATTATGTGATTATTATAGGAGGCAAAGTAAACAACATAATTTCTACCAGTTAAATATTAACAACAGTGAAGAAAAAATTTTCTGAAGTGTGTATGCAGTAAACACAATACAAAAAGTCTGAAAATATTAGTTTTGAGGTCAACAAAAGGAGATTCCAATGATTTCGATAGTTTCAGAGATACGACATACATTAGAAAATGTTTCCTGAGGCTGGAAAATTTCATGCATTTAAAAAGTAACATTACTTTGACTCTAACCGCAGATACAAAAATGCAATGGTGCCCGCCTGCAGATAGTGACTGCCGTGACAACATCACAACATCAATCCTTAAAAACATTGGATGCCAACTGCTTTCAAAGACTGCAGTGTTTGTCTGGGAATTAGACTGCAAATTGAAATTGGCCTATAGTACATAATTTCCTTTGTAAGTCAATCTCCTCTGTAAAAGATGTTTTTAACTATCATGCCAGCATCGCTTGTTTACAATTGAAACTTTCAACAGTTGGCAGCATTGGTTTGCGGCAGGTACTGGGTTGTTCCGTAGTCTCTTCTCCACAGCTCCGGTTGGCGGAAAGCCTTATCATTGAATGGTTGTCTTGTTAACAGTGTAAAGTATGAAAGCCTGTGCAGGCAGTCGGTGAATGCGATTTAAGCAATGTGCAGTCACTGAATTCTTGACACTCATAGGTGCCACCCCAAAGGCGATTCATCAGACAATGAAAGCAGTTTACAGTGATTGTGTTGATGTGAGCACTGTATGTCGTTGGGCGAGTAAGTTTAATGATGTTGAGGTGGCAACATTTGACCTGCGCGACAAACGAAGAGTTGGACATCCTGTGACAGCAACCATCGAGTTTCACAAGCAAGATGTTGACAGACTGATTCAGGACGATCGTCTTATCACTCAGAGAGAAACTGCAAGCACAATTGGCTTTTCAAAAGAAAGTGTGGGTCACTTTATTGCTTTGCTTGGCTATCGGAAGGTCTGTGCACGATGGGTACCCTGAATGCTGGCTCCTGAAATGAAAGAGCACAGAATTGAAATTTGCCAGGAACTTCTCTCGCTTTACGAGAACTCAATTTTGACAGGAGACAAAGCATGGGTACACCATTACGAACTGGAGATGAAACGTCAGTCTATGGAATATGGACACAAAGACTTGCATCAAATTCAAGACGCAGCCCTCAGCTGGAAAAATCATGGACACAGTGTTCTGGGACGCAGATTGTGTTATCCATGTTGATTTCCTTGATCGTGGAACAACAATAAATTCAGAGCGTCACATCACAATGCTGTGACCTCTGAAACGACGGCTAACAAGGATCCGACTGGAAAATGGAAATGTGTTCCTGCACCATGACAATGCCAAACCACATACTTCACGTGCCACCACAGCAGAACTTCGAGATTAAATTTCACCATCGCACGGCATCCTCCACACAGTCCACATTTACCACCCTCTGACTTCCATTTGTTTCCGATATTGAAAGTCGATCTGCGGGGACATCATTGTGCTTCTGATGCAGACGGTGAGAGACCTGTGAGACTGTGGTTGCCGAAACAGTGCGTCGACTTCTTCCATGGCGGCTTCAGAAAACTTGTTTATCGTTGGCAGAAATGTATCCAATTGGCTCGTGATTAAGTGGAAAAGTGAATATTGGAAATTAAAGATCACATTCTAAGGATCATTTCTGTGTTTGATTTATTAAAATATTCCCACCCAAACCCAATTTACGAAGGTGGAGACATTACATTTCATTCAACCCTCGTAAATAAATGTCCTTCACTTCATATACAATTGCGTTGTCTATGTTAACCAACATTTCTAAAAGCAAACGGGAATATAAAAACACAAGAACCTTTCAAAATCAGTTCAGCATCTATGTGAAAGCGAATATCGATTGCTGAAGTAAAAATTCAGCACTAGATCTGTATATCTAGAATCAGTATGTTTATATGAACATGTGATTACATGAACAACTGAAAGTAGTACTGTAAATCGGTGCTTTCGAAGCCCAAAAATATTCTAGGAATACAATAACTAGTACATGTTGTGTTCCTACTCAGGTGCAAGCTATCTTCACACTATTTCATGTGCACCAAATACAGATAAGGTATGGAATATAATCATTCGAAAAATAAACGCAGACCCGATCAAAAAAGAATCACATATGTAGTTTGCTACACACGCACGCTGTGGTGATGTGAATGCAAGTATTGTGTTGGGCAATGAGACCATAAACTGAAACTGGGCTGTAATACTCTTCAGTATGTAACCCGATTTTCTAGCATATCGATCTCCACTGTAAAAGCTGTGTTTGAATTACCTGCTATTAGTTTCCAATTTCCAAAACCGCTTACAAACTTACAGTGTGTGGATACTGCCTGCTAGATAATCATGCAAATGGGACTCAACTGCTGCAGACAAGCTGTTTCCGTAATTTAGAAGCAAACACGCAAAGCAGTCCTTTTTTCGTCATTCCTTAATTGCCTCAAAATTCATAGAAGTATGTTCCGTCTATACAACTAAATGAGAGGCAGTTTGTTTTTTGCCATGCACATTTCGCTTCTTTTATTTCTGGTGCATCTACAGTGGCCTATAATACACGTTTCTTTTTATATGTATTGTAAATGTATTATGTAGTAGTTCAAATAGCTCTAAGCACTATGGGACTTAACATCTGAGGTCATTAGTCCCCTAGCCTTAGAACTACTTAAACCTAACTAACCTAATGACATCACACACATCCATGCTCGAGGCAGGATTTGAACCTGCGACCGCAGCAGCCGCGTGGTTCGGAACTGTAGCTCCTAGAATCGCTCAGCCACAGTGGCCGGCTATGTAGTAGTTACAATATGTTACTACGTTATATTTGGTCATGTTTTTCTCTTGTTTTTCAGATTAGAACCAGCACAAATTTCGTGAGGTTAAATTATTGTTTGGTGTTACTTATGATTTGCAGTTCAACATTATTAGTCCATACGTGTGGTCCTGGAGATGTGTTCTTTCGAACCCCATGCTCCAGCTGGCTGATGAGGGTGAAAAAACGCTGGAATTCGGACCTCTGGAGCATGGGGGCCGATTCAAGACATCTTCAGAACCACACAATGGACTAACACCCAACGACAATTTAACTTAACGAAATTTGTGATACACAAGAGAAAAACATGACAAAATGTATCATACTAACGTATTGTAACTACTACATAATACATTTCTTATATGTATGAAAGGAAACGTTTATTACAAGCCACTGAAGATGCTTCATAAATAAAAGAAGTGAAATGCGCATGCCAAAAAACAAACTGCCCTCCATTTAGAGGCATAGACGGAACATTCCTCCCTGAGTACAAATCAGTACACATCTCGGCTGCCTGCACTGCGAGAAAGAGCGACAACTATTTAACGCACTTCTGGAAATTACTTCGTCCCCAACCAACTAATAAATGTGGTGACAATTTTGAGAACTAATGTGCCCAGGAAACGCACAATCTAATTTTCTCCTCCTATCATGTAGTGTGGAAATGGCACGTGCCATTTAAGATGCTATTGAAACGATTACCTGGTCAGTGGAATCTACGTCTCCGAGGACGTCATTTGAGAATTAGCGATACAGTATATAGCTAAAGACCAAAACTTCGTACGCCAATTCGTTTTCGTTTGAAACTTCACTCTCTCCACAACATAAGTATTTAAATTCAGGAAGTTTGCGTACCTGCCATTCGTAAGCGTTGCGCGACTCCTTGCTGAGTTTGTCCAAGTCGTAAGGCAGTCCGGCCAGCTGACTGTACACGTATGCGCAGACAGCATCAGAGTCAATGGCTGGCAGAATGGCCCATATTCCGTCCAACATGGCGCGTGACATCGTAGCAAAATCTTCTGGAGGTTTCTTCAGGTTAGGAACGAAAACTTGCTGCAGCAACATTGAACACAGTTGACGGGTTTCTTCAACACCGTCTGGGCGGCATATGTTGAACCTGTATACAGAGAAAAGCATTGTAGCCAGGACCGTAGCTCGTATTTCCTTAACGATTTACTAAATCCTTCCATTATTTGTCGAACGTTACTTACAATATAACTTAACTACATAACCAAGGCGCATTTTATTGGTCTTACAAGACATCTTCATGTTATGTCAAACGTCGCGCTTGTTTCTAAAAAGATCATTTCTTTTTCAATTTTTTAAGGACCCGCAAATTAATGAACAAACAGCTCAGCTCCCAGTAGTGGTGGCTCAGTCGTAAACTGAAATCCAAGAAACGGCATCGAAGACATTTCACGTAGAACAATGAAACAAGGAAATGTAAAGCGACCCCTAGACGTTCAACAATATTCACAATAGCTCCCGGACGCGCAATAATATTGACCGCGTAGGAGAGAGATTGAGAGGTTGCGCAATAATTTTAAGAACATCAAAAACTATGGAAACATATTGCACTGCTTGAAAATATTGTGCTGTCTGTAGGTAGTATTGAAAATTTCTTTGAGTCTGTCGTGTGCTACAAGAATGATGGCGGTTTCTTATCATTGGATGGAGAATGAGATCAAAACAAGACGAAAGAACATTATTATTAGAGTACTTTAAAATGTATAAATATTTTTGGCATTGTGGGATGTTTCAGCAAATGAGTAAAAAAAAGTGTTGAGAATGATGAATTGTATGATTCATTGCTCAGAAAGTAGGGAACAATCATGGAGGAAGATGTTTTAAGAAATTTATTTCATGTATGGCTATGAATATCATAGCTAACACTTGGTTTAAGAATCATGAAAGAAGGTTGTATACATGGAAGAACCCTGTAGATACTAAAAGGTATCATATAGATTATATAATGGTAAGACAGAGATTTAGGAGCCAGGTTTTAAATTGTAAGACATTTCCAGGGGCAGATGTCGACTCTGACCACAATCTATTGGTTATGATCTGTACATTAAAACTGAAGAAACTGCAAAAAGGTGGGAATTTAAGGAGATGGGACCTGGATAAAATGACTAAACCAGAGGTTGTACAGAGTTTCAGGGAGAGCATAAGGGAACAATTGACAGGAATGGGGGAAACAAATACAGCAGAAGAAGAATGGATAGCCTTGAGGGATGAAATAGTGAAGGCAGCAGAGGATTAAGTAGATAAAAAGACGAGGGCTAGTAGAAATCCCTGGGTAACAGAAGATATATTGAATTTAATTGATGAAAGGAGAAAATATAAAAATGCAGTAAATGAAGCAGTCAAAAAGGAATACAAACGTCTCAAATATGAGATCGACAGGAAGTGCAAAATGGCGAAGCAGGGATGGCTAGAGGACAAATGTAACGATGTAGAGGCTTATCTCACGAGGGGTAAGATAGATACTGCCTACAGGAAAATTAAAGAGACCTTTGGAGAAACAAGAGTCACTTGTATGAATATCAAGAGCTCAGATGAAAACCCAGTTCTAAGCAAGGAAGGGAAAGCAGAAAGGTGGAAGGAGTATATAGAGGGTCTATACAAGGGTGATGTACTTGAGGACAATATTATGGAAATGGAAGAGGATGTAGATGAAGATGATACGATACTGCGTGAAGAATTTGACAGAGCACTGAAAGACATGAGTCGAAACAAGGACCCGGGAGTAGACAACATTCCATTAGACCTACTGACGGCCTTGGGAGAGCCAGTCCTGACTAAACTCTACCATCTGGTGAGCAAGATGTATTAGACAGGCGAAATACCCTCAGACTTCAAGAAGAATATAATAATTCCAATCCCAAAGAAAGCAGGTGTTGACAGATGTGAAAATTACCGAACTATCAGTTTAATAAGTCACGGCTGCAAAATACTAACGAAAATTTTTTACAGACGAATGGAAAAACTGGTAGAAGCCGACCTTGGGGAAGATCAGTTTGGATTCCGTAGAAATGTTGGAACACGTGAGGCAATACTGACCCTACGACTTATCTTAGAAAATAGTTTAAGGAAAGGCAAACCTACATTTCTAGCATTTGTAGACTTAGAGAAAGCTTTTGACAATGTTGACTGGACTACTCTCTTTCAAATTCTGAAGTGGCAGGGGTAAAATACAGGGAGCAAAAGGCTGTTTACAATTTGTACAGAAACCAGACGGCAGTTATAAGAGTCGAGGGACATGAAAGGGAAGCAGTGGTTGGGAAGGGAGTGAGACAGGGTTGTAGCCTCTCCCCGATGTTATTCAATCTGTATATTGAGCAAGCAGTGAAGGAAACAAAAGAAAAATTCGGAGCAGGTATTAAAATCCATGGAGAAGAAATAAAAACTTTGAGGTTCGCCGATGATATTGTAATGCTGTCAGAGACAGTAAAGGACTTGGAAGAGCTGTTGAACGGAATGGATAGTGTCTTGAAAGGAGGATATAAGATGAACATCAACAAAAGCAAAACGAGGATAAGGGAATGTAGTCGAATTAAGCTGGGTGATGCTGAGTGAATTAGATTAGGAAATGAGACACTTAAAGTAGTAAAGGAGTTTTGCTATTTATGGAGCAAAATAACTAATGACAGTCGAAATAGAGAGGAAAGCGTTTGTGAAGAAGGGAAATTTGTTAACATCGAGTATAGATTTAAGTGTCAGGAAGTCATTTTTGAAAGTATTTGTATGGAGTGTAGCCATGTATGGAAGTGAAACATGGGCGATAAATAGTTTCGACAAGAAGAGAATAGAAGCTTTTGTAATGTGGTGCTACAGAAGAATGCTGAAGATTAGATGGGTAGATCACATAACTAATGAGGAAGTATTGAATAGGATTGGGGAGAAGAGAAGTTTGTGGCACAACTTGACTAGAAGAAGGGATCGATTGGTAGGACATGTTCTGAGGCATCAAGGGATCACCAATTTTGTATTGGAGGGCAGCGTGGAGGGCAAAAATCGTAGAGGGAGACCAAGAGATGAATACACTAAGCAAATCCAAAAGGATTTAGGTTGCAGTGGGTACTGGGAGATGAAGAAGCTTGCACAGGATAGAGTAGCATGGAGAGGTGCATCAAACCAGTCTCAGGACTGAAGACCACAACAACAACAACAATATGGCTATAAATATAAGTAAATATAGACCTCTGTGTGTACATTACTTACTCGAGTATAATCATTTAGTGCACATATTATTGCATGACACGTCTCCATAACTAGGTCTCTAATACTGACAGTGAAGCTGCACTTGTAATGATTTTTTTCCACTCTCAATTATACCTAACAAGCTTTAGTGAGTTAGTTTCGACGCCCCTTTAACCAGTTTTTAACCACCTTCTTTTCTGCTTGCAGTGAAGTAGAACAATTATCACCGTAGCAGCTCCTTTATCGTCAAACTTTCGAACTGCAAAATTATTCCACAATATTACTAACAATGTAATTGACAGTATTACTGAGCCATCTAGGGAGAACCTCAATAATACTGCGAGACATTATTGTGTAATGCATGCCATGAGGTGGGAGGTCTCTGGGACCCCTATGCTGAAAACGACATTTAAGGCGCAACATACCGGAAATTTTTGATTAAAATGAAGTAACATTTAGTTAAAAATGCCGTTTTGATCTTACTGCGGTAAATTAAGCCAGCAGGAACATACTTTTTATCGCACAAAATCACACGTTTTGTGCTCTTTTTTTTATAGTATACGTAAACGAACTGTTATAAAACTGAATTTTACAGTCTGAAAAATTATAGTATCTCTGTAACAAGTAAATTTTCACATAGAATTGTATTCTATGGCTTAAAATTGCATGTAAAAATTGCTTTCAATAAGGACAGAAAGAAAGTCTGTAAAAGTGGCATTCAGTGCTGGGATCCGCAAATTTCTTTATCACCACGGAGAACACGAGTATACTTGACCTTAAGTAACACTTTAAATATTTGAATGGAAAAACAGAGGACCACAATACGAATGTCCTGAAGTTCTTCCTCTGAATGAGACCTCTGCTAGCGTAACTATGATCACTAGCTATCGTAAAATTGTCGTCCCTTCCCGTTTTTTCTTAACTATTTCACTGTCATCTTCCTCCGAAACGTTCCTACAAGCACATTTTCTAGTACATTAAAAAAGAAAAAAAAAAAAAAAACAGGTAACGTATTTCACGAGGGGTGGCCTAAGATATCACAACATGTCAGCAACACCTGTCAACAACGCAGGAAGAAGGCGATAACGCAACTGACAGGAAAACATTGTAAAGTTGGTGATTTAAAGAGGATAGGGGGGATATAAAAACATACCGTCAGAGCTGACGTTGGGAAGCGAGTTTGAAAATCTTCGAACAGCTGAGGGACCTGAGTTCAGTGTTGCCAATTTAGCGACTTTGTCGCTAGAAATGGCGACTTTTTCCTTCGTCTTAGCGACAAAAAAAACTTTTTAGCGACAAAAATTCTTTAGCGACTTATCTGGCGACTTTTGGAGTACTGACGACTTTTGAAGTACAAATCAAAACTATTTTGGGCCAGTATTTTCATTAACAAAACTAAGATTTTAACTATAGAATGGATACTACACTGACTTTGTTCTAGATTTACTAAGTTAAATTAAGTTCTTAGCAGATCATGTAGCATTGTTCAGCATTTAGTAAACCTGAATGTGGAAATTGCCTACAGAGTAAGGAAACCTTGACTATAGAACAATTCATTATTCATTACCCACTATTCGACGTATTCATTACAACGGAGTTATTCGCAATCCTTCTTTATTCGAAATGGTCTAACTATTTCAGTCTGCAGCTGCCTGTCTTTTTATTTCCAAACTACCGGTTCTGCAATGTCGCCCATCTTCAAGTCATATTTCTTAGTTACAGGGAAACTAGTCGAAAAAGAACAACGGATCGCTGTGATATATACACTGAAGCGCGAAAGAAACTTCTATGGGCATGCGTATTCAAATGCAGAGATATGTAAACAGCCAGAATACCGCGCTAGAAACATATTAGCTGGTTGGAGGGGTCGCGTTTCAAACTATATCGAGCAGACGGTTCTGTACGGGTATCGATACAGTCTCATGAATCCATGGACCCTGTATGTCAGCAGGGCACTGTTCGAGCTTGTGTAGGCTTTGTAATGGTGTGGGGCGCGAGCAGTTGTAGTGATATGGGACTCCATGATATGTCTACATACGACTGTCACAAGTGACACGTACGTAAGCATACTGTCTGATCACCTGCATCCTTTCATGTCCATTGTGCATTGCAACGGGCTTGGGCAATTCCAGCAGGACAATGCGACACCCCACACGTCCAGAATTGCTACATAGTGGCTCCAGGAACACTCTTCTGAGTTTAAACACTTCCGATGGCCAACAAAGTCGCCAGACATGAACATTATTGAGCACGGTTCAAATGGCTCTGAGCACTATTGGACTTAACATCTGAGGTCATCAGTCCCATAGAACGTAGAACTACTTAAAGCTAGCTAACCTAAGGACATCACACACATCCATGCCCGAGGCAGGATTCGAACCTGCGACCGTAGAGGTCACGCGGTTCCAGACTGTAGCGCCAAGAACCGCTCGGCCACTTCGGCCGGCTATTGAGCATGTCTAGGATGCCTTTCAACATGCTGTTCAGAAAAGATCTCGACCCCCTCTTACGGATTTATAGACAGCCCTGCAGGAGTCATGGCGTCAGTTCCCTCCTGCATTAGATCAGACATTACTCGAGTCCATGCCACGTCGTGTTGCGGCACTTCTGCGTGCTCGCGGGGGTCCTACACGACAATAGGCAGGTGCACCAGTTTCGTTGGTTCTTCAGTATACGTTGAGTATACGACAGTGAACTGACTGTTCATTTACGACAAGTTACTCTGTACCTAGAACGTATCACCTGAATATGGACGACACTGCCCGGACTCCGTAATTTGGAAATAAAGGGGCAGCAACCTGCAGTCTAAAAAAATTAGACAATAAGGGAAAGCGTAAGTTGTTAAGCTAGCTATTTCTAGACAGCATCACTTACTTCATTTTTGTTGAGTTGTAAAAAATAAGAAAATAACAGTCGGTTAACTTAGAATTATATGCCCTAGCTTCTGCGAAGCAATTGGTGTACGCTTGCGAGGTTTATTTACTGCCTGGGCGACTCACTATACGGATGTGAACAACACAAATGTTATATTTTGTGCTCTTTTCCACTTTCCACTAAATTTCCACTACTTCCTTCTACAGGTTTCTGATAAGATGCTTGTGGCAGCTAGAGGAAGAAGATGGAGGGGTGAGGAGGGAGAAGGAGGGTCTCGGTGTGGTTGCGTCCACCGGAGGTTCTTTGTCACACTGCGAGAGCGAGCCTGCTGATGACCTTTTCCAGAGGGATCAACTCAAATTCACGAATGCCTCGCGCTGCTGCTATGAACCCTGCGTGTTCTCACCAGTCTGCCACACGTGTGAGGGGGCCCAGCCTGACCCTGTGGCGCCCTGTCGCCCAGTGCGCCGCGCCCTCTTCCTCCACAGCTGACGGCTGTGCTTTCTGGCGCGGGGGCGTCTCGCAGTCTGCTACAGTGACAGTCAGCCATTCCGCTTTTGTTTTTCGCTCAACCGTCCATTTTACTAGCGGCACCTTTTCTTCGACGGTAGTCCAGATGTCCATTCTGCTTCGCCACAAGAACCGGCGTCCAGGTGTGTCCATCGGACCGCAGCTGCCGCATTTTGCGGTGTTACGGCAGCAGCTTCGCCGTTAGTGGGCACAACATCATGTCTTACTTTGTTCCACGTCACTTGCACTGCGGATGGAATCACCGATTCTGTCATGTTCTGCCACGCCTTCTTCTGTTTCCGGCCCGGAAACTTCGAATTCGACCTTAAGAAGTTCTGTCTGGCAGTATGGAATCGCACTTTTTCCTAATACAGAAATATCCCATCTTCAGAAATTTCCTTGTTAGAAAGTATCTCGTTGGTTTTGGAACTTAACAGTCTCCACATGTCAGTGGGACTTATCTCTTAAACTAACGAGTTACTTACTTTGACAAAAATTTGGCGATCGCTAATTGTTAAATACAAATTTGGCACTAACACAGCGGTCATAGTTCTTACGACATAAAAATATATAAGGTTAACCAACTCCATAACGTTCTTATGCAAAGACTGGAAAAGAAAAATCGCAACTCTAAGAAGGAGTTGTGCGACATAAATGAAAGTTGGTAAGCCTGTTTCTACATTTGAATAATGGTGTCTAATCAGATTTTACGCCTCTATAAGCATGCAAATCAGGTTTTCTTTAAATACACGCTGTAACTGTCGTGATCTTTAGTTGCTTTTGAGATTGGACGTTGTGTGTTGATGGCAGTCAAGAATGCTGTTAGGGTGATAAAGACGCCATTATCAGTGCCTTACTGAGTTTGAACGAGGTCGTATAATAAGGCTACGAGAAGCTGGATGTTGCTTCTGCGAAAGACCTGTCAGGAACGTAGTCTCTGTACATGACTGCTGGCAGAGGTGGTCACGAGAATGTACGGTCGCGAAAAGACCGGGCTCCGGACGGCCACGTGGAACTACCGATAGGGAAGACCATCGAGTTCGGCGTGTGGCTCTGTCGCGTCGCAATACATCTGCAGCAGCACTTTGAGCAGCAGTTGACACTACAGTGAGACAGCGAACTGTTACAAATCGTCAATTTCAACGACAGATCCGAGACAGACGCAGTGAAGTGTGCATTCCACTGAGCGCCAAACCACCACCACTTGTGACTTCACTGGTACCAAGCAAGAGCTCATTGGTTGGCAGGGAGGACGTCTGTTGTGTTTCCTGATGAAAGCTGTTTCTGCCTCGGTGCCAGTGAAGACCATATGTTGATCAGAAGGAGGCCAGGTGAGGGCCTCCAAGCAAACTGTCTGAATGCTAGACGCACTGGACCTAAACCTCGGGTTATGGTTTGGGGTCCGATTTTGTATGATAGCAGGAGCACTCTCGTTGTTATCCCTCACAACCTGAAAGCCAATCTGTTCGTCAGTTTGGTGATTCGACCTACTGTGCTGCCATTCGTGAACAGCATTCCAGAGGATGTTTGCCAGCTGGATAAGGTTCGCCCACGAACCGCTTTTGTAACCCATCACTTCTACAGTCTGTCACTACGTTGCCTCGTCCTGCTCGATCACCAGATATGTCTCCAATCGAACGCGTATTGGACAGCGTCGAACGACAATTCCCGTCTCATCCACAAACAGTATTTTCGGTCTTGCGATTTTTCTCCCACGATCACGTGCTAGGAGCATCGCTTGTGGAGACAATAAGAAATGCAGAAGCTGCAGATATTCACGGATATAAAAAGTGTATTGACCTACCAAGCACAACAGACATGGAACTCCATACCACAAACTGACTTCCGGCACCTGCATATCGCAACGCATTAAGGTATGCACGCTTGCATTCGACATCCTGGCGGTTACAACAGTTATTAATGTCTCAGCATTATACATTTGCAATGGCTTACCTCGCACTTACATTAACCTATGATCTTGCAATGTTAATAACTTAAATATATTACCCAGACAAATGTAATCCCGAAATTTCATTACTCTATATTAATTATTTTTTGGTATTGCGACTATTCCCCCCACGATCAGGCCCTAGGAGCATCGCTTGTGGAGACAGCAAGGAATGCAGAAGTTGCACATATTCGAGGAGATCAAAAGTGTGAGTGCCACCAGAACAAATGCTGGAACTGCTGCGTTAACTGTGACACGTTTCAGTACTGGCCGTGCAGCGCGCGCGCGCACGCACCCACCTGTCCTCCATGCCCATGACGTAGCCGATGACGCGCCAGAAGTGCACGATGCCCTCCTCGCCGCCGCGCTCGATGCCCAGCTTCTCGGGCGCCACCATGGTGAAGCCGATGAAGCCGAACTGCGTGACGGCCATGTCGAACTGCGAGATGCTGCCCGCCGAGCGGCTGGCGGCGCAGTGCCGGCCGCGCACCTCGGTCAGCGACTTGAACGCCCTGCCGAGAGAACACTGATACAGCTTCTCCCCCTCTCGGGCGATTGGGCGACATACAGATAAACGAAGCGTAAAGCGAGCGCAGTTCAGCAGCGACACTCGGCACTAACTTTGCATAGGGCCGGCAAAATAAAACTGGTCCGGAAAATACTTCGTGCACCTCAACGTAGGCAACCCAACATACACCATCTGCCCTGGGCAGAGCTGCAGAACTACTGTAGGCCATCGTAGACTATTGTAAGTAAATGTGTAAGTGTAGACTACGGTAGGTTTCCTAGTAGCCTTGGTCAGTTAAGATCGTAACCGCATTACCTGTATGTTAGGTGTGTTGCTTACCTATCAGGCGTTGTCTCATTTCGATCTCTTCCTTTGTGTATGTAATCAGTGACTTACTACTAGGGCCGATAAATACGTAATGCCTCACATTTTTTTCTCAGAACATATTTATTGTTAAGAGTCAGAATTTGATGACAATATGCATCAACATGTCTTGTCCATATCCTGTTTTTCTACATAGTCTCCATCACATTCTATGGCCGTGCGCCAACGTAGTGCAAGAGCATGTATTCCCTGCCCGTAAAAGCTCGTGTCCTGTCCGTCTAGCCATGACTGACACTCTCGTCATTTTCAAAGTGTGTTCCCTATAGAGAATCCTTAAGTGGCCCAAAGAGCTGGAAGACCAAGGGTGCCAGGTCTGGAGTGTAGGGTGTATGAGCCAATGACGTTCAACCCAATTTGGCGATGTGTTCCAGGGTTCTCAGACTTGTGTGTGGGCGTGCATTATCGTGTTGGAGCAAGATTTCTGCTGGATATTTGTCCGATCGAACACTTGGCAAACGATTCTTGAGTTTATTAAGAGTCTCCACGTATGCCTCTGAACTGATGGTTGATCCTCTTGGCATCACTTCCACGAGAATGACGCCACCACAATCCCAGAAGACTGTGAACTTGACTTTTCCGGCACAGGGGTTGTCTCGAATTTCTTCTTTTGTGGTGAATCAGGATGATGCAACTCCATGGACTGCCTTTTTGTTTCCGGCGCAGACAGAAAGGCCTCTCCGTCGGTCTCAAAACGCTCCAACAATTCAGATGAAATGGCCTTTCTTTGAATCTTATGGTCCACTGTGAGCATTCGTGGAACCCATCGTGAGCACCTCTTTGAATATCCGAGAGTCTCGATCACTGCAGACGCACTTCCAGTGCCAACCGACAACTTTAGGGCCAATTGTCGAGCTGTGATGAGCCTGTCGGCACAAATAATGGTATCCGCACGATTCAGCATGTCCGGAGCAATGGCTGTGACAGGACGTCCCGAGCGTGGCTGATCATGGAGCTCTGTTTCTGCATTTCCTGAGGCTGTAACTTTCTTTACGCATCGCCCAACTGTACTCATATGAACTGCAGCATCAGCATATACTGTGCACAAACGATTATGGATGTTCACCACGGTTTCTTTTTCCGCACACAAGAAATCAATAACAGCACGCTGTTTGTAGCGTGAGTCGTATGTAGACGCCATTTTGACGCTGTACTACGGCTCTGCCGTCTGTCAGGACTGTTTGAAACCTCACCGGCTCACAGAACAAACATCAAATGTAAAGCACCAACAAGGACGTTTGTCTATGTACATTAATGGCTTTTTTTTTTTTTTTTTAAATGTGGGTATTACTTATTGAACGACCCTCGTCGATTCACCAAGAAACAGAAGTGATGAACCGTCTTTAAACTGGCTGAGGAAATGTAAAGGACTGTGTAACCTACGGACTATTTTTGTTCTATGTAACTACCTTGCTGTTACTTAAAAATTAACAATATTTATAGCAAAATAGAGATTTTCAATGTTTAATTCAGATTTTATTCGAAAATTGTTGATTTGTTACGTGAAACAGAGGAATGTTTTTGTAAAACTAAGAAAAACAATACACATTTATAATTTAGCACTAAAAAACGCAATTTCCTCAAATAAAAAAGACTAAAGTAAAAAAGACTGCGTATTAAAAACATATCAAACATCACTTCAAAACTTTGTCGAAACGAGTGAGGTGGCGCAGCGGTTAAGACACTGGGCTCGCATTCGGGAGGAAGATGGTTAAACTTTATGTCAGCCATCTTGATTTAGGTTTTCCGTGAGTTCCTTGAATCGCTTCAGGCAAGTGCCGGGTTGGTTCCTTTGAAAGGACACGGCCGATTTCCTTCGCCGTACTCCTCTAATCCGAGTTTGCGCTCCGTCTCTAATGACCTCGTTGTCGATGGGACTGTAAGCACTAACCTCCCCTTCCGATGCTTCATCGAGCTTATACAAAACACGTGTCTGTTGTCAGAATGCGATTTTTACTCTGGGGCAGAGTGTGTGCTCACATCAAACTTCATGATACGTTGAAACTGAGTGGCACACCAAGACTCGAACTCGGGACCTTTGTCTTGCGCAGGCAATTGCTCTATCGAGTAAGTTGCACAAGCACGACTGCCGATCACTCCTCACGGCTTTACTTCCGCCAGTACCTCGTCCCCTCCCTTCCAAACAAGTTACTGGGGAAAGTAAAGCCGTAAGGAGAATTTGTCAGTCGTGTCTGGGTAGCTAAACCGGTAGAGTACTTGCCCCCACAAGGCAAAGGTCTCAAATTCGACGCTCGGTCCGGCACGCCGTTTTAACCTGCCAGGAAATCTGATATTTCTGTTGTTTGGAAACAACTTTCGCACCTATCAATAATAGCACGAAACTCTTGCCTTTGATTATGATAAAATGAAATGTCGTGTGGTGAGGGCCTGCTGGCGGGTAGACTTGAACGCCTGGTTCAAGTATTTTGAAGTGACACCACTTCGACGACTTGCGCGTCGATGAGCATGAAATGATGACGACGACACAGGCGCCGAGTCCTTGAGAGGAGAAAATCTCCAACCAAGCGCCGGCCGGGGTGGCCGTGCGTTTCTAGGCGCTACAGTCTGGAACCGCGTGACCGCTACGGTCGCAGGTTCGAATCCTGCCTCGGTCATGGATGTGTGTGATGTCCTTAGGTTAGTTAGGTTTAAGTAGTTCTAAGTTCTAGGGGACTGATGACCTTAGAAGTTAAGTCCCATAGTGCTCAGAGCCATTTGAACCATTTTGAACCATCCAACCAAGCCGGGAATCGAACCCTGGCCCCTCGGCATGAGAAGCCCGTGCGCTGTCCACACTGCTGCGGTGGCGGACTTTGATTATGATGAAGGACATTCTATTGAGTACAAAAAACAACAATTATTACTTAGAGTAGTTTTTGTTTTTAGTATTTTATCTATCCTCAGTAATTGTAGCTGCTTATAAAGAAAAAAGTAACCATTTGCGTAAAAGGAATTTAATTTCTTTACAGATTCGGGGCAATTAGCGCCCTTCCTCAGAAAGTTATACTTATCGCATTAATTGTGAGTGTCAACAATAAGATCCGTACATCAAAAGTTCGTGGTCATGTGGTTCATTGTACCGGTAAAAAAGAAAGTGTATCTCACTCCTCCTCGCTTAAGTGAACGATAATACGTTGTATTTCCGAGAGACACACTCCCAAAACTCTTGAAAGAAAGCACACTTGGTATTTATGCACATATGTGATTCAAAACGTGATGGAGAGCCGACTCTGCACGCCTGTTCGTGAGCACTCGCTGTAGAGGTTACCTGATAGGCGCACTGGAAGAGGAGGGCGTTCTCCCTATCAGTTAATTCATTAAATAAAACACCTTTAAGGACAGGGCAATTTTATTGACAAGTGAGGTGACAAGTAGCCATTGTAGGAGAATTCTATAGCAAATTCAGACCAAAGGGACACACACGCCACAGTAAATGATGACGAAACAACCGCGTCAATACACAGTGCATCCTCGTCTGGAGGCAGCGCTGGAGTCTATTCTCGCATGCAAACTATCGTAAAGGTGCCGAATGGTATCTGCGACAGATTGTCCCACGCAGCTTGCATCTTTTGTTACAGTTCGGCAGTGGTTCTTGCAGGCCCTGGAGAACGAGTAAGTTCCCACTTCACCGTGTCCCATGCCTGTTCAGCTGGCGAGAGATTTGCTTGTCAGGGAGGTTGTTGTACACCACGAAGAGCACATTGCGTCGCAGCAGCAGTATGTGGGCGTTCAGTGTCCAGCTGAAAAAGCACGTCACCTCCTCGTCAAGATACGGCAGTGCCACAGGGATAATAGCCTGTGCGATGTACCGAGAAATGGTTACTTTACGCTGCAGAAACACCACATGTGACGGCGAGTTGTAGCTGCCGAGCCCTCATATCATGAAGCCTGAAATGGGATCTATGTGTCATGGGCGAATGCACTCTGGAGTAGTCAGTTCGCCAGGGCTACGCTGTAAACGTGTACGACCATCACTGGCATACAGACAGAATCTATTCTCATCACTGAAAGCAACAGAGCGCCATTTCGTTGTGCAGTCGACTCTTTCACGACACCAGAGTAGCAATGCTTGGCAGTGTAGTGGTGTCAGTGGTAGCTTGGCAAGAGGCACCCATGATCTTAATCCCGCTAATCCTGCTGAAAGCAGACGTTCCCAAATACCCCCAATGACGCAACGTGTACCCGTATTTCTTGTCTGAATGATGTTCTGTCGGCTACCGCCGCTTGCACAGTGCGTCGACCTTGACGTGCGCCTGTACTATGCAAACGTCCGGAACCTGGTCTACGGGTGTGGGAGTGTTCCACATACCACTGTTGATAGCAGCGACACACCACCGATAATTTGCACCCATCATGTGAAGCAATCCATCAAAATGTCCATCCACTTTTCCACAGGCCCACAGATCAACCGCGCTCAGGTGCCTGAAGCTGTTCCACGGGAGTATGTGTCTGGTAGCGAGCGCCGCGGGTTTCGAATCCGCGCCAGACGGGCACGGACCTCTATTACCGCTAGAGGTCTCTGCAGCCGCCGCGCCCAAAGTCGTGGCTGCGCGCGCTCCTGGCCCGCGTATAATGTGAGGGCGCCACTGTGGAGCGCGTGGTCCCAGCGGCCAATACAGACGTACGTTATCATGTATTTAAGCGCCTGCCTCTCACTCAGCGATGCACTCTAATATTCGCGTGAGTCTCTCGATATCTCGCTTACAGACAGCGTGTTTACTTTGCTCATTTCCGTGTACGAGTGGACGTTGTTGAGTTCGTGAGGTTTTCGCTTGTGACCCCGTTGCTTCTTGCGTGTTGTTGTTCTCGGTGTCTTGCTCAGCCGTCTGTCGTTGTGGGTGTCCGTCTTGTTCGTTCGCGGGCCACCCCCGTTCGGTCCCGCCGCGCTTTCGCTCACGGCGACCCCGCAGCCGTTCCGGTCGCAGTTACAACAATGTACTTGTCAGTGGGGCATGATTGTACCGTAGAACGAATGTTGCAAATACTGTTCACGTTCGAAGACAGTGCAGTTACTGCCCGCATAGACAAAACAGAGGGTGGAAATACAGGCCTCCTGCATGCCAGCTGACCTCTGATGACTCTGACAAATGAATCGCTAACCTGTCAGTATGCTCATAACGTGCGTTGGCGGCACCGAACACTATCGCTGGTGGTGGTTCACTTTTTCCCCATAACACAATAAATAGTATGAATCCAGAGATGTGAAAAATCTTAGGTACGACACACCTATCTGGTTTGTAAGGGATCCCTTGCCAAGAATTCTCGCTCCCTGTGACATTGCCCTAACAATACCTGTGTTGATCGCAAAAAGGAAAGAAGATTAAGGTTTTATATACCATCGAGGAGGAGGTCATTGGATACGAGGCACAAGCTCGTGCCAGGGAAGAAAATTAATTGCACGTTTTGCGAAGGACTTTTCCCAGCATTTTCCCTCTGCGATATTGTGAAACTCTAAACTGAAACGGACAGTCGGCGATCTGAACTGCACTCCTCTCAAATACGACTCCAGTGCTTCACCACTGCCTCAGCCACCTCGTTTGGCGCCGACTGACCAAGTGGTGGTCACGGCGAAACACTGTGCAACAATTGAGTCGCTTAAATGCAAAACTGTCCATGTCCACTTTTTAAAAAAATTGAGTTGGCAACTCTGGATTGTAGAGCATGACATTTTACACATGCTTGAAATGCTATTTATGCTCAAAGCTCTCCATGTCCTATGGAAAACAGCTCACGAAAAGTGTGGTTAAATTCAAAACTGTCCATGTCCATCAGTAAGTTGGGTGCAAAACTTGCCTTGTCCCTTTTGACAAATCGCATTGAAGGCTGGGGTCATGTGACTGTAATGCAAGATGGCTACCATAAGCATGTAAACATTGTACTTGTGTGGTCTCTTACAGCTGTTTATTCTGAAAGTTATACACATTCCCAGAATGCTATAAAATTATGCCTAATTGTTGTTTGTTGTTGTTGTGGTCTTCAGTCCTGAGACTGGTTTGATGCAGCTCTCCATGCTACTCTATCCTGTGCAAGCTTTTTCATCTCCCAGTACCTACTGCAACCTACATCCTTCTGAATCTGCTTAGTGTATTCATCTCTTGGTCTCCCTCTACGATTTTTACCCTCCCCGCTGCCCTCCAATACTAAATTGGTGATCCCTTGATGCCTCAGAACATGTCCTATCAACCGATCCCTTCTTCTGGTCAAGTTGTGCCACAAACTTCTCTTCTCCCCAATCCTATTCAATACTTCCTCATTAGTTATGTGATCTACCCATCTAATCTTCAGCATTCTTCTGTAGCACCACATTTCGAAAGCTTCTATTCTCTTCTTGTCCAAACTATTTATCATCCATGTTTCACTTCCATACATGGCTACACTCCATACGAATACTTTCAGAAATGACTTCCTGACACTTAAATCGATACTGGTATGCCTAATTATAATTCTGAAATCAACCTACCAGTGTCCGTATGCAAACGTGGGAAACACTTAGGACACATAAACCCGAGCTGCATTACGGACACGGTTGTTCCTATTAATGAAAAGAAACTGGAGGATGTTTCAAAACTCCTCGAGAAACACTGTGGTGAGTCCTGGAGGGAACGTGAATCCCTGTCGTGGTACATGACATTACTAGGTTCCAGCGGGTCAGGGGCATCAGTTGAATCAGAATGCCTAGCAGGAGAAGATGAAGACATTGTTCCAGATATGATGTATTAAGTGGATTGCAGTTTGTCAGTTGTTACACCATGTATCTTAAATATTAAAAGAAATTAAAACTGAATACACAGTTTTATGTTCATCCCATATCCTCTCCTGATGTACAACTAGTCAGGTTGAAAACTGTACATGTCCATTTCAGTTGCATGCAAAAGTGGCCATCTGCAAAGTCAGATGCAAAACAGTCCAAGTCCATTTTTATTTTCCTTATATCTTACATGCATTGAGTTCCTGACTTTTTTTTTTTTTCAATAGCCCAAATGGTTTTGTACTAATCCATACTTATGTATACAACATACAGTGTAGGGCAGTTTGTATTTACCCAGTGAAAACAGTTTTTGCACTTTTTCTCAAAACTGGTTATGGAGGACATGGACAGTTTTGCATCTAGGCGACTCAATTGTATCTATACAGAAGATGGAGGAAGAATTATTGCAGATTTAGAACCGTGTGTAAGAAATCATTCCTGGCCGCAGTTGCGGGCTCGGCGTGATGCCTACTGCGGACACCACAGCCGATAACCAGTGTCTGGAGAGAGGCCTCTGTCCGACCAGGAGACGGTGGGTCGGTCTTCGCACAGTCCTCCTAAGAGGGTTGTGGTTGGGGCCTACAGTGCCGGCTTATCGGGAAATGAATGTCTCATAATGGTAAATGTATTTTTTTTTCACTAGCTGCTTATTTTTTTTATGACCCAACGTCTAATTTCTTATGGTGGGTCGTATGTTGCCACTTAGCCGCTGTGACCGAGTCCGGGGTCCGGTGTGACTGAAAGTAACACCACCCCGGGTCCCGTCCCCACTCACACCGTTGCGCGTGTCGCGCCACGTGGAGGCGGGCTCTATTTGTTTACATCCATTTGATATCTTTTTTTTTGCAGAATTAGAAAAACTTATAACTAATACATGTAAATGTATTGCAGAATCTATTGGGAATGAAATTCTGAAAAGCTCTCGCATGAAGCCTCTTTTACTAGCGTCATTGGGACACGGCAAAAGAAAATGCTGCTCTGGCTGACTGGCTGAAAGGCCTGAGTTTTGAAACAGCTGACGATTCGCGAAGTGGAGGGGCAGGTGGGCAGCGCTCGTGAGTGTGGGGGAGGAGTCGCAGACTCTGCGGGGCGGAGCTGATGTTTTGAGGACGTTCAGTGGGCACGGGAGGCTCTGAAAGGATTCGCAAACACGTTCCCGTGGGCGAGCGCGGAGTTACACGTAGTTCGCCGGTTTCCTACAACAGTGTCGCAGTTCAGAGCTCGTGCACGCGGTGAGTGGGAGAGGGCGCACAGCGGGGTGTAGAGCCATTAGTTGGCTGCAGGTGAACGAGGAGCACTTACCTAGGTGTGTCACTGAAGGCAATAAATTCCATTTGTTCCATCGGAAATTTGGACTTTCGCATTTTCGTTCGTTGCTGATTTTGCAGTAGTGTGCTATAGTTGTTTTGGGGGAGGCTGTTGGCGAGAGTTATTTGGAAAACCAGCTGGAGGTGGATTCATGGCCGATTTCCGTGTTCGTTTGTCAGTCTACTGGTCGGGTGTGAGAGTCTCTCTGAAGGTAACTGGATTGTTCCAGGCCATTTGTTAATGGCATAGGGGTAGAGGAAATTTTAACTCTGGCTCGCGGGTCAGAACGACGATGACAAATTTTTTTCATGAAACTGTCCATTTGCTCATCGGTCGAACTTTCTCGTACGGTAAAACGTGGTCAGATTTGTATCGCTAATTATTACGACACTAACAATGCGTAAACTGTGGTTAAGCTCACAAAGGACGGATGATGTCTGTTCCTGTTTGTTGCTCAGTATTTGTTTTGCCTGTGACATCGGCGTACCAGTGTTAAGTGCATGGACGTAAACTGGTGTAGCGTGGAAGCGCGTTTAGGTAGGACACTGATTTAGATGTCATTATGAAAGAGCTTGCGAAACACTGCTAGCATCCAATGTGCGACAATAAAAATTTTCGCCGGAATTAAGTGAAAGTCGGTATCAAATGACAAGATAGTGAAAAATGTCGTCTCACACGGTTCATAAATGTGCTCGGAATAACAAGAAACGCAAGCCAGAGGAAAACTGGCGTCGAAAAGATTTCAAAAACCTAAAAAGTCCAGGGCCGACCGAACGCGAGAGCTACAGCGACGTCGAAAAGGAAACGAAAAGTCGCTGAAAGCTACCAGCGGTAGTTGAAACTTGGGATTTATCTATTCTGTAACCGTTATATACTCAGTGTAACCATTGTATTAAACGGATTGATAATTAAGTTACATTTCAATGCGAAACACTTTTTACGACTATGTCCCGACGTTTTCTCGAAAAATCTATGGTACGGATCCCAAAAGCACTAACACAGACATTTTTTAAACTGATTTAATAGTGCAGCGGTGCAGAGGATTGATTCGGGATCGACAGTAAAAGTTTCCGAGTAAATCTTGTGAACAATACGACTGGTAATTCCTCTCACACGTCACACGTCGCTAACGGTGTGTGGATTCTCTCCGTGGACGCGTGGGGCATTGTGTGATGGCACGGAACCTTCAAAGACACAAGGCCGACGGAAAGTTTTGAGGTCAAAAGTACGTTTACAAGTTGTCATTTTCATTTGCATGCTTCCACTTCGTCATTTCCAGGCCAGTACTCCCCCATCGTCCCCGGACACCGCTCGCGCCGGCTGCGGTGCGCTTACCTGGAGCTGGGGTCGGCGAGGTCGCCGTCGGCGTTGGCGCTGTACCACTCGAGCATGTGCGACACGGTGGAGAGGTAGCGCTTGAACGACGAGATGGGCGTGGCGGAGCGGCGCGTGTGCACCAGCACGCGCAGCACGCTCGGCACCGCCAGCAGCACCAGCAGGCCCGTCAGCTTCGCCACGAACATGGCGCAGTAGTTGGCCGCGAAGAACCTCTGGCCCCTGCAAACGCGCACAACGTCCTCTGAGGCGCCAGTGCCTCGCCTTGCAAACTAGATCTATTGGTGTACAGTTATCACTGGAGCTCTGGTTTAAGATGCAAAACGTCTCTGAATCGTCCTACAAAACGATACCAACTACTGGATCGAAATAAAATGGCCTGGGGAGTATTTCGTGCACCTCAAAATAGGCAACCGAAGTTACCTCTTCTGCACCCAGCGCGGACAGTGGAAGTTCGGTTCCCGTCTTAAAAGTGCACGAAATACACACATCAAAAAAAGTTTTGCGTCACCTCGCTTCCGAGAGTTACGGAACCAGTACAGAAAATTGGAATAGACATCAACATACACATCATTTCCACCCTTTTTAATGCTCATGAAAAGCACACATTGCATGTTGTACTACCATACAGCGAGACCTTCAGAGGTGGTGGTCCAGATTGCTGTACACAGCGGTACCTCCAATACCCAGTAGCACGTCCTCTTGCATTGATGCATGCCTGTATTCGTCGTGGCATACTATCCACAAGTTCATCAAGACACTGTTGGTCCAGATTGTCCCACTCCTCAACGGCGATTCGGCGTAGATCCCTCAGAGTGGTTGGTGGGCCACGTCTTCTATAAATAGCCCTTTTCAGTCTATCCCAGGCATGTTCGATAGGGTTCATTTATGCAGAATAAGCTGACCACTCTAGCCGAGCGATGTCGTTATCCTGAAGAAAGTCATTCACAAGATGTGCACGATGGGGGCGCGAATTGTCGTCCACGAAGACGAATGACTCGCCAATATGCTGCCGATATGGGCGCACTATCGATCGGAGGATGGCATTCACGAATCGCACAGCCGTTACGGCGCTTTCCATGACCACCAGCGGCGTACGTCGGCCCCACATAATGCCACCCCAAAACAGCATAGAACTTGCTGCACTCGCTGGACAGTGTGTCTAAGGCGTTCACCCTGACCGGGTAGCCTCCAAACACGTCTCCAACGATTGTCTGGTTGAAGGTATATGCAACATTCATCAGTGAAGAGAACGTGATGCCAATCCTGAGCGGTCCATTCGGTATGTTGTTGGGCCCATCTGTACCGCGCTGCATGGTCACGTGGTTGCAAAGATGGACCTCGCCATGGACGTCGGGAGTGAAGCTGCACATCATGCAGTGAAATAGCCTATTGCGCACAGTTTTAGTCGTAACACGACATCCTGTGGCTGCACGAAAACCATTATTCAACTTGGTGGCGTTACTGTCACGGTTTCTCCGAGCCGTAATCTGTAGGCAGCGGTCATCCACTACAGTAGTAGCCCTTGGGCGGCCTGAGCGAGGCATGTGATCGACAGTTCCTGTTTCTCTGTATCTCCTCCATGTCCGAACAACATCGCTTTGGTTCACTCCGAGACGCCTTCCCCTGTTGAGAGCCCTTCCTGGCACAAAGTAAAATGTGGACGCGATCGAACTGCGGTATTAACTGTTTAGGCATGGTGCCTTGGTCTAGGGGTAGCGTCTTTGATTCATAATCAAAAACGTCTTCGGTCCCGGGTTCGATCTCCGCCACTGCCTAAATTTTGATAAATAATCAGCATTGGCGGACGAAGACTTCCGGAATAAGAAGTCAGCCTCATTCTGCCAACGGCCTTGTCAAAGAGGGCGGAGGAGCGGATAGAGGTTCAGGGCACTCTCTTGTCCTAGGGGTGGGAAATTGCCCCTAAAGGCGGAAGAATCAGCAATGATCAACGACATGAGGATGCAGAAGGCAATGGAAACCACTGCATTAAAGACACGTAACGTGTATCCACAGGGCATGTGGCCTGTATTTGAAGAAGTGTCACGATGATCTCTCCATTGGCAAAAGATTCCGGAATAGTCCCCCATTCGGATCTCCGGGAGGGGACTGCCAAGAGGGAGGTTACCATGAGAAAAAGATTGAACAATCAACGAAAGGATAACGTTCTACAAGTCGGGGCGTGGAATGTCAGAACCTTGAACGTGATAGGGAAACTAGAAAATCTGAAAAGGGAAATGCAAAGGCTCAATCTAGATATAGTAGGGGTCAGCGAAGTGAAGTGGAAGGAAGACAAGGATTTCTGGTCAGATGAGTATCGGGTAATATCAACAGCAGCAGAAAATGGTATAACAGGTGTAGGATTCGTTATGAATAGGAAGGTAGGGCAGAGGGTGTGTTACTGTGAACAGTTCAGTGACCGGGTTGTTCTAATCAGAATCGACAGCAGACCAACACCGACAACGATAGTTCAGGTATACATGCCGACGTCGCAAGCTGAATATGAACAGATAGAGAAAGTGTATGAGGATATTGAAAGGGTAATGCAGTATGTAAAGGGGGACGAAAATCTAATAGTCATGGGCGACTGGAATGCAGTTGTAGGGGAAGGAGTAGAAGAAAAGGTTACAGGAGAATATGGGCTTGGGACAAGGAATGAAAGAGGAGAAAGACTAATTGAGTTCTGTAACAAGTTTCAGCTAGTAATAGCGAATACCCTGTTCAAGAATCACAAGAGGAGGAGGTATACTTGGAAAAGGCCGGGAGATACGGGAAGATTTCGATTAGATTACATCATGGTCAGACAGAGATTCCGAAATCAGATACTGGATTGTAAGGCGTACCCAGGAGCAGATATAGGCTCAGATCACAATATAGTAATGATGAAGAGTAGGCTGAAGTTCAAGACATTAGTCAGGAAGAAGCAATACGCAAAGAAGTGGGATACGGAAGCACTAAGGAATGACAAGATACGTTTGAAGTTCTCTAACGCTATAGATACAGCAATAAGGAATAGCGCAGTAGGCAGTACAGTTGAAGAGGAATGGACATCTCTAAAAAAGGCCATCACAGAAGTTGGGAAGGAAAACATAGGTACAAAGAAGGTAGCTGCGAAGAAACCATGGGTAACAGAAGAAATACTTCAGTTGATTGATGAAAGGAGGAAGTACAAACATGTTCCGGAAAAATCAGGAATACAGAAATACAAGTCGCTGAGGAATGAAATAAATAGGAAGTGCAGGGAAGCTAAGAAGAAATGGCTGCAGGAAAAATGTGAAGACATCGAAGAAGATATGATTGTCGGAAGGACAGACTCAGCATACAGGAAAGTCAAAACAACCTTTGGTGACATTAAAAGCAACGGTGGTAACATTAAGAGTGCAACGGGAATTCCACTGTTAAATGCAGACGAGAGAGCAGATAGGTGGAAAGAATACATTGAAAGCCTCTATGAGGGTGAAGATTTGTCTGATGTGATAGAAGAAGAAACAGGAGTCGATTTAGAAGAGATAGGGGATCCAGTATTAGAATCGGAATTTAAAAGAGCTTTGGAGGACTTACGGTCAAATAAGGCAGAAGGGATTGATAACATTCCATCAGAATTTCTAAAATCATTGGGGGAAGTGGCAACAAAACGACTATTCACGTTGGTGTGTAGAATATATGAGTCTGGCGACATACCATCTGACTTTCGGAAAAGCATCATCCACACAATTCCGAAGACGGCAAGAGCTGACAAGTGCGAGAATTATCGCACAATCAGCTTAACAGCTCATGCATCGAAGCTGCTTACAAGAATAATATACAGAAGAATGGAAAAGAAAATTGAGAATGCGCTAGGTGACGATCAGTTTGGCTTTAGGAAAAGTAAAGGGACGAGAGAGGCAATTCTGACATTACGGCTAATAATGGAAGCAAGGCTAAAGAAAAATCAAGACACTTTCATAGGGTTTGTCGACCTGGAAAAAGCGTTCGACAATATAAAATGGTGCAAGCTGTTCGAGATTCTGAAAAAAGTAGGGGTAAGCTATAGGGAGAGACGGGTCATATACAATATGTACAACAACCAAGAGGGAATAATAAGAGTGGACGATCAAGAACGAAGTGCTCGTATTAAGAAGGGTGAAAGACAAGGCTGTAGCCTTTCACCCCTACTCTTCAATCTGTACATCGAGGAAGCAATGATGGAAATAAAAGAAAGGTTCAGGAGTGGAATTAAAATACAAGGTGAAAGGATATCAATGATACGATTCGCTGATGACGTTGCTATCCTGAGTGAAAGTGAAGAAGAATTAAATGATCTGCTGAACGGAATGAACAGTCTAATGAGTACACAGCACGGTTTGAGAGTAAATCGGAGAAAGACGAAGGTAATGAGAAGTAGTAGAAATGAGAACAGCGAGAAACTTAACATCAGGATTGATGGTCACGAAGTCACTGAAGTTAAGGAATTCTGCTACCTAGGCAGTAAAATAACCAATAACGGACGGAGCAAGGAGGACATCAAAAGCAGACTCGCTATGGCAAAAAAGGCATTTCTGGCCAAGAGAAGTCTACTAATATCAAATACCGGCCTTAATTTGAGCCGGCCGGAGTGGCCGTGCGGTTATTGGCGCATCAGTCTGGAACCGCGGGACCGCTACGGTCGCAGGTTCGAATCCTGCCTCGGGCATGGATGTGTGTGATGTCCTTAGGTTAGTTAGGTTTAAGTAGTTCTTAGTTCTAGGGGCCTTATGACCTCAGCAGTTGAGTCCCATAGTGCTCAGAGCCATTTGAACCATTTTTGACCCTTAATTTGAGGAAAAATTTCTGAGGATGTACGTCTGGAGTACAGCATTGTATGGTAGTGAAACATGGACTGTGGGAAAACCGGAACAGAAGAGAATCGAAGCATTTGAGATGTGGTGCTATAGACGAATGTTGAAAATTAGGTGGACTGATAAGGTAAGGAATGAGGAGGTTCTACGCAGAATCTGAGAGGAAAGGAATATGTGGAAAACACTGATAATGAGAAGGGACAGGATGACAGGACATCTGCTAAGACATGAGGGAATGACTTCCATGGTACTAGAGGGAGCTGTATAGGAAGACAGAGATTGGAATACGTCAAGCAAATAATTGAGGACGTAGGTTGCAAGTGCTACTCTGAGATGAAGAGGTTAGCACAGGAAAGGAATTCGTGGCGGGCCGCATCAAACAGTCAGTAGATTGATGACCAAAAAAAAAAAAAAAAAAAAAAAAAGGCATGGTCGAACTACAGACGACACACGCCGTGTATCTCCTTCGTGGTGGAATGACTGGAACTGATCGGCTGTCGGACCCCCTCTGTCTAATAGGCGCTGCTCATGCATGGTTGTTTACATCTTTGGACGGGCTAAGTGAAAGGGACTGTGTCTGTGATGCAATACCCACAGTCAACGTCCATCTTCAGGAGTTCTGGGAACAGGGATGATAAAAAGTACGTATAACTTACTGTTTATTATTTCCAGAGTAATCACCATAATTGTTAATACACTTATCCGACTGTGTGACAAAAGGCCCGATACCTTCACGAAAAAATGTTTGTGGTTGGCTACACAACCATGGTTATATCCAGGCACGCATCTCTTGGTCTAAAGCAAATAGGCAGGCACGAATGTCTTTCTTCAGGAGTCCAAATATATGAAATATGGGGAGAGATTGAGACTGTGGGAGGATGTGTAAGGGCTTCCCAGCGAAACTTCTGCAACGCACTCGAGACAACAGTAACGCCATCTCTTGGAAAGTCATGCTGACTTTCCTTTCTGATTGCAACGGCCAGCTGCTCACTGACTCATTGTGCTAAAAAGTTAATTTTAGGTCCTCATCACGGTCATTTTTATAAATTTCAGCCATTGGCGACTCAGCCTTAGGCTATCAGAGATCAAAGTGGAAGACGGTGTTTTAAATTTTAAGGAATGTGAATGATTTGTAAGCCTAATATTCGACACGAAACCTGCCTTTCTACTGCAGTTGTATAGAGCATTCGTCCGATCCCGACTGGATTATGACAGCGTTGTTTACTGATCAGCATGAGTCCCTACCTCAAGATGCTGTATACTGTCCGCCACGAGGACATGAGGCTACCAACAGGAGCCAATGGATCGGTCCAGTTTTTCGTCTTTGTGCAGCTGATGGCGAACTACCAGTGCGAATACAGCAAGACAGGCCCTGTAAACATTAACATTACCCAAGTCACTGGCATTTAGAGGGATGGGCCGTCAAACTTCGTAGGTATATTCTGGAATCGGTCACATACGACCAAGTCATTCGAGATCTGGGGTGAAGAATGACTTATGCAGCTCGAAGTAATGGACCTCAGGGTAAGGAGCCGGGGATGAAGACCCAAAGTGAGTTTAAGCTCAGCAGACTGCAGGAAACTTTGAGCTCGAGACCATATTTTTAAAAGTTCATGTTTTTCAGCGCTAACATCGTACAAAGACTTTATTGTCACTTAAATGTAAGGATCTACGCAGCGGAACAGACTCGGTTGTACAGTTGTTTTTCCTAATAGGATCTTCCTACTTTGCCTTCCAGAACAACTAATATGTTGTCGAGATACAGAGAGAGTCCAGAAGACACAGGGGCAGGTAAGAAGCTAAGGCAATAGAAAGTTTCTCATTTGCTTTGACGCTCTCACTGCCCTGAGCTCTGCACAACACGTGAATCCGGTAGGAGAAATGATGCCTTACAGCGGATCCGAAACCGACGCAAAGATGTGGTTTTCAGCTGGGCACTGGAAAATGTCGGGATCTGATCTGGGTAAATGATGAAGCCATGAAGCCAACAGAAAACCCGAATAAGTGTGGAGGGGAGTCTTTGTGATTCCGTATGCCCCCTCCCCCTTCTTTAACCGTTGCCTCGTGGTTTGCCTCGACCTTATACATTAATGTCACGTGGAGCCCTGCAGATTCCAAGACGATTAATCACGCTATCACTATACCACTCACGACCCTGCTTCATCAGAGATATATGAGAACAATTTGCAGAATTCGTCGTTTCGGAAGCTGCGTTCAGCTTGAATACAGGTGAATGTTGTGTCTCGAAACTAGGATGAACCCTTCCTTCTACCCTTGCCAGCAATAAGCAGGCAATGCTAATAGCAGGTGGTTATAATTAAACTGAGGGTGTTGCCAGCGCTGCAGTGCAGGCTGCATACATCACAGGATAGTGAAACGTCCATCGACCGCTGCGCCCACGGAGTATGCTAAAAAAATAATAGTTCCACTGTCTTCCACCAGGTGAAAAACGACGTTGTAAGCAGTCAGAACGTGGTGTGGTATAGGAAAATGGCAGGAACGATCAGAAACATGATAGCTGTGGTGCTGCTACATTTATTAGGATACAGTCACAAGTTAAAACATATGTTCAGTATGGTCCCCCGACTCAGCAACATGCTGCATCGGTGACACGGGATTGTCGACAGTATCTCGCAGCACACCTGACGTAATTACAGAGCTATGTCGTCACATGTTATCCTTGAGATAAGGAAGAGTCCATATACATCTCTGATAGACTCGATCTTTCAAATATCTCCACAACCAGAAGTCACATGGATTTAGGTCAGGGTGTCTGGGAGGCCACGCATCTTGAAATTACCTAGAGGGTATGCCGTCGTTACCGAATGTTTCTCAAAACAAATCTTTCACCCGGCATGCGACATGTGGTGTCGCTCCATCTTGCATGAAAATAGTGATGTGGACACAGTTGTGTTCTTGCGAAGCTGGAATCACGTGTTGCACAAGTAGTTCCTTATAAAAGGTGCGCGAGGTTTCATCTGCTCGAAGAAAAATGGACCGACAATTGAGGAGCTTGTGAAACCACACCACACCTGAACTGAGTGTAGTGGATGTTCGTGGACAACATATTGAGGAGTAGAACTCCATATGCCACAGTTCTGTGCATTCACGGCACCGTGCAGAGTAAAATACGCCTCGTCCATCCAAAGAATATTTCCCGGCCGCATGCCATCCATTTCCATGCGTGCCAGAAGGCGAGGGGTAAAGTCACGGCGTTGTAGACTGTCTTGAGGCTTCATCTGACGCACGTTCTGAATCCTGTAGGAATACCAGTGTAAAATGCGCCGCAAAATCTTCTGAACTGCTGACCCGTGGGAGCACTGGGTGCACAACCTGAGGCGTGTGCTGCACGGTCGGCTTCAGGTGCAGCAACCTCTTCAACAACTGCCTCGGGAATGGACCGCATGGGCCGCTTCCCTCTCCCTGCTGCACCACCTAATTCACCTGCTTCTTCAAATTTCTTGATCATATCCTTCAGCCCATTTGTTGACACGGTCCCTCTTTGCAGTTGTTCCTGTCGGTGATATTCCCGCAGTGTAGCGCTGCTTTTGCTGCCGTTCTGGTAAAACATCTTTACCAGAAGTGCACGGTCTTTATTAATAGCCATTGCGTTTTGTACGAATAACGTCAAACTTGTTAATTCTTTACACCAATAGTCACTTGACAAAAGAAATCAGCACACATTACCAAGTGAGAAACAGAATATTGACGTCAAAATAGCACACATTTCAAAGTCTGACTACTGACAGCGCCATGTTTTCCCATGCTGGCAGAAAATGGGACTATTATTTTTTTGCATACACCCTGTGCGCGCCGATTAATGAACATACCTACGATATTTCAACTTCTTGTGATGTGTACAGCCTGCATTGTAGCTGTCGGAACACCAGCACTTTAATTATAACCAACAGGTACGTACGTCAGCTGAAGGTGGCGACAATAGTGTGACTCGGCAGCTTATGAAGTGCATTAAAGCTGCGTTCCTATTCCCAAGCTGAAGTTATTTTGTGGGGGAGAACTAGTTTTTGTGTTAGAGAGTCTTGAGACCCGTTTTGTAGACGACTTCACACCTGTTCGTATAGCATTGTGAGACAGGAAGTGAGCAAGACCAGAATCGAATCCGCGCGGCAGAATGGCGGCTGCGCCTGGCACACCGGCCAGTGTGAGTGCGATTCCCGGGTGGTCTCGCACGCTCGTGTAGGCAACTGCTCGACTGGTAGCCACTTTGGGTGTCACAGAGTATGATAGACAAACAGTGAAAATACAGTAACACACACGTAACACAGTTCCCAAGATTCACAGACAGGTGGCGCACACAGCTTCCACTCGTGTATCAGTTTCTAACCAGCCTGCGATGCGCAGATATTCATCCGTCGTCAGCAACGAAGTTCAATTGCAAACAGGAACACGAGAAGAATAGAATTTGTACTGGGGGATTTGAAGTTATGATGGAGAAATCGTCTGCAAAAAGTCTGAATGATAGCACCATCACGGAATTCGTACTTAAATTCTCAAAGAACATTGAAGAGGTTACATCTAGTCAGATATCATGTTTCTCGTATGCAGAAATACGCTTAGCACTCCTCGATTGGTTTAGATCATTTGTTGACAACGTATAATTGCAAAGTTTAATCAGAATGAAAGTAGAACGGTTGTGGCGTCCAGTCGGAGGTCGCTAGGAACTACTAGCTCAACGAGGCATGAAAGAACCGTCCCAAAATTTGTTTTCAATAATGTAGGTAGACAGCGTAACACCTAAATCTGGATGGTCGTTCACCTACTCGAACCACACTGCTGAGGGCTGCTCAAGAAAGACTGACTTTTCTTGAAGCTTCCGAATATTTGAAAAGAGCGGGATTTTTTGTATAATGTCCGCAGGCGGCAGCACTTTCATATCCATAGGAAGGTAGTAATAGTCTCTAATACGACTGTACGGAGACAAACGCTCCGCACAGGCTTCCGCAACTGACGACCGACTCATGTCTATTTGGGAACCTTAGCAGCGTGTAGCACTTTCCGTTGAATGCCGGTTTCAATCGTACGGATGCGTGGGAGCGTGGTGTGTGCCACACGACTCTACGGATCGCGCGAGCCAACGCGCTAGTGTGCAGGCGAGACGTGGTTCAAATGGCTCTGAGCACTATGCGACTTAACATCTTTGGTCATCAGTCACCTAGAACTTAGAACTACTTAAACCTGACTAACCTAAGGACATCACACACATCCATGCCCGAGGCAGGATTCGAACCTGCGACCGTAGCGGTCACGCGGTTCCGGACTGAAACGCCTAGAACCGCACGGCCACACCGGACGGCGCGAGACGTGGTCTGGGCTGGGTACACAGGATCGCAGTTCGTCCCCATTTTCAGGCTGCTGCGACAGTCGGCAGGCGCATGCCATGTATACATTCTCGCAAACGATCTGTTTCCTTTCCTCGCATTATATTACCCTGACTGAGATTTGGCGTGCGTGGAGGGTACGGGGGGACTGAGATCGTGCATCCTATGCTCGATTGGGTCAAGATCGGGTGTTCTGTGGGGCTAATCGGTGATAGTAAATTCAACTAAGTATTCCTCAAGCAGTCTGCGTACAGCCAAAAAGTGGTGACGTGTCGCGTTGAAGTGCTCAAACATGACATTTCGCTCAGGGTAATGTAATACCAGGAAAGGTAGCAGATGGTCTGCGAGAATGTTTTCGTGACGTAAACCTGCGATATGTCGCAGGGGCGTGAAAGTGGGGACCAACTGCGACCGTGTGTACCCAGCCCAGACCATAAGCGAGCTACGTCTCGTCTGGACACTAGCGTGCTGGCACACGGGATCCGCAGCTTTATGTGGCGTACGCCACGCCCTTGCACCCGTGCAACTGAAACGGGCATTCAACGGACCGTGCTACGTGCCGCCAACGTTCCCAAAACGTCACGAGTCGGTCGTCAGTTGCTGAAGACGGTGCGGTGCGTTCGTCTCCGTATACTCGTGCTAGAGACGGATTCCAGATCCCACCATTCAGTTCGGGAACAGTACGACTCAGACTGTGTGAGCTGAAGGTGGAGGGGGGAGAAAGGAAAAGAAAAGGAAGGAGCTGTTGATGTCAGCTGCGTCAGGAATTTATGCGGAATCAAGGGAGACGAGTGTAAATGTGTGCAGGGGCCGGATTCGAATCTGGGAACTGCTGCTTACTCGTCACTTGCGTTAACCACTGTGCCACGCGGACGCAGTGGACCGCAGTTGCGCGGACTGACCCGCTACGCCCGTCGGCCGGCCCACACTGCCACCGAGAGCCATCTTTCCGCAGTCCCCGCCCACATTCTCCGTGGTCGCTACTGTGAGATCCCTGCAGGGGTCGGGTGTCATTGTGCATCCGCAATGAAGGTGGTGGGTTCGTTGCCCACCGAGGTGAATCAATTATATGAATGTTTAGTTTCTGTTGTTTCGGCCATGTCCGAAAGAACAGGCCCCATATAATCTGAGCCACAGTAGTCCGTCGGCCGCTCCGTATGGCTCTGCGGAGGCGGCGTAGGATTCGTCCGTGGTCTCAAGTTTAGTTCGTGGATGCAATGGAAATGGAAATGAGCGTTCGGCGTCATTGGCCGGGAGGCCCCCTGCGGCGCAGGTCGGACCGCCGTGGTGCAGGTCTTATTACATTCGACGCCACATTGGGCGACCTGCGCGCCGGATGCGGATGAAATGATGTTGAAGACAACAGAACACCCAGTCCCCGAGCGGAGAAAATCTCCGACCCAGCAGGGAATCAAACCCGGGCCCGTACGACGTGGATGCAATGCCTCTGCGCTACTAGAGATCGGCGTTAGACCCTGTTGATCTTTTGTGCGTTCTCCAGTATGCTGTCGCTCATACGTCATGTACTGTTTACAATCCGACATTCAAAGTTGGTTAACTAGCAAGGTGATGCGTGTTCACTGCATCAGATGCAGTGTCTACACTGGCGTCATACGTTGCATCTAGCGGCAACATTCGAGCATCATACACGGTGCGTCTTTAAATGGGACTACCCTTCCCGTGACTGTCCTATCAGTTTAATCTCTGTACAATATATAGACCGCGCAGTTGATTGCAGAATAGAGATGTAGACGATACAGGACGTCCCAGGAGGAATGGCCAGCATTCAGGGATATAACCGATTATTCGAAGCAAAACAATGCAGTAAACATGGGCTCCAATATGCGTACTTTAAGAGCTATTAGCACTTGTTCATCTCTATCGCTGGGAAAATGATCGTAGCTCTTAAGGCATGCATTTTAGAGCCCATATTTATCAGACATTCCTTTCATCTTTTGGTCCACACTGCCGCCCCCAAAATATGGAAAGGAAAGAGTTTTTAGTAGAAGAGGTTTGTTTCACAGAATCGAAGATGAATAACTGCTCGTAGCCCTTAGGGAATGCATTGTCAGAGGTTGATGTCATGTCCCTGAACACGGACCATTCCTCCTGGGACAGCCTGAGTAGTGTGGTGCAGAGGAGAGGAGAGCGTACTCACTGGCGGTAGAGGTCGGCGTCGTACCAGGGCGGCAGCTGCAGCGGCCCCGTCGACCTGGCGGGCGCCTTCGTCCCCTCCTCCAGCAGCAGCCGCATCTGCTCCTCCACGCTCAGCGCCGACTCCGCGCCTGTCACAACACAACACAACACGCCGACGTCATCCACTGAAACTCTGCCATCTGTTCAATAATACAAGTGGCGCGGCCGTGGACAGGAAAGGAATTACGTCCCTTCACAATGTAACCACCTGTCAAAAGCCAGGATAAACATCTTTTGTACTGCGGACATTCAGGAAGAAAGCCAGTGAGGGTCTGGAAGGTACCGTAAGGTATGTGCAGCCGTGCCGACTTCAGTGCTGTGGCCAGCTCCGCTAAACTTATCGGTCGTGGATCCACGGTGCGAACAGCCTCATCCAGGGGGTCCCACAGATTCTCGATTGGAGTTAAGTCCGGGTAGTTTGGTTGCCGGGGGCTGTGGTAAACTCATCCTGATGCTCTTCGAACCACGCACGTACACTGCGAGCTGTTGCATTCTCCTGCCGGTAGATGCCATCGTGCCGAGGAAGAACAAACTGCTTGTTGGAGTGGACGTGGTCCCGAGGACAGAAACGTACTTGTGTTGATCCATTGTACTTTCCACAGTGACGAGATCACCCGAGGAGTGCCACGAAAAATTCTCCAGACCTTACCGTTCCATCACCTGGCCTGCACCCCTCCGAAGATTGTTGCATGGAGTTTGCTTGCAGATGTTCCGTGTCATACACGTCCTGGCCACTTGCCCGATGGAGCATAACACGTGATTCATCTGAAGAGCCCACCCGTCTCCGTTCAGTGGACGTCCAGTAGCAGTACTGGCGTGTGAATTCCAGTCTTTGTCCCCGACGAACAGCAGTCTGCGTGAGTGGGTACACGAACCGAGCGCCTGCTGTGGAGGCCCCACGCAGCAACGTTCGTTGACCGGTAGTTGAGGAGGCACTGTTTGTTGTCCACTGGTTCACCTCGGCAGTCAGTTTCTCAACAATTGCTCGTCTATTCGCCCGTAAACTCCGACGTCGTCCCTCACCCCTGTCTTCTACGGCCCGTGGTGCACAACAGTTGCCTCGGCGGCGGTTATGTAGAGCGCCTTTTTGCCATGCACGGTGTCCTTTAAGCACAGCGGCAAGCGTTTCGGAAACGCGTCCACCGGGCGGCCGAAAGCCAATCACCACGCCCTTTTGGAAGCTAGGTAAACCGCTCCGTTTCTGCATTACGGCAACGACTGCACAGTTTGCCACGTCCCCCGAACACGCTTCATACACCCTACACTGATATTGCCTCCACCTGCCGTATGTGAGTCGTTATCGCATGTTGACATCGAACATAGGCGGTGATCACATTAATGTGACGGGACTGTGTATCAGCTGTTGCAGTTAACATTCTGAAAACGGATTTGACGCAGCAATCCTGTGAAAGTCATCCATTTCTGTTTAACTATTGCATTATAGATTCGTTGGGATCTGGGTGAGGCTATTGTATTGAAGACTTGTGCCCTTTTTATTATTTTCACCTCAAACACCTTCCTCCATTTGGTCGCAAGATCAGTTACGTCAACATACCTCTTCTTTCAGTCAACTTGTGTTTTTAACATCTTTTATCCGCAATTCAGTTCATCGTCTCCTCATTAGCTATTCGATCTACGCATCATATCTTCATCATTCTTTTTTAGCATCACTCATCAAACCTCCTATTCTCGTCTTTACTCTTTATCGACATCGTTCCACTTCCCTACACTCCAAATAATTAACTTCAGGAAATACTGCCTAACGTATACGTTGCGTTCGATGTCAGCATCTCTTTCTCAGGAAAACTATTCCTTCCTTATCCCATCTGTACTTTCTCTGTACTATGTTTTACTCTTTAATTTTTACTACTTCCAGTTGTTTTCCAACTCAAACAGAAAAGCTCATCTACCATTTTCATTGTCTTCTTTCCCAGTCTCATAAGAACTTTGCTCATCACATTATATGTATCCAAGGCTTCACTACATCCAAGGCGCTTGGGGTGGCTACGACCTATCTACAGTTCAATACGTTTTGGACAGATGGCACTGGAGGATATGACTAGGAGTTCGTTGTTATTCACAGAATTCACGCCATCTCATTGCGGAAACCCACTGACTCGAGCCCTGCTTGGATCTTCCCGTTCCAGATGGTAGCCTGCGGAGCGTCGTCCACGCTGTGGAGTGTGTCCCTCCCTCACCGTGTCTCGTGGGCGAGTGTCCAGCCACTGTCTGCCGTGCGCGGAGCTGAGCCATCGTGTTCTCGCCCTGCTCTGCGGCTGCCTGTTCACGCGGGACGGTGAGCCTCGTAGGCGGTGGCGGGAACCTCCTGTGCAACCCTGAAAGGAGCGTACTGGGCACACTTGTATGTGGCACCAGAATAATATACGGATATTAATAAATGAAAATGAAACTAGTGTACTATAAACGATGAATGCCTCTGATATGCTCGATAATTCGGGTCGATGACTGTGCGCGACTGCAGAGCAAAAGACACTGCTTTGTTGGAGTAAGAGAGCGCCTGGAGGGAAAGGCGATGGAGCGGGCAGTCTCTGTGGCGCGCTGTGTGAAGCCACCAAGTGTTAGATTAATGTAGGTATGTCAATATTGTTGAACATGGAAGCAGAAATCTTCATGCAACCCCCCAGAATGTACGTAAACCGGTTTGATAAAAAGGCTAGTTACATATATCACTTTGTAATATTTTTAAGATTTGTTAACAGAGCTATGTGTAATTTCATGATTTTCATTTATGTTGGATTAATGAGGTTAGATTATATTTCTGTTTAAATCTCATTGTTTATGAATCATTCGTGAGTAATGTAACTTTAATTGTCAGATGTTTACGAAAAGCCAAACTTAACATGCAATATAATTTTGCAATAAAAGTGAGTGTTAGTAATTCACCATAATCAGAACCGCCTCCTTGTCCAAGTCACATATTTTTTAAAGACGTTGGACTTTCTTAAATGTTCTCGTTTATCGGCCAAAAAAATTTCATGTGCATTTCAAGTAGTATTATGGCCAGCATTGCACACTGCTGAGCCTGTAGCTAGCATATTTTTTTGCTTTTCATGAGAGACCAGAATATATCGCGTTACTTCATTGCTGCTTCAGAGCTAAGACTGTTTAATTTATTTGTTATGTGCACAGAGACCAAAGTTATCAGTTTCGAATGGGGCCAGATGATTCAGTGCCTAAGGGGCTGAATGTACTTTGCAGAGACAGTATTTATTTATTGGTACTGGGAGTTGCATTGCCCAATCAATTCTTGCAAAGTTTTTGCTAACAATAACACAAGATGAAGCACATCACTTGCACTTACAACAAGCAACACGACAATTCGAGTTCAGTACCCATTCCATAGATCAGACATTCAATCAACGTAATCGTGAAGTTCATTATTTCATTTACTTAAAGAACGTTACAACCCCAAAAGCTGCTGAGGACGATACGGTCGTGCTGTCATTTTAATTCATTGCAATTACGGTTAAAAGGAATGACTTCTAATTAAAAACGACTGCAACCAACCATTATCATTTGAAATATTTATTTTCATGAAGAAAGAGCCGTGCGTTAATATAATTTCGACTGATGGAAATAAAAACTGATTAAAGCAATGGCCTCGGTTTTCGTAGGAGTGCTCTCCAGATCCCTATTAGGGTTTTGTGTGGCAAGGCGAGGGCCACGGTGCTTCCTTTGAACAGGCCACGGACGGTATCGTCCCCAGCTTGTCCAACTGGACTAGCGCTACGTCTTAAATGATCTTAACGTCGACGGGATGTTAAAAAATCTGCGTTTCCTTCCTTTGGTATAAGAAACAAGTAACTGTTCTACTTCTTTAAAACAAATCAAGTAAATAATAGAGGCTAGTATGTCGTCTTAATTTCATTAAGAAAGCACATTCGGTCACATTTTCTGTCTCGTAGTAATCTTTAAAAACTTCTACACAGCTTCTATATCCACTATCTTGAACGTAACATTCCGCACACTCTAATCTAGCACAATACTTTTTCATCTCTACTACTCTTTCCAGTATGAAGTATAATGTCGGATCACTGTTTTTTTTATCGATTAATTCCAGTTTGTTCTTATGACGTCTACACTGAATTTCCATAAAATGTTGGACTCTAATGTAGGGCGCGTTTCAGACACATCATCCCTTGACCTCTGTAAAAATTGTTAAAAGAAGATTGAGATTATTGGACATTGGAGAAAATTTTTCTGCCCCTGCACCGTACTTTTGCACATTTCTTCGCCCGCTGAAGTAGCCGAGCGGTTCTAGGCGCTACAGTCTGGAACCGCGCGACCGCTACGGTCGCAGGTTCGAATCCTGCCTCGGGCATGGATGTGTGTGATGTCCTTAGGTTAGTTAGATTTAAGTAGTTCTAAGTTCTAGGTGACTGATGACCTCAGATGTTAAGTCCCATAGTGCTCAGAGCCATTTGAACCGTTTGCACCTTGTTCTGATAACGTACGGAAATGCAGTCGAGTAACGCCCTGGCGGCCGACTGTACAGAAATTCTGGCGTGCGCATCCAATTACTGAGATACGCTTGGCAAGGAAGCTGTCGACGTCAAACTAGCAAGTGACTTAATACAAAGCGACGGAGGTTTTTGCTTGAATTATGCTTGAGTTTATGCTCTCACCCTGCTGTAGTAACACAGGGACAGAGTCAGCAACACTTGCTAACACGTTGTTCGCTAATACTCCATTAGCGGTATCGCCTGGGTTATCTTCGGTCGCGTGGTGACGTTTACGGTGTCGTATTTCTCTATAAGCCGTTTTTTGTGTCCACGGCTGGTGCAGCCCAGGCCCATTGATGGTTCAAATTGCGATGCACAGCGATCTCTTGCTTCAGTTGTGCCTCGGAGATGAGAAGGTGTTCACTCGTCGGAACAACAAAAGGCAGCCGTCGAGGACGCTGCACGACTGCATTCCCCCTCCCCCCGAGTAATCTGGACATTCGATTCGCTGGGAAGAGCTCAAGTTTCATATTTCTTCCCTGCTCGACCCATCTCTGCTTCTTCCCTCTCGAGTTATTTTATTTCGAGACGGCAGAACTTTCACTTCTTCATTCGCGTACCTCGTATATCTTCAATGTTCTGCATTCTTGCGATTCCTTTTTCTGCCTTTCTGTATCACTTTTGTCTCTGCCTTACTCATGCTCGAATAAATTGGGGTATCCAATACATTTATCCTTAGTAAATCTGTGTATAGTGAATAAACTAAAATATTTTAACGAATTTTATGTGTGAATAAAGAAAGTTACATATTTGTCTCCAAAAAGTTACTTTCAGTCTGAAGGATATTCTAGATTTTAATCATGATAGTAATGCGAACGAACGTGTCGCTTCCGCCTTGTTGTTAGCTCGGATGCACTATCAGCTGTGCTTCGACCATGACTGTTGACTCAGCTATTCTGTTAAGGTGCCGGTGCGAGTGCCATCCTCGCAGCGTCCTCGATGCCAAACGGATGTTGCGTAACTAAGCATGCGCTTCAGGAGTGAGGAAGGACGACAGTCTTCCGCTTAGCTCTTCCTGCTTCTTCCGCAAGTTTCTGGAGAGTATTTTCGACTCTCACACCTGTCCTTCTCTCGTAACCTCTGTTCATCAATGTTATGGAAAGTGTAAGGCGGTAATACTTCCGTATGTCTGAATTAATACATTCTGCCGCAATGCCTGCAATTGGAGAGATAAAACGTAGCTTTGTTTTGCTTTCATTACCGCGCATGTTCCGCCGTTAGACACTGACAGAATATTTTCTACTGTAACTCATCAAAACGATCATACTTTGATTAGAATCCAAGCACTCGTAAAATCAAACAGCAGTAAAAACGTAAGGACTTGGCCGGACTTCACAATTAAAGACATGAAACCAACTATATTTCGAACAATTTATGGTGGACGTGGACCCAATTGCAAATAGACTATTAGAACTTCGGAACGTCTATTTTAGACGGATGATTGATTTCCTTATTGTCTATCTTTATTACACTATCTTCTACTCAGATATTTTCTTTTCTTGCAGAGAGACGTAGATAACATTGATAATGACAATCGTACGCATTGAAAAACTGGTATGAGCAACCTTTGCTATGTAACAATTTATCCACTGACGTAATGTTACGTGATTCATGACTCATAACTCTAGAGACACCGCGATGCATAAACGCATATGTATATACACTTCGCAAGCCTGTGTGCAGTACGTTGCGGAGGGTACTTTGTATCTCTATTTTCCATTCCAAGTCTCACTCCACTCACGTATGTAGCGATGAAAAATGGCTGTATGCTGATGTTCTTCACCTTGTTCTCGTGGCCCTTGCCTTGTGCCACATGGAAGCAGCAGAAACGTCACACGGTCTCCTCACATTTAGAACAAGGATTTGCGAAAACAAGCTCACCCCTTCTTCCAGCGATCCCTACGCAAGTACAGCTCCTTACGTGAAGACTAAAAAGAACCTGATGTTGCATAAATATGAAATCTAGTGCTTGAGCCTGAGTTACAACAGGCAATTAGTAGACCAAAATTTAGATAAGGCTGCTGATCTTAGTGAGATGTTTTCTAAATCAATAAAAGTGCAGCAGCATTTGGTTCCTGGAAGTTTGATAGAAAAAATGTTAAAAACTCCGCCAACCAGACAAGTTACCACAGAAACGTTAAGAAACGTTGACTAATAAATATGGGAATAATCACGCTATCGGTTTCACATCTCAAACTAGAACGGTACACGGCATGAAATGAACGATTGTCCGTTGGGCGTGAAAGAGCGCAAAGGTAACAAAGAAACAATTTTAACTTTGTTTTTATTCAGATAAATTCATCTAGAGAGCCCCATCATACTGAACAAAATGTCAACAATAATATCTGCCAAAGTTCCTTCGAAGGAGAGCTTCTGTAAGGTTTGGAAGGTAGGAGACGAGGTACTGGCGGAAGTAAAGCTGTGAGGACGGGTAGTTGGTAGAGCACTTGCCCTCGATAGGCAAAGTTCCCGAGTTCGAGTCTCGGTCCGACACACAGTTTTAACCTGACAGGAAGTTTCATATCAGCGTACACTCCGCTGCAGAGTGAAAATCTCATTCTGGAGACAATATCAATACTTTTGACGATGACCTGTTTCAGTCAGTAATGACCATCCTCAGATCTACAATATTAAAATGTATACACCTAGTGAGCAGTGTGTCTTTCAACACAATACAGCATTACGTATTACAATATACTATCATACAGCCAGGGAAATGTACAGATAAAATACGGTAAAACTTACACCACCACTGCTCTCAACATAAATCATCAAGCAAGGCTAGGTATAAATACCCGAGGCATTGCCTTACTTCCATACATTCGTCGCTCTAATCCTGTTACTGATTATGTCCTACCTATTCGTGGATTGTATGGCCAAACTAGATAATTTTATTTATTGACTGTTAATATGTTGTTTAAACGTTTTCTGTGGGAGATATATCACAAACTATCTTATGATCGGTGCGCGCCTACATAACGTCCTGGCGACCGTCCCAACAGAGGGCGCTGATCATTGATCTGTGTTTTCTTCATATGTCGTATAGACATTTTATCTTTCCTAGGTAATTTATAGGTTGCTAGAGCCAATGTATTACGTATATTAATTTTTGAGCGTAAATTCACCATAAAAGTGTCAGATCTATTATCTTTATATATTTCCTTTTAATAATTTTGTATGGGTAACTGTATTCGTCTTTTACTGTATCACAATTAATTTCTATATTAGTTACCAATATTTAAAAGTCTGCTACGTGTATTTTACCTAAAGTGTTTTTATCAAATTATGTTTCTTACGTAAATGATGACTACATCTAAGCAAAAATGACTGTGTGGACGAGGTGGCCTATTCTACACCTATTTTAGATCTATGTGACGATGCCATTACGGCCTTACCACTTTACGACATGGTGTAGAAAAGGTACGTTTTGCCGCATTTTATCTGTACATTTCCCTGGTTTATGATAGTATATTGTGATACATAATGGAGTATTGTGTTGAAAGACACACTGCTCACTAGGTGTATATATTTGTATATTGTAGATCTGAGGATGGTCATTACTGACTGAAACCGGTCATCGTCAAAAGAATTGATATTGTGATCAAAGACTGGAATAAAAAACATTTGACAGTATTGGATCATTGTTCATATACTTGACTATGTCGCAGCTGGTGAATCACACTTAAGTGCCTTGCAGAGAGTTCATCGAGCCACCTTCACAATAATTCTCTATTATTCCAATCTCGAACAGTGCGCGGAAAAAACGAATACCCACGTCTTTTCGTGTGAGCCCTGACTTCCCTTATTTTATTACGATGATAGTTTCTCCCTATGTAGGGCGGCCCCAGCAAAACATTTTCGCATTCGCAGGAGAAAGTTGGTGATTTCGTGAGAAGATCCGCCACAACGAAAAACGCGTTTGTTTTAATGATGTCCACCCCAAATCCTGTATCATGTCAGTGACAATCTCTCCAGTGTTTCCAGAATGAGATTTTCACTCTGCAGCGGAGTGTGCGCTGATATGAAACTTCCTGGCAGATTCAAACTGTGTGCCCGACCGAGACTCGAACTCGGGACCTTTGCTTTCGCGGGCAAGTGCTCTCTATCTGAGCTACCGAAACACGACTCACGCCCGGTACTCACAGCTTTACTTCTGCCAGCACTTGCCCGCGAAAGGCAAAGGTCCCGAGTTCGAGTCTCGGTCGGGCACACAGTTTTAATCTGCCAGGAAGTTTCATATCAGCGCACACTCCGCTGCAGAGTGAGAAATCATTGTCTAGATGTAGAGTACAAAATAAGGATAGAATAAAGAAAAAATCCAATTCGTGCAGGATAAATAAGCGTTTGCAAGCAACGAAATATTATTTTCCGAAATAATGATCCAAAATAATGCAGAATTTGTTGATCTTTCTTGGTGCAAATCAAAGCGTCTTTAGTACAAACATGTTTCTGTAGTTTTCCTATCAACGCTGGGATTCTTTTCTTTCTTCATGTTCTCCCGTTTTACACATCCCTGTAAGATTAGCTCGGAACTCCCGTTATTGTTTTCTAAAGACGCTGGTCAATCAAGTGAAGTGCAAAAAGTGTTTAACGGCTGACTAAGAACTCTAGCTTTCGGGCACATCCCTGCGTAGAATTAAAGCATAAACAATGGCAAAACTGGAGAAGAAAGAAGAACCGTATATAACATCTAGGGACTAAGGGATTATGAAAATTAAAGACATACTAATACCGCAATAAGTTAGTTCGGACACAACAGACAGGGACTAGAAATTTATGGAAAATCCTTTACAGAAAACGTGACATGTTGTTGGGGCATGTGCTGATTTAGGGAAAGTGGGGAGGAAGGTGGGAGAAATTACGGAAGACAGTGTACGTATCAATCATTACAGGACGAGTTTTTTGGTGTAGGAAGAAAAGAACATGGAATGTTGCAGAAAATGAAGGAATACAGAACTACATTAATACTGCCGAAATAAAAAAAAAAGCTCGCATAAAGCATAATTAAGGCGTGCAAAATATTTCAGGTTCCTTATAAGTATTACTGTACAAAGTCCACGGAATAACAGAACTAAAAATTTCCAATGTAAACTTATTCACCTGGAAAGCATGAATTCCACATGAAGAACTGATTTTGTGATAGAAGTCCGAAAGTACTTGAGAAATTTCATTGTACTAAGGCTATTTTTTCTAAGTATCCGATCTGTTGCAAAAACAGAACTGCAGTGAAAGTCCGATGAAGGTTTGTTCAGATGTTTGGCTCAGTGCCTCAGGTGTGCCCGTCGACTGCACTGCGCCCACTCTTCAGTTTCGAGCGCAGCGCACAGCGAGCACGCAACCACGCTTGGAACAGTAGTGCCTCCCGCCAAGTGTGAAGCGCCTGCTGAGGGGATCAGCCTGATTCCATGCAGCCCACATGACGTAACTGTCGTGCATTTCCTTCACCACGACAATCCTCGGCCGCACACTACAGGTGCAACGACGACGCAACTGCGCGTTTACGATGGGAAGTGTTTGATGACCCACAATACAGCCCTCACCAAGCTTCAACTATTCGTTCACATGAACATCGTGGCACACACTGCGAGTTGTACACCAGCGTAGGCAATTGGCTGAAATCACAGACAAGATGACGAGATGACGAGAGTATACGAAAATTGGCACCACGGTGCCACAAACATCAGGGCAGTGACTGTGCAGAGAAATAGCTGGCAGGTGTAGCTAAGAGTTGCAAATGAAGATTTCCATTTCGCATCCTATCGGACGTTGGAGAAAAAATAGTCCTCCTATGTTTACACATTTGTACTTCCTCTTTATTAAACAATCGAATTCGGTCACTTTAGGACTATCTCGAGATTGTGTACGAGGTAATTGGCTGAGTGTCACACGTAGATATGTTTTAAGAATGTGAATCATTCCATGATACTGTAAGTACAAAACCTGACACAAAATGGTTCAAATGGCTCTGAGCACTAGGGGACTTAACTTCTGACGTCATCAGTCCCCTAGAACTTAGAACTACTTAAACCGAACTAACCTAACCTAAGGACATCACACAGCCGGCCGCTGGTGGCCGAGCGGTTCTAGGCGCTTCAGTCTAAGTTCTAGGGGACTGATCACCTCAAATGTTAAGTCCCATAGTGCTCAGAGCCATTTGCCATCACACACATTCATGCCCGAGGCAGGATTCGAACCTGCGACCATAGCAGTCGCGCGGTTCCATACTGTAGCGCCTAGAACGGCTCGGCCACCCTGGCCGGCCCTGACAGAATTACGCAGACGTTCTGTGTGACGCAGATTTACTGTTATAGTGTTCCTTTTTTTACACGCAGTTACGAAACAAAATGTCGTTGAAATACCAGAGAATCGTTAAGAAAATGTTGACCAAGAAATAGGAAAAATCGGAGGATCGGTTTGGCATCTCAAACTACAATAGCACACGGGATGGTATGGACGATAACTCCTTGGGCGTCTGGACTCGCATTCGGGAGAACGACGGTTCATAAACGGGTTCGGCCATCCTCATTTAATTTTCCCGTGATTTTCGGAAATTACGTAAGGCAAACGCGGGGATGGTTCCTTCCTCAAACCGATCTTGGCCTCTGTCTCTAATGACCTCGTTGTCGACGGGACTTTAATCACTGATCTTCTCTCCTTGGGCGAGTCCGAAGGTAGCAGAGACTGCATGCAGAGTATACAAGCCTATGATAGTAGATTTGCAGATCACACAAACTTTGCGGCATCATGCGTCTGCTGTATTTGTAGTGCCACGGAATTGCTAACATTCAGTGAAAGAAGTTTCCATATGAAATTTTTTATATAAGCTGAAAATCATCATAAACTGTCCGGAAACGATAGTTCAACAAAGGAAAGTGCAGCTGTGTAAACATACAATGAATTTCTCAATTACTATAAAGTTGTAAATGACCGCATGCACATCATATCAATTCCGAAAGCATTTTGTCATTGAATAAGCCGTGCGTCACACATTAAATGTACGATTGCACTTTTCATAAAAACCAGTCGCCGTTCGACTAGCGAGAAGCAAAGATTTCGGCATCGCGAGTGGAACCTGATATTCGGCGAGCGCCTCTTCTGGTGCTTGCAACGTCCGTTGCTCTTCGCATCAAGGCCATATTCTTGGATGAAGGGCGCAGCTCATTGTAATTCAGAAGCCAGGGGGCTCGCGGAATGCCGCTAACTGGTAGAGGCTGGAGGTGGAGGTAGAGGCAGGCAGAGCACGGCGGGCGACTACCGAACACGCGTGTGGCGGATAAACGCAGGCCAGCGGTCAGGTTTTGCAGTGGAGAGCCCTCTTTTTTTTTTTTTTACGGAACTGCGTGTACAGACATACAGTTACCATCCACAGATAATTTTTTCTACAAGCGTTCCACTCTTGATGCGCATAACTGATCATAGAGCTGTACCACCGTAATAACGATTCTTTTGCGACCTGTGTTTCTGGATATGTAAATTTTGCAATAAGATGAAGTCGGATGGCATGGTCGGCTATATTACGCCGACACCCAGTTTGTAGCGTGGGATACTTTGTGTACCACTGCACTCGCGAACAGTTGGCGGGAAGAATGGCTACCTGTATACCTCCGAGTGGGCTCCAATCTGACTGACTTTGCCTTCATGGTCTTCTAGCGATCTATACATAGGAGGAAGCAACATATTTGTTGACTCAGTTAGGAAGGTACGCTCTCATAACTTAAACAATAAACCACACCACGATGCAGAACGCCTACTACAGGAGTGGACTGATCATCTCTGTGACACTTTCGTGCTTACTAAGTGTCCCTGTAACGAGACGCGCTGCTGTTCTTTGGATATTATCTATTTACTCAATCTGTCGTACATGATTCATATCTCATACGAGCAGTCATCAAATATTGCTCGAAAGAGTGTTTTGTGAGCTACTTCCTTTGCTGATGGACTACATTTTCCAATGAATCTCAGTCTGTCACCCACCTTAGTATCAATTATCCTTCTTAGCCTTATGTGCCCATTCCATTTCAAATCGCTCCGTACGCACACTTTTAAACATTTTATGGGATGGTTCTGCGACTGCGTAATCATACATCAAAGGCCCTTTCTGATTGCGTATTCGCAATACGCCTGATTTGTTTATGCTGATGGTCAGTTGCCACTCCCTGCACCAAGCGTCGATCCTGTGCAGGTCTTCATTACAATTTTCTAGCGTTGCGGCTTCTCTGTATACAACATCATCATACGCGAGAAGTCTTGTCGAACGTAGGACATTATCTACCACGTTATTTATGTTGTTGTTGTGGTCTTCAGTCCAAAGACTGGTTTGATGCAGCTCTGCATGCTTCCCTATCCTGTGTAAGCCTCTTCATTTTGGAGTAACTACTGCAACGTATATCCTTCTTAATCTGCTTACTGCATTTCATCTCTTCGCCTCCTTTTCCACAAATTTCTCATCTCCCCAGTTTTTCAGTAACTCCTCTTTGGTTATGTGATCTACTCTTCTAATCTTCAGCATTCTTCTATAGCAACACATTTCAAGTGCTTCTATTCTCTTCTTGTCTAAACTGTTTATTGTTCATTTAAAAGTTTCATGCTTGGCTTCGCTCCGTACAAATAGTTTCAGAAAGTACTTCCTGACACTTAAATCTATACTCGATATTAACAATTTTCTCTTATTCAGAAACACTTTTCTCTCCCACTGCCAGTCTGCATTTTGTATCTACCCTACTTCGACCATCGTCAGTTATTTTGCTTCCCAAATAGCAAAACTCATCTACTACTTGAAGTGTCTCATACACAGTGTGAAAAGTAATGGTCCTGTAGCACTCCCCTAGGGCACGCCCGGAGTCACTTTACGTCTAAAGACTTCTCTTCGTTCAGAATGACATGCTGTGTTCTTTTTGCTAAAAACTCTTCAGTCCAATCACTCAGTTAGTCTGATGTTCCATACGCTAGTGTTTTGTTCAGTAGGGGCAGTCGGTAAGTCAAGCAACAGGTTTTCGATTCGGACTGCTTTCCTTTCCTTCACTTCGCAACGATAAGATTAGAGAGCGCGAGTGAAACTCAGTATTGGGACGTAGTCTACCACCAGTGCAGTGGCTGAACTCAACGTGTCCTCACGACTCACCAGACACCAGAGAAACAAGTGGACAACATTTGCGGAAAGGTTTTGTTCTTAAGATAGGACACTGGTACCATTCCAGCTCTCCTCCATTTTGCTGCCAATTACTGGAGATGAAAATGCATTCTGTCACGAGGATTCGAACAGGCAATCTTCGACGAGAGCTCAACCTCGTTCCTGGGCGTCAGTGCTTTCGACTAAGTGGCTGGAGTTAATACAGTAAAAAGCACTTTGATACAAAATGTGAAAAATATATTATCTGACGATAAAGTAAAAATAGTGTAGTTAACTGAACGGTATTTTCTCAATCTAACCGCAGTAATTCGTAACTGCAAAATATGTCCACATGATCCACGAGATTCCGAACTATTGAAACCTGTGGCATATATTAATTTTCTTTAAAACCAAACTTGGCAGTCTGAAGTGTCTGATAATAGACTCGTGTCCTGTCGATTAGTTGTCAGGTGGCGTACCAGCGAACGGCCGTTCTTCGATCTTGAACGATGTTCTCACGCTGTGATCATTTAAATCGAAACCCGCCAGATCAACGGCAGCGTACGAGGCGTTTATTCGATTGGTTGGTTGTTTTTTTTGGGGGGGGGGGGGGGGGACAAAGGAGCGAGATCATCGGTCCCATCGGACTACGGGAGGATGGGGAAGGAAGTCGGCCGTGCCCTTTCAAAGGAACGATCCTGGCATTTTCATGAGTCGATTTAGGGAAATCACGAAAAACCTAAATCAGGCCGGACGCGGGTTTGAACCGTCGCCCTCCCGAATGCGAGTCCAGTGTGGTAATCACTGCGCCACCTCGCTCGGTCCGTTTATTGGAGACGAGTCTCGGACGACAGGCGAAGATTTGTAGGAGAAATGAATGAAGACGTGTGTGGAATCAAATGGTTCTTTCACTGAAGGTGTACACTACCCGCTTCTGCTGGTAAGTACGCACAACACTCAGTCGCCATCCTCGTTCCTTTTGTGCCGTACCTGGAACACATCTCGCGGCGGAGAGCTGCGACACGCTTGTCCACTGCAACAGAGCTGGTCCACTCTGGCGGAACTTGCCGCAGCGTCAGGATGTCGTCCAAGATCGGGAAACGGTCGATCACTGATTAGCCTTAGTGATGCGAGCCGTCCCGTTTTTTGTATTTTTTTTTTTTTGTATCAAATTAGTTAAACGTATCAGTTTCCAGGATATAGAGAACAAACAGCAAGATTCGGAACCATCAAGAAATTTTATTGCTTGGTATATATAATGGAACCGGTAGGGTGGAGGAATACTGCACAAAGATATCCAATGTACTCTGTCTTGATATTCGTAGGTGACGACAGACATTTTCATTGACATGGATTTTTAGCCCTTCCCGCTCCCGGGTTCCCGGGTTCGATTCCCGGCGGGGTCAGGGATTTTCTCTGCCTCGTGATGACTGGGTGTTGTGTGATGTCCTTAGGTTAGTTAGGTTTAAGTAGTTCTAAGTTCTAGGGGACTGATGACCATAGATGTTAAGTCCCATAGTGCTCAGAGCCATTTGAACCATTTTTTTATTTTTATGTGAAACAGGTTGTATCACGATCGACGGTAGAAGCGTTAGCTTAAAGCGTTTTACTGCGCTTATAATTTGGCTTAAACAAATGATGTAGGAATCATCTTACAACTGCCGTTGTTCGCAAATCCTCTATCGCTTTAACAGTTAACACCGTCGCTGTCTGTTCACCAAGGAGCCCGAAGTTCTGTCCCATCTCGTGACAAAGATGAAAAACACAGTCCGCTTGCGCTAATCTACACTCATACAGCTACTTTACAACGTCTCCGTGAATTACGAACTGGAGTGGTAGACAGAGATGCTATAGTAAACTGCCGCGTAGAAGGAACGAACATAGCGACTGTAATAATTGAATAATGTTGATAATGGAAGAGTAAATGCTGAAAAATGGCAATAATGGACGGCAAATAGTCCACACTTCCTTTTTTAGAGAATTACGCAATGTTCATTTCAAGAGAAAAGGTGTGCGTTATGAACCACTTTGGAAAGAAACAGTCATTACCTCTCATCTAGAGAGAACGTCACGTCCCCTCGAGAGAGAGTAATAACAAGAATATTACGAGATGTCCTGTCCTAGCTCGTGATAACCCGTAGTTCCCTCACCACGAGAATTTCAGTTACCGCCTCACTTGAATTAGCAAATCTGCGCTTGTGTCGTGCGACATTACTACCTCTGTAAAATCGAATTTATTCGGCATCGGCAGGATTAACATCTAAAATCTGCCTTTGCGAACACTAAAGCAATACTAAAATATTGGCAGACGTAACAAAAATAATTGTTCAACGTTATGTGGATAGAGCCTTTGTGTGTCTTGTCATCCAAACAGGACGGTCATTCTCTCTCTCCCACAAGACGTCAAAAAGTGTGCACATCATACAAGCAGTGTAATTCGTGAGACCGTTGAGCAAGTGGACTAACACCCGTCAACACCCTCACCATACGGAAGGAAAATAACATACATCATTAGAATATAGCGGAGACGGTTACTGAGCTACAGCAATACGTAACTTTCTGTGGTTACCAGAGTACCGAGACATTGAATAGAATAAATACGAAGTCCTCCTCGGAAAGTATGCAACACCACAACGCGCACTCGGTTATCCGCAGTATCAGTGCATCCGGCCACGTGCCTCAACTTGGAGGGGAGGGAGGGTGTGCAACGAGTGTAAAGGAGACTGGGGAGAGACACTTTGCCAGTGCAGCCGCCAATACTGCAATGTGTGACATGCTCCCATCACACTACGATCTATGATTAACATGAGGGAAGCGATACCTAATGTCCATGAAAATGACGTTCTGCCTTCGCAGCAGTTACTGCAGTTACCTTCACAGAATAGGCGAAGAACACTTTTGGCGACACCGTCTCTCAGTGGCCGCTTCAATTTGCACACACAACGGCCTGATTGGCTAACTTCAATGCTAATTAACTGGAAAACGGATCAACATATCCAATTTTTTCTTAACAGATATTTTTTCAGGACAATTCGCCCTGTAACACTCTTACAAACTTTTCATACTGTTTCCGGCCACCGTGTATATAGGCTGTTCTCACTGGGAGTTGCCAGGCGCTTTTTTTCTTGTGTTTCGGCAGATACTTGCGATTTAGTTTTTGAAATGTGTAGACGTAGTCAGCCCAGACAAATACTGCTCAAAACGTCTTTCAACATGGCGCCCAGTTTCGACAAAAAGCGTCGGTTTGCTTCCCGTTACAAGAAAAATGATTTTTAAAATGGAATTTTACGTGCCCATTCGACGGAGCAGTCCTTGATTAGTGTACATCGCTATTCGTTCTACCGACGTGTATTGACAGGGGCAGTAAAACACGAACAACAGCCAGTGCTCCAGCAGCGAATGACCGGCGCTGCTGCGTCGCGGCTGCAGTCAGCACGGGGGTCTGTGCGGCGCTGCCGCTGCTCGAGCACTGGCTGTTCTTCCAGTTCCGCTGTAATACACTTCGGTAAAACGAATATTTCACTGCACTAATTTGGAACCACTCTGTCGAATGGACACGTAAAATTCCGCTTTAAAAACCATTCAATATTTTTCGTCCATACAGACGAGCAGTATTTGTTTGGGCTGACTACAGCTACACACGAAATTGCAGACATCTGCCACAGGCTTATATACTGTAGCAGAAGCCTGTGTCTGGGAAACTGGCTTGAGTGCAGCTGGAGTGCAGCCTTCCTTCGCCATGGCACTAGGAGCAGGAGGTGGTGTATCGTTCCAGCTGCCTTTTACCCCCTGGAATGATCCCCAGTACTCATTTGAAAACAGACTGAGTGGACTTTGGGCTGTCCTGGAGGGACTCTTCTAAGAAGAATCTCTGCATCTACCCAGGACTGAACCCAGACCCTCCAGGGATGGAATTTGGTGCTCCACCCGCTACATCACCTCATACATATAAAAACAACGTATACAAATTTGTGCCGTTATTAAAGAACATAAGAAGAAAGATTTTTGTTGTTTGACACTAATACCACATTAGCACCGTTTCCCCGTTAAGGGTATTTGAGTGAAGAATTGCTGGACTTTGGTTAAGCCAATGTTCACAGTCGTTATGACTGCTCTGGATTGAAAATGGAATATTCTTACTGCTGTGCAGGGCAATTGTTTATGGCTGCTAGTAGTCTCCACACCCCTGGACAAGCAATTATACTATGCTATGTTTGTCTTATGCAGTGTTTCCATGAACCCCCCCGCCCCCCCCCCCCCCCCACACACACTGAAGTTTACAGGCTATTGATGGCTGATTACGCTCTAAACGAGCTAACTGACGTGAATCTCATTTATGGGGGGCACAATGCAACAGCCGAGCAGCAAGGCTACCAGGGAGAGGATTACCAAATCATGTTACATTTCAAAAACTTGATGGCCACTTCAGGATCATTAGACCAGACCGATGGGAAGCTGCAGGACCTCGCAGTGTGCAAATTGTTCAGTCTGAGTATGCTGTCTTACAGTCAACTGAAAACAACCACAGCACTAGTCACCTATTCCATAACCAAGGAACTAAATACCTCTATCGCCAGTCTGTCGAACCTCCTGCAAGAGATGGGCATGTATTCACTCAAGTATCAGAACGTAGAAGTCCTATCAGCTGATGACTTTACGCAGAGTGTGGACTTCTGCTAATAATATCTGCAACAACTGTAAAAATTCCTAACTTCCATATGTCTCTTTTGTTTATTAACATACACCCTTCCCAAGGAAAGGAATATCCCTCAGTGAGGATAGCCTAGTCTGGGAGTTGGAAAATTTAAAGACAACTCGTGTGTTCCACAATCAACCAAGATTTACCATAAATGTGGTGGCTGCTGTTTTTAGCTATGGTGGCTGATTGTACTGCTTTTCTTCTGCTCAGTGGGGAAAACTGCCGTATCTTTCTTCATCCAGTACTAGCTCATGTGTTGGAGAACGTCATGTTAGCAGTCAGATAACAATTACAGTTCAGGCATGATGGGGCCCCACCACAGTCTACCATCGGCATGAGAGAATATTTGAACTATATTTTCCCCAGTTGCTGGATTTGGAAGGGCCGCCAGACTTTCCCAGCCTCATTCTATGGAGTGGGGGGAGATAAAGCGTTTCATGTATGTGACACCAATAAACACTCCGAAAGAGATGGTTGAAAGTTTGGCTGAAGCTGCAGCCGTTATTGATGAAATACCTTGTTGATGTGAGCATGTTAGGCAATCGTTAGCATGCTGATGCCAGATGTGCATTAATATAAACAGATGACGTTTTCAGGAACAACTCCAAAACAATTTCCATCACACAACAATTGCAACAGCACCTGTGAACATTACTAGCCCTAACATCAGAAGCTACATGGACCTCTAGCAGAAGATATGGTGCACGTGTGACAGTTTTGACACTTGAATCTGTCTATCGCAACATTCTAAAGTTTCGCATATGTAGCCCTTTTAGACTCTATCTGTTATCTGTCTGATATATAAAGCAGGGTCTATGTATGTCTAGAATCTCTTACCAAATCCCTGGATCAATTTCAACCAAATTTGGAACAGAAACAGCAGACCTCATGAGTATCCAAATCAACCTGCTTTGCTCGGCAGCCTACATGTTAGGGGCAAGAACTGGTTTTTCCAGGTCCTGACATGTAGGCTGCCCTGCATGATAGGCGTGTTGAAGTAATATCAGTCTGAGTTATCTAGCTACTTTGCTTAGTGGCTTGTATGTACCATTGGGGCTACGTGTACTGATGAGTGTAGTTGGGGAGAACTTGAGATGGTTAGAGGAGGGTGTGGACAGAGTGAGGGGAAGGAGGAAATTGCCAGAGAGAGGGGGGGGGGGAGGATTCATGAGGCAGGTGGAAAGTGTAGAGGGGTACTTGGCAGGTGGAAATGGAAGAGGGTGAGGTGAAGGTAGAAAGAGAGAGTGGGAGGAGGATGAGGCAGTGGGAGGGGCTGTGTAAGATACGGTCAGAGAGAGGGGGTGGAGGAAATAGACAGAGAGAGGAGGAGGAGATAGACAGAGAGAGAGAGAGAGAGAGAGAGAGAGAGAGAGAGACAGACAGAGAGAGAGAGAGAGAGAGAGAGAGAGAGAGAGAGAGTGGGGAAGGAAAGATAGACAGAGACTGAAGGTTCATTTCGGCTACTGTCGCAAGTGGCCTTCAATAAAAGGGCATATCTGCTAGCACTCGCACACTTTTTACCATCAGATGTGCCACCCAAGTAATATGGTGGTGGCTGCACGGATTTACATCAAAAGGCAAAACGGAAGATATTGAATTATCGTCTGCTGCTGAAAAACGTCTCAGTAATAAGAAAGTAGCACCTGTTGAGATGCGCATTTGTTCTACTTTTCGAGTAACGGATTTTTCACTTTCTGTGCGGCATCTGAATGATCTGTGGCGAGCAGCAGCAAGGACTCCGCAGCAGCACTGCAGCGGCCGGCCGGGTGTGCTACGCGGCTGTCCCCGTCACGGCCGCGCCGGGCCGGGCCCGCGCAAAACGCCGCGACACGTCGAGCGGCGGTGAAAGTGGTGCGGAAGGAGGAGCGGCCGGGCCGGGCCCCGCAGCACGTTCCGTTCCCTGACGCCGGCCTCTGCTTTCGCCAGCGCTCGTAACGCGCCTCTTACGCGTCTGCCGAGGGCGACGTGCGACGTGCGTCGCCTGGCGACGACGCTCGCTGCGGCATTGTGTAACGACGTGACGAGCGTCGGTCGGTCCCTGCCGCCCGCGTGTCCGCCGGCAAGCGTCGACGGCTACGCTGTTGTAAAGCAGGCACTCACTCTAAGCACCGTGCCTAACATAGCCCGGTCGTCGAGGTGACGGCTGTGGAAGGGCACACTCACGTGACAAAAGTCGGGGGATAGCGACGTGCACGTATACTGACGGCCCTAGTATCGCGTACCAAGTTGTAAAAGGCCAGCGCATTGCAGGAGTTGTCATCTGTACTCAGGTGATTCACATGAAAAGGTTTCCGACGTGATTACGGCCGCACGACGGGTACCTGAACGCGGAATCGTAGTTGCAGCTAGACTCGTGGGACATTCCATTTCGGAAATCGTTAGGGAATTCAATGTTCAGAGATCAGCAGCGTCAAATGTGTGCCGAGAATACCACATTTGAGGTATCACCTCTCACCGCGGACAACGTAATGGCACACGGCCTTCACTTAACGAACGAGACGGTGACGTTTTAGTAAAGTTGTCAGTGCTAACAGACAAGCAACACTGCGTCAAATTACCGCAGAAATCAATTTGGGATGTGCGACGAACGTATCCGTTAGGACAATGCGGCGGCATCTGGCATTAATGGGCTGCGGCAGCAGACGACCGACGTGGGTTCCTTTGCTAACAGCACGGCATCGCCTGCGGCCCTTCTCCTGGGCTCGTGACCATATCGATTGGACTCTTAGGTGGCTGGTAAACCGTGGCCCGGTCAGATGAGTCCCGACTTCAGTTGCAAAGAGCTGATGGCATAGTACGAGTGTGGGGCAGAAGTCATGGATCCAAGTTGTCAACAAGACATTGTGCAAGCTGGTGGTGACTCCGTAATGGTGTGAGTTGTATTTACATGGAATGGACTGGGTCCTTTGAATGTTCGGTTACATGGAGACCATTTTCAGCTATTCATGGACGCCATGTTCCCAAACAACGATGGAATTTTTATGACTGAAAATGGGCCGTGTCATAATTGTTCGCGTTTGATCTGAAAAACATTTTGGACAATTCATGCGAATGGTTTCCTCAATCAGTTCGCCAGACATGAATCCCACAGAACGTTTATGGGACATAATCGAGAGGTCAGTTGGTGTACAAAATCCTTCATCTGCAACACTTTCGCAATTCTGGACGACTATAGAGACAACGGCTCAATATTTCTGCAGTAGACTTCCAACGACTCACTGAACCCATGTGACGTCGAGATGCTGCAGTACGGCGGGAAAAAGGAGGCCCGACACGATATTTGCAGGTATCCTACGACTTTTGTTACCTCAATATATTATGCAAAATACTTACGCCGTTTGTAGCAGAAATGACAAGGCAGTGTGACATGTCTCTAACCTGCCACGACATTATTCAGCCTGCAGCACTGAACGGAAACTTGGATGATAAACAGTAGAGACAAGAAGAGAATACAAGCTTTTGAAATGTGGTGTAACGGAAGAGCATTGTAGATTAGATGAGCAGATCGAATAAATAATGAGGAGGTGCTGAATCGAAGTGGTGCATTTGAAATTTGTGGCATAACTTGGGTAAAAGAAAGGATCGATTGATAGGACACATACTGAGGCATAGTGAAATTGTCAATTTGTTAATGGAGGGAAGTGTGGAGAATAGAAAATGTAGAGGGAGACCAAGGCCTGTATACAGTAGGCAGATTTAAATCGATGTTTGTTGCAGTGGTGTATGTAGAGGTGAACAGACTTGCAGAGACTGACGCCGGGCTGCGTCACGCCACTCAACACTGTCAGCGGGCTGGAGACCCAAGAGTTTCGGAGCTGTAGTATGGTCCAGGAAAGTCTACATTCACCTCCCGAAAGGTTCTTTCGAACTCCATTTGGAGACTGGACTCAAAGAAAAATAAATAAATAAATTCCGGGGTACTATTAACAAATAAAAACTGCGGCAGGATAGTTGACAGTTGCGCACCGCTCGTGTGAAAATCGGAAGTAGCAAATTATTTGGATTTGTAAAGCTTCCATACCGTCTGCAACACCTCTAATACTCTTGCAGACACATACACAAATTACAGCACATTGGACTCGCTTTCGGGAGAACGACGGTTCAAACCCACGTCCGGTCATCCTCAGTTAGGTTTTCCGTAATTTCCCTAAATAGCTTCACGCAAATGCCGGGATGGTACCTTTGAAAGGGCACGGCCGATTTCCTCCTCCATCCTTCTCTAATTCGAGCTCGTTCTCCGTCTCTAATGACCTATTTGTCGTCGGGACGTTAAACACTATCCTCGTCCTCCACAAACTACAGGCGTGACTCGGCTAAAGTTGACGCAGTCGTAAACGTCCCAGTCACATTAACGTGACCATCTGTCAGAAGCCTGAATCACCACCTTTTGCAGCCCGGACGTGCAGGAAGAAAGACGTAGAGGTTCTGGAAGATCTCGACAGAGATGTGGAGGCGTTACCACTTGTACTAGGTTTCTCGGTTGAGGATGCACGGTGCAAACAGCAAGATCAAGGTGGTCCCACAGGTTCTCGACTACGTTTAAGTCAGGGATTTCGTTGGTCAGGAGAGTACTGTAAACACATCCTAGTGTTCTTCAAACCACGCAGGTGCACTGCGAGCTGTGTAACACTTTGCATTGTCCTGTTGATAGATGTCATCGTGTCGACGAAAAACAAACGGCACGTAGTAATGGACATGGTGACCAAGGACAGATGTATACTTGTGTTGATCCACAGTGCCAGGAAAACATTCTCAACTGTAACGCCCCCTCCTCGGGCCTGGACCGTGACGACGGTCGTTGCAGGGCCATGTGACGCCAACGACCATCTGCCCGACGGAGCACGCAACGTGATCCATCTGGAAAGACCACCTGTCGCTACTCGGGGGACGTCCAGGTGCGCTACTGGCCAGTAGAGATGGGCAAACTCGTTCATCCTTGGGAACTAGTTCACTGCTGATCGTTCTTTTTTGGAAACCGTTCATTTTTACTCGTTCACCGTTCATTTGTGCTTGGTATGGTTCTTATGAAAAACTGAAAACTAGTAGTGTAGGTGACTGAAGGATGGAGGGCACCAAGAGGGGGCACTTGCCTCCCCCCTGGGGTATAGAGTTTTTATTCATTACAGAATTCTTACACACTTTTAGAAGTAATTTCTGTGATTCTGCAGAACCTCTCGTTTAGCCAACTGTAGCGTTCTGTGGCTGATCGCAGGGAAATAATACAGGGTGGTGCACCGAAAACCGGCCCCCAAGTACAGACTGCTCGCCAATTACGGACGTGTGTTGCCCGTTACGAGCAGATACAACAAATAGACAAACATGTAATAATTACCAGAATGAGATTTTCACTCTCCAGCGGAGTGTGCGCTGATATGAAACTTCCTGGCAGATTAAAACTGTGTGCCCGACCGAGACTCGAACTCGGGACCTTTGCCTTTCGCGGGCAAGTGCTCTACCAACTGAGCTACCGAAGCACGACTCACGCCCGGTACTCACAGCTTTACTTCTGCCAGTACCTCGTCTCCTACCTTCCAAACTTTACAGAAGCTCTCCTGCGAACCTTGCAGAACTAGCACTCCTGAAAGAAAGGATATTGCGGAGACATGGCTTAGCCACAGCTTGGGGGATGTTTCCAGAATGAGATTATCACTCTGCAGCGGAGTGTGCGCTGATATGAAACTTCCTGGCAGATTAAAACTGTCTGCAAGGTTCGCAGGAGAGCTTCTGTAAAGTTTGGAAGGTAGGAGACGAGGTACTGGCAGAAGTAAAGCTGTGAGTACCGGGCGTGAGTCGTGCTTCGGTAGCTCAGTTGGTAGAGCACTTGCCCGCGAAAGGCAAAGGTCCCGAGTTCGAGTCTCGGTCGGGCACACAGTTTTAATCTGCCAGGAAGTTTCATATCAGCGCACACTCCGCTGCAGAGTGAAAATCTCATTCTGGAAACATCCCCCAGGCTGTGGCTAAGCCATGTCTCCGCAATATCCTTTCTTTCAGGAGTGCTAGTTCTGCAAGGTTCGCAGGAGAGCTTCTGTAAAGTTTGGAAGGTAGGAGACGAGGTACTGGCAGAAGTAAAGCTGTGAGTACCGGGCGTGAGTCGTGCTTCGGTAGCTCAGTTGGTAGAGCACTTGCCCGCGAAAGGCAAAGGTCCCGAGTTCGAGTCTCGGTCGGGCACACAGTTTTAATCTGCCAGGAAGTTTCATATCAGCGCACACTCCGCTGCAGAGTGAAAATCTCATTCTGGAAACATCCCCCAGGCTGTGGCTAAGCCATGTCTCCGCAATATCCTTTCTTTCAGGAGTGCTAGTTCTGCAAGGTTCGCAGGAGAGCTTCTGTAAAGTTTGGAAGGTAGGAGACGAGGTACTGGCAGAAGTAAAGCTGTGAGTACCGGGCGTGAGTCGTGCTTCGGTAGCTCAGTTGGTAGAGCACTTGCCCGCGAAAGGCAAAGGTCCCGAGTTCGAGTCTCGGTCGGGCACACAGTTTTAATCTGCCAGGAAGTTTCATGTAATAATTAGGCAGTGAAGAAATAACAAGCTAATACAAGCAGCAATTGCGAAACAATCGATGACGATGTGTAGAGAGCTGGAGAAGAGAACATGAAAATCTCACGCGACGCGCATCGGCTATAGCTCATGTAGTCTTGTAAACCTGTTGGTGGCTGTTTCCCAACTTAATAGACCACAAGCGTCTTGTATAAAATTCTTCGTTTCGACTTCCACTACATAGCTATGCTGCGTTGTAAATAATAATCGTTTACACCCTATATATACTTCACGTTGTCTCTGAGTTCGAGGCGAAGTAGAGACCTTATGGAAGCATAAAATAAAATGTGGTTTTTTCATCATACTTGCGTCACATGCTTAGTAAAAATTAGGTTTTTATGTTGCACTATTAAAGTTAATGCAGCAATAATAATAATAATAATAATAATTATGTTCGCAGTAGTAAAGTTTTAAAGTTTTTGGTTTGAAAGCTCCTTCAGAACAAATGTTTTTGACATAATAAGTAAATACGATTTTATGGCAATCTTTGTCTTTTCAAATGGAGAGGCACCGCTTTTCCTACTGAGCCAAAATGAACCACAACCCACTTTTTTGTTTTTCAACGAAACCAAACTAACAGGTAATGCAAATTGGAAACAACCGAACATAACAATAGTGGCTCAGATGGCTCTGAGCACTATGGGACTTAACATCTGAGGTCATCAGTCCCCTAGAACTTAGAACTACTTAAACCCCTAACTAACCTAAGGACATCACACACATCCATGCCCGAGGCAGGATTCGAACCTGCGACCGTAGCGGTCTCGCGGTTCCAAACTAACGCACCTAGAACCGCTTGGCCACACCGGCCGGCAGAGTTACAAAAAAAAAAAAAAACCCTTGCCTTGTTATAAGTATGTCTTCTGCTGTTCATCGATATAATGAAGTGAACTGATATGCCCTTTTGTTACCTGAAAAGACGTACCTATCACATACAACGTAATTTTTATGTAATTTACGTAACTATAAAATACTTTTTGATTACCGGTCGTGGACGCTGAATAGCCAGAGCCAAGTGCAGGAACAGTTTGCAACACATGTAAAATGGACGAGCGCAGTGAACGAAGCGAACAACCGGATACTGAACTAACTAGGAGCAGTGGGCAGTGGAACTGAGACCGGTGGTCATGCGAAGAACGACGAGTGCGGCCGAGGGAATCCTACACTGAGACGAGCACGCGACCGAGGCTGGAACGAGAACTGCCGAAGTGACCGCTGCGACCGAAGTGAACTATGAACTGATCGTTCCTCGTTCTCGCGAACTATAAGTAGATCGCCGCGACCGAAGTGAACTATGAACCGATCGTTCCTCGGAATTCGTTCCTCGATCCTTTCGTTCACCTTGGTGAACCGTTCCTTTGCACCCGTTCGTTCGCGAACTACCCATCTCTGCTGGCCAGCAAACTTCAGCCTTCGCCACGGACGAACAGCAGTCAGCGTGGTTGCATGAACCAGGTGCTTGTTGCAGAGGACCACACGCAGCACGCTCGTCGAGGAGACACTGCTGGCAGCCCCTTGGATCATCTGGGATGTCAGTTGCTCTGTTGCTGCACGTCCATCCGTCCGCGTACACCTCTGCAGCCGTCGTTCACCCCTGTCTGTCACCTGTGGCCCCTTGGTACGCTATAGTTGCCTCGGCGCTGGTTTTACATGGCACAATTTCGCCACGAACGGTATACTTTAACCACGGCGGCACGGGAACGCTTTACAAACTTCGCCGTTTCGGAAATTCTTCCACCCTTGGCCCGAAAGACAATGCTCATGCCCGCTTGGACGTCGTATAAATTCATCCGTTTCCGCATTACGGTAACGACTGCACTGTTTTCCGCGTCCCTCCCCCCTCCGACACGCTTTATACCGTCCGTTGCCAGTGCTGCCACCTGCCACCTATGAGTGGTTACAGCACGCTGACGTCGAGCATGCGCGGTAGCGACATTAACGTCACTGTACGATGTATGTGTCCCATGCTCCTGATGTAAAGACATTTTCTGTCTAATCTCAGACGTGAAATAGGTATGACGATAAAATAGGAATAATTAGAGCTTACGCAAAGGCTTAACGGCAGCTGTTCTTGCCGCCTTCGTTAGCGAATGCAGAAGCAATGGGAGGCAAAAGGATCGTGTGTGTTAAAGTGCAGGTGTGCCGCAGGGGAGTGTCGTAGGGCCGTTGCTATTCACAATATATATAAATGACCTTGTGGATCACATCGGAAGTTCACTGAGGCTTTTTGCGGATGATGCTGTAGTATATCGAGAGGTTGTAACAATGGAAAATTGTACTGAAATGCAGGAGGATCTGCAGCGAATTGACGCATAGTGCAGGGAATGGCAATTGAATCTCAATCTAGACAAGTGTAATGTGCTGCGAATACATAGAAAGAAAGATCCCTTATCATTTAGCTACAATATAGCAGGTAAGCAACTGGAAGCAGTTAATTCCATAAATTATCTGGGAGTTCGCATTCCGAGTTATTTAAAATGGAATGATCACATAAAGTTGATCGTCGGTAAAGCAGATGCCAGACTGAGATTCATTGGAAGAATCCTAAGGAAATGCAATCCGAAAACAAAATGGTTCAAATGGCTCTGAGCACTATGCGACTTAACTTCTGAGGTCATCAGTCGCCTAGAACTTAGAACTAATTAAACCTAACTTAAGGATATCACACACATCCATGCCCGAGGCAGGATTCGAACCTGCGACCGTAGCGGTCACGCGGTTCCAGACTGAAGCGCCTAGAACCGCACGGCCACACGGGCCGGCCGAACACAAAGGAAGTAGGTTACAGTACACTTGTTCGCCCACTGCTTGGATATTGCTCAGCAGTGTGGGATCCGTACCAGATAGGATTGATAGAAGAGATGGAGAAGATCCAACGGAGAGCAGCGCGCTTCGTTACAGGATCATTTAGTAATCGCGAAAGCGTTACGGAGATGATAAACTCCAGTGGAAGAGTCTGCAAGAGAGACGCTCAGTAGCTCGGTTCGGCCTTTTGTTAAAGTTTCGAGAACATACCCTCAGCGAGGCGTCAACCACTATCTTGCTCCCTTCTACGTATGTCTCGCGAAGAGACCATGAGGATAAAGTCAGAGAGATTAGAGCCCACACAGAGGCATACCGACACTCTTTCTTTCCACGCACAATACGAGACTGGAACAGAACGGAGAACCGGTAGAGGTACTCAAGGTACCCTCCGCACACACCGTCAGGTGGCTTGCAGAGTATGGATCTAGAAGTAGATGTAGAATTATAGCAGTACATCATGAGCTCTCTTTCACAGACTATAATATAGCCCACGTAGTATCAAGCGGATGTGGATGTAGATGAATGTGTCACTATTTCTTTCACCAGTCTACCCCTCATTCACTGGCTTAAATACGACGGTGTGCTGTAAAGTAATGCCTCGGAGATTTTTTATTTTGTTGTCGATGTTGGTTGAGGTATTACATGTCATATACACTCCTGGAAATGGAAAAAAGAACACATTGACACCGGTGTGTCAGACCCACCATACTTGCTCTGGACACTGCGAGAGGGCTGTACAAGCAATGATCACACGCACGGCACAGCGGACACACCAGGAACCGCGGTGTTGGCCGTCGAATGGCGCTAGCTGCGCAGCATTTGTGCACCGCCGCCGTCAGTGTCAGCCAGTTTGCCGTGGCATACGGAGCTCCATCGCAGTCTTTAACACTGGTAGCATGCCGCGACAGCGTGGACGTGAACCGTATGTGCAGTTGACGGACTTTGAGCGAGGGCGTATAGTGGGCATGCTGGAGGCCGGGTGGACGTACCGCCGAATTGCTCAACACGTGGGGCGTGAGGTCTCCACAGTACATCGATGTTGTCGCCAGTGGTCGGCGGAAGGTGCACGTGCCCGTCGACCTGGGACCGGACCGCAGCGACGCACGGATGCACGCCAAGACCGTAGGATCCTACGCAGTGCCGTAGGGGACCGCACCGCCACTTCCCAGCAAATTAGGGACACTGTTGCTCCTGGGGTATCGGCGAGGACCATTCGCAACCGTCTCCATGAAGCTGGGCTACGGTCCCGCACACCGTTAGGCCGTCTTCCGCTCACGCCCTAACATCGTGCAGCCCGCCTCCAGTGGTGTCGCGACAGGCGTGAATGGAGGGACGAATGGAGACGTGTCGTCTTCAGCGATGAGAGTCGCTTCTGCCTTGGTGCCAGTGATGGTCGTATGCGTGTTTGGCGCCGTGCAGGTGAGCGCCACAATCAGGACTGCATACGACCGAGGCACACAGGGCCAACACCCGGCATCATGGTGTGGGGAGCGATCTCCTACACTGGCCGTACACCACTGGTGATCGTCGAGGGGACACTGAATAGTGCACGGTACATCCAAACCGTCATCGAAACCATCGTTCTACCATTCCTAGACCGGCAAGGGAACTTGCTGTTCCAACAGGACAATGCACGCCCGCATGTATCCCGTGCCACCCAACGTGCTCTAGAAGGCGTAAGTCAACTACCCTGGCCAGCAAGATCTCCGGATCTGTCCCCCATTGAGCATGTTTGGGACTGGATGAAGCGTCGTCTCACGCAGTCTGCACGTCCAGCACGAACGCTGGTCCAACTGAGGCGCCAGGTGGAAATGGCATGGCAAGCCGTTCCACAGGACTACATCCAGCATCTCTACGATCGTCTCCATGGGAGAATAGCAGCCTGCATTGCTGCGAAAGGTGGATATACACTGTACTAGTGCCGACATTGTGCATGCTCTGTTGCCTGTGTCTATGTGCCTGTGGTTCTGTCAGTGTGATCATGTGATGTATCTGACCCCAGGAATGTGTCAATAAAGTTTCCCCTTCCTGGGACAATGAATTCACGGTGTTCTTATTTCAATTTCCAGGAGTGTATATTACTCGGTGGACGTTTCCTCTTCGCTGACGCAAACGAAACCCTGTGTCTAATTGTAACGTATAACATGGCTGTGTGTAACGTAACTACGTCAGCAACTCAGAAACAGTGTGTTGTAATCGCGTTTCTAACCGCAGAAAACGTGTCTCCAATTGATATCCATAGGTGAATGAAAGTTGTGTGTGTCAGTCATGTGCGACGTTTGGTTGTTCTTGCTCGTAATGAAGGAAACGGTGGTACTAACCTCAACGTGTGTGACAGAGTCCGGAGCGGCGGCCGCGTAGTGCAACCGACGAGAATCATCGGAATCGGATTGATGATCTCATCAGAGATAACCGTCGGATAGCCGGCCGGTGTGGCCGTGCGGATCTAGGCGCTTGAGTCTGGAACCGCGCGACCGCTACGGTCGCAAGTTCGAATCCTGTCTCGGGCATGGGTGTATGGGATGTCCTTAGGTTAGTTAGGTTTAAAAGTTCTAGGGGACTAATGACCACAGATGTTAAGTCCCATAGTGCTCAGAGCCATTTGAACCATTTTGAAAACCGTCGGATAAGACACACACAGCTCTCAGGTAGGTGTGGAACATCACGAGAGCGTGTACAGATCATCACTGCAGAACTGCGGTACACAAAACTGCGTGCACGGTGGGTGCCTCGAACGCTCAGGCCCGGCGTGAAGCAGAGGAGAGGAGAGTGGCCATCTGTCAACAATTTCTTTTGCGTTTTGAGCGCGTGGGTCACGGGTCACTTTAAGACATTGTTACAGGTGATGAAAGCTGGGTTCACCATTCTGAACCAGAAACTGGAGAGTATCAATGGAGTTCCGCCACACAGGGCCAACGACGCCAAAAATGCTGAAGATCGTGCCATCAGCAGGCAAAGTCATGTTCAAGGTGTGGTGCAGTTCAAATTCTTGCCTAAAGTCACCGCCATAAACTCTGCACGGCAGTGCGAGACCCTCAGAAAACTGAAGGCACGAATTCGAAGAATCGGCCCACACACGGAGTGCTCTCTCGTTCAGCGTGTCGATGCCGGACCACACAAACGCGCCGCGACATCTGCCTCAGTCCGACTCTTTGGGTGCACCCTCATCGATCATCCTCCAGACAGTCCCAACTTGGCCTATTTGCATCTTTTCCAAGACTTAAAGAACGCCCTCGACGACTTCATTTCGATAGTGCGAGCAAAGGTGAAGTTTTGGGTCCTTCAAAAAAATGGAACATTCTACAAGGACGGTATTAACAAACTGGCCTCTCGTTAGGAGAAACGTGTTCGTTGCCATGGTGACTATGTTAAGAAATAAATGTATAGACGTGAAGAACAAAGAACGAATGTTAATAAAGTTTGTTTTATTTAAAGAGCTTCAAGTGTTTTCACATTAAAAATTCGAAAGCATTATTTTTCAGTACACACACACTCGTAGTTTCTCTCTAGTTCGCCTTAGCTACGGGAAGTAAGAGACAGCATTAGTTTTTTTGTTTCTGTTCATATTTCGTGTCATTACAATAGCCAAATCACGGAAATTGTTAGACATCAGTGAGCTTTTGCAATACTGTTAGAATACTAATTAAAGCAGATCTAAGATTAGCTAGAAAAAGTTCTTAGCCTTGAGTCATCGGTCTTCTGACTGGTTTGGTGCGGCCCGCCACGAATTCCTCTCCTCTGCCAATCTCATAGTAACGTTGTACAGCTCCCTCTGGTACCATGGAAGCCATTACCTCATGTCTTAACAGATGTCCTATCACCCTGTCCCTTCTCCTTGTCAGTATTTTCCACACATTCTTTTCCTCTCCGATTCTGCACAGAACCTCCTCATTCTTTATCTTATCAGTCCATCTACTTTTCAACATTCGCCTGTAGCACCACATCTCATTTGCTTCGATTCTCTTTTTTTTCTGTTTTCCCACAGTCCATATTTGACTACCACACAATGCTGTGCTCCAGATGTACAGCCCCAGAAAATTCTTCATAAAATTAAGGCCTATATTTGATACTAGTAGTCTCCTATTGGGCAGGAATGCCCTTTTTGCCAGTGCTAGTCTCCTTTTGATGTGTTCATTGCTCCGACCGTCATTGGTTATTTTGCTGCCTAGGTACTAGAGTTCCTTAACTTCATCTATTTCGTCGTCCGCCCCTGTTAGCTGAGTGGTCAGCATGATGGAATGTCATACCTAACGGCCCGGGTTCGATTCCCGGCTGGGTCGGAGATTTCCTCCGCTCAGGGACTGGGTGTTGTGTTGTCCTTATCACCATCATTTCATCCCCATCGACACGCAAGTCGTCAAAGTGGCGTCAACTCGAAAGACCTGCACCAGGCGAACGGTCTACCCGACGGGAGGCCCTAGCCACCCGGCATTTCCATTTATCTATTTCGTGACCATCAAGAAATAGTACACTGAAATATAATTGTAGAGGAATATTTCGGCAGAAAGCAAAACGCCTCCCGAAGTTACATGCGCATGTACTTATTTCAGTAACAGCAACTTTTGTATATTTTTAACCGGCTGTCTCTTGTCATTCTACACTATGTACTTACTGTGCCGGCACTGACGAGAAATCAGATTAACTTACAGTTTGTTTGAACCGACAGAAAGAGAACACAAATTTAGAAAACATCGTTGTCGTGAAACACAACTAGCTCTTTGCTCACACCAAGTATTGAATGCTATTGTCAAGGGATTTCAATTAGGTTAAGCATTTATAGATTTCCAGAAGGCTTTTGACACCGCACCTCACAAGCTGCTTGTAATTAGATTACGTGTTCATGGAATATCGTCTCAATTATGCGACTGGATTCATTACTTCCTGGCAGATTCGTTGTAACAAACGGTAAGTCATCCAGTAAAACAGGATTTCTGGCGTTCCCCAAGGTAGTGTTATAGGCCCTCTGCTGTTACTTATCTATATAAAAGATTTAGGAGACAATCTGAGCAGCCGTCTTAGGTTGCTTGCAAAGGATGCTGTCGTTTATCGTATAGTAAAGTCATAAAGAGATCAAAACAAATCACAAAACGATTTAGAAAAGATATGTGTATGGTGCGAAAATTGGCAATTGATCCTAAATAATGAAAAGTGTGAGGTCATCCGCATGAGTGGTAAAAGAATGCGCTAAACTTAAAATCAATCAAATGTAAAGGCCGTAAACTCAACTAAATAACTAGGAATTACAATAACGAACAACTTAAATTGGAAAGAACAGACAGAAAATGTTGCGAGGAAGGCGAAGCAAAGACTGCGATTAATTGGCAGAACACTTGGAACACGCAACAAATCTACTAAAGAGACTGCCTACCCCACGCTTGTGCGTCCTCTTTTGGAGTGCTGCTGCGAGGTGTGGAATCCTTACCAGATAGGATTAATGGAGTAGATCGCGAAAGTTCAAACAAGGGCATCACGTTTTGTATTATCGCGAAAGAGGGGAGAGAGTGTCACTGGTTCGATACAGGATTTGGGGTGGACATCATTAAAACAAAGGCGTTCATCGTCGCGGTGGAATCTTCTCACGAAATTTCAATCACCAACTTTCTCCTTCGAATGCGAAAATGTATTGTTAACGCCCAACTACACAGGGAAAAACGATCAACATAATAAAATAAGAGAAATCAGTGCTCTCACGGAAGATACATGTACCCGTTTTTTTTTTTGCTCGCTCTTAGAGACTCGAATAACAGAGAATTATAGGGAAAGTGGTACGATGAACCCTCTGCCAGGAACTTAAGCGTGATTTGCGGAGTATCCATGTAGATGTAGCTGTAGATGTAGCTGTAGATGTAGAGAATATAGAAGAGAGTTTTCCACAACAGCTACGATGCATTTTCTTTGCTTTTGTTGGTAGAATGTAGGGAAATTCAGTTCCTAACTTTACCAGCAATTTTATTCAAAATGGCTCACTGTTCTCTTGAGAAAGTGCACTCGCGCACAAGAAAGACGTCTATGGCTGTGTGTCGGAACAAAGAGACGGATAAGTCTCAACTTTCGTCGACATTGAGGCTGTTGCTATCGGAGCAGTAATTCAGATTTAGAAGGATGTCGTGTGGAGTGATCGTGGCCCACATAAGCAATCAAAATGGTATTAGGGAACCAACAGCAAATATAACTCGTGACGGCCGTACGAATATTTTAACGCCTCTCCATTTAAATTAGAATTAGGTTAATAAACCTCTAATGCATCTCGTTTAGACACTATGCCATCTCATTTAGTTTCAGTTAGTACGGCGATTTTTCTGCTTAGTACAGGTATCGTCAGAAGCGAAAGTTGTGACGTCAGTCACCAACCCTTTTATTCCCGTAGCCTCCACAATTTCATTGATTTCCGTAATGTGGTGTATCAGAAGGCGGCGTCCAATCGTTATGGAACCTTGCTTTGTGGAAATATCAATTGTCTATGTGCTTAGGCATTTTGTTGTTTATTGGTTTACTTTGGTCTGTGATTAATTTCAGTTATTGGCTGGTTGGTTGACTTAGAGAGGTCATCGGTGCCATCGGATTAGGGAAGGATGGGGAAGGAAGTAGGCCGTGCAGTTTCGAAGCGAAGGGAAATCGCGGAAAACATACATCAGGAAGACTGGACACGGGTTTGAACCGTCGTCCTCCAGAATGCGAGTCCACTGCGAAACCTCGCTCGGTATTTCAGTTGTAACGACGTTGTCTTTCCACTCATAATAACAGTAAGTCAGACATACACAGTAACGCGACCGACGAATGAAAAGAAGAAAGACCATTCCATAGCTCCCAGAATAAGATAGAGACCAATAAATAAATAAGAGATTCCAGTAAATACTAATTATTTCCGAGAGTGTTATCAGCAATCGCTCAGTTACGTGACGCAAGAAAACGTTTGACTGCGACCAAAGGCTAAAGTTCCAGTGCCTGTGTCGAAACGATTCTCACTGACAAAGAAAAGTGATTAACTTCTTGAGATAACGATTCGCGGAAGATAGCTGTGACTGAAGGTGGACTGAAAACGGGTACCTGCAAACTTCTGTCGTATTGTTGTTAGACGTATTTTCATGACATGAAGCGTTGATGTGTTTCTTACAGGAACGTTGTTGACTGTAGAAGAAAGTAAGGGAATTTAGCGATCGGTAGCTAACGGATTCACGAGTTTTCGGAGACTAACTACATCCGTAACAGTTCTGAGATTTTCTACGATGAGACAGAGAGAGAGAGGAACGATGAAGACGACACAAACAATGTGTGCGCTGGAGCTGTTGACAGGAAGAAGCAGGAAAGATTATTGGTGCAGTGTGGTGGCCAGCAAGTTTGCGGCCAGAAGTCTGTCGGTGGCCACCTCACCTCAGAGAGCGCGCTACCGCCGCGTCTGCACGTCTGCCCAAACGGAGAGCATTGCGTCACGTGTGGACACGACCGAGGGAGAACGCTAGCCGGCGGCTGGGTGTTTCGGACTCAGACGGTAATAGGTGGGCAGCGGCGCGCTGTTTACTTTCTCCCTTGCTGTAGCGAACGTCCTTCGGTCGAATGACAAACACAGCTGCAACTGCGGTCCTGTGGGCGGACGTGTGGCCGTCGCCGCTACCTCGCAGGCCGCGTAGCTGCGTGTTTCTCACGAGACGAGTCCAAAAATTAAAACAGACGAACAAAGAAATACACGTATGTACTAGCTGCACTTAAAACGAAGCGTTCTGTGTGCCACGCACATATGATCCAGGTACTAAGAATTGCCTGGCAAAAATTATGCATTAGTCTTATTTCACACAGGGGATTATGGCTCAGAACACTGGAGATGCAATAGTTGCAAAAGAAACATACGAGGTACTTAAACGCTTTAAAAAACAGAAGTTAGCGTTATTGAGCGCGCGCACACCCATACTCTCTCTCTCTCTCTCTCTCTGTCGCACACAAACACACACACACACACACACACACACACACACACACACACTAACGGAGAGAGAGAGAGAGAGGTTAATGAGATGCACAGCACCGTTTTTCTAATTGCCATTTAGCGTTAATTATAAACTTCCTGAGCTTTTATTTATTTGAGTCGCGATTATAGAGACACACGATATACAAAATTAAAAGTTTTTTGTGCATTGGCAATATAATATATTTAGGTTTATCTAAACATCTATAAGATGTAACATCATATTGCGCCTTCTGATTCTGTGCGCCTGTAAATTGGCCTTTTCTATTTACTCTTGTTGATTATTTGTCATCTATATCAGTACGTTTACATCTACGTAATATTTCGCTCAATGCCGTACCCTCCGTGGCGGAGGGAACATTGTAGACTGTTAGTAGTTCCCTTCTTGCTCCACTCGCAGTATACAGCAAGGGAAAAATGAGTGTCCATACGCCTCCATGCGAACTTCCACGTCTCTCAAGATTGTGGTCCTTACGCGAAATCTAAGCTGGCAGCAGTTGAATCGTTCCACAGTCAGTTTCAAATGCCGTTTCTCTAAATATTCTCACTAGCGTTCCTCAAAAAGAACGTCGTCTTCCGTCCAGGGATTCCCACTTGAGTCCCCGAAGCATCTCATGTTGTTCGAACATAACAAATCTAGCAGCACCTTCCTGAATTACTTCTGTGTCTTTCTTTAATCTGTTCGGAATCCCGAACACTCTAGCAGTACTCAAGAATGGGTCATACTAGTATCCTATAGGAGGTCTCCTTTACAGAAGAACCACACTTTCCTAAAATTCACCCAGCAAACCCAAGTCGACCATTCGCTTTCCCGACTGCAATCCCCACGTGCTCGTTTCACTTCATACCGCTTTGCAACGTTACACCATAGATCAAGTAGCCCGCTAATGCTGTATTCGAGCACTATGGGATTGTTTTTCCTACTCATCTGTATTAACTTGCACTTTTCTACCTTTAGAACAAGCTCCTATTCATCACCCCCAACTAGAAATATTGTATAAGTCATCCTGTGTGCTCGTACAGTCACTAACGACGACATCTTCCCGTACTTCACAGCATCATTAGCAAACAGTCGCAGCTTACAGGATATACAGAGAACAAGAACGATCCTACCACACGTCCGTGGGACACTCCTGACGATGCCTTTTCTCCGATGTACGCTGACTGTCGGGGACAACGTACTGTGTTGTACCGCTTAATAAGTCTTCCCATATCTAGGAACCTATTCCTATTCTAGTCCTTCTTAACAGTCTGCAGTGGAGCACCGTGTCAAATACTTTTCGAAAATGTAGGAATATGGAATCTGCCTATTGCTCTTCATCCATAGTTCGCAGGATACCGTGTTAGAAAAGAGAAAGCTAATTTTCGCACGAGCAATGCTTTCTAAATCCACGCTGATATATGGATAGGAGTGTTTTCTGTCTCAAGGAACTTTATTATATTCGAACCGAGAATATGTTGAAGCATTCCGCAGCAAACTGATGTTAAGGATGTTGGTCTGTAATTGTGGGTCAGTTCTTTTTACCCTTCTTATGTAGAAGAGTCACCTGTGCTTTTTTCCAGTCGCTTGGCACTTTGAGCTGGGCGAGAGATTCGCGATAAATGCGTGTAAGTAATTGGGCCAGTGCCATAGAGTACTCACTGTAAAACCAAACTGGGATTCCACCACACCTGACGACTTGTTTGTTTTTAACTCTTTCAGTTGCTTCTCTACTCCAGGGATGCCTGCTGCGAGGTCATCCATACAAAGATCTGTGCGACGGACAAACGACGGTATGTTTCCACGAGAGTACAGCGTGAACGATTTCTTAAGCGCGAAATTTAAAACTTCAGCTTTCATGTTGCTATCTTCTATTGACACACCAGACTGGCCAACGAGTGACTGGACAGAGCCCTTGCACAAGCTTATTGATTTTACTTAGAACCAGAACTTTCTCGGGTTCTCGGTTGATCTGATGTAATACAATAAGGAAGCATTCAACTGACACATGTATCATCTGAAAATGGCCACAGGGCTGAAACTATAAAATAACTTACTCAAGAACAAAGAAGTAACTCTTTTACCCTTCTTATGATTGGTTCCATGCACACTCACATTAAACATTAAAAACCGAGAATATTCCTAATCCTTTGATAACCAATTAGTTCTAATTATAGCCAACGGTAACTAAGCGCCACAATGAAATGTTGGGAAGAAAAGGAAAATAGGAGGCCAAAAAATATGGAGTTTAAAGAATCATCGACAGCCAGAAAATGGATATGAATTGCTGTTCAGCTGAATGAAAGAAGACGAAGGTTTCGGCTCTAGTTTTATCAAAATAAGCCATTCGCGTCATATTGTTTGGATAAGTACCAGCATGTTATTCGACTTGTCAAGTTCCTTTCTGCAGTTTAAAAGAGCTTGTAAAATGGTAGATTAAGTGTTACATTGTATCGTATAAAAGACTTTGTTATCGAATGCGCTTGTGTCAGAAGACTCTATCACAGCAACTTGGGGACACACAAGATTGCTTTGAGCTTCGAGAATTTCACTGTTGGTCATGTTTTATACTGTACAAAACAGAACGTAACCAAATAGTAAAGTACGCCAAAAGGAAACATTTTTCAGCCTAGAACGCCTTCGGATGACGTCTAGAGGAGAAATCACTAGAGGAGAAAACACTTTCACTCTGCCATAAAATTGCAAGCATTCAGACGCAGCCACCGTGAAAGCATGAAAATTTTCTGTCATTCTGTTTGTTTTACCACGTAGACAACCGCCACTTCGTGAATAATTTGGATTATTGACGCCCCACAGGATTATGTATTTGTGCAGCTCCTCCATAGAGTGGGAGTGAGTTTTGAGAAGCGTAGAACAGTATTTTTGTCGCCAGTATACGTTAGTCTCAGGTAATGTGACTGCAGTGCGCAGTTATGTCTGCCAGTAATGCCAGCAATAGCAGTGGTGAATAATTGTCGCTGCTGTGGATGCAAATTTACTTAAATACACGAAAGAAGGCACATTTACTATTTAAAAATATCTCCCACAACGTAATGGGCAATGTACGTTGGCGACAAAAATGTTTTGCGCATCTGAACGCTCACTCTGTAAATATTCCTACTCTATGAATACATCGCTGTTCAAAAATGGCTCAAATGGCTCTGAGCACTATGGGACTCAACTCCTGAGGTCATTAGTCCCCTAGAACTTAGAACTAGTTAAACCTAACTAACCTAAGGACATCACACACATCCATGCCCGAGGCAGGATTCGAACCTGCGACCGTAGCCGGCTCGCGGTTCCAGACTGCAGCGCCTAGAACCGCACGGCCACTTCGGCCGGCACCTCGCTGTTCATTGCAAACAACAGATCTCTCTGACTCGGGAAGGAGTAGTGCACACGGCAACAAACTCTTTGATGGCATAGCTACGAGCTACGAAATAAAATCTGTGAGTCTGGCGAAATGTGTTTCAATGTTTGTTAAAGCTTCTCTTCTCTTTAAAATTCGTTCGATGCCGTCAATGAGTCATTAAACACGGGTAAGTTAACAGTTTGATTAGCATGTAGTTCAAACTAGTAACTTGTCATACTTCTAAATATAAGTAATGAAATTTCATTTATTTCCTTCAAAATCGTGAACCACTAGTCAGGACAAATTTCAGATAAATTAATCTATGGGAGCACGTACATATGCTGTCGTAATTCAGGTAGGTGTACAAGCCTACTAACACCATTTCAAGCATATGTTGTCAACTGATGGTTGAATAGATACGGTGTTGAATTGTAATTGACTTCCTTAATTTAGATGTCATTTTCTGTTCTAGCTCATTTTTAAAAATGTTCAGTGAATTAATCTCATCGCTGTTAGCGTTCTTACATAACTCTCTCAGCTACTTGAGATCCAAACTCTCTTTACGTTCAATGTAATTCCCAATGTTATTCGACAATTTTCTGATTTATCTCCTGTGAAACGGATATAAGTTTGTACCGCTTGTTTGTGAAACTTGTATATTTTCTATAGGTAGATTCGCATGCAACTATAAACAGAGCTGCTGAAATAGGAGTTGGGAACTTCGTGTGCTGTTACAAGCCAATAGGAAAGGAATCAGTCAAATAAATCAGATTATCAATAACTTCAACTACCTGCGGAGCTCGCAGTACGAGCGACCTTTTTTAAACAAGCATGCGTATTTAACGTATGGGAATGGTGGTTCTGTTTCAGCGAATCAATCAACACTTCTGACGGACTACAAGGAATAAAACAAAAAATATAAATATAGAAGTTTAACTTTCCATTAACATCATTGCTGAGCCTGTCATTTTGTAAATTCTGAAGTACGTAGAGTTGTGCCCATCTAGGTAGTATCGCCTTTTTATTGTCGACCTAATGAGCCTTCGACCTTACTATTTCAGTGTTCCTGTATTTTCGAAATGGCATAGCAACGAAAAGGCGGAGGAGATGATTCGTGTAAAGCGATACATAGAAGTTACTCAAATCATACAGGCTGGATGACACTAGAGTGCACAAAAAACGACAGCAAGCAATTCTGGTTTCCCAGGGAGTCACTCTGATGTAAGAAATTGCTGGTATTCTTTTGTACGTCATTCTTTCATCGCAGAACACAACGAAAAGTGTGTCATTTGTATTGCGTGACTCACGTATAGCACAGAATAACTGCAATTTTCGTCGCAGGTCGGCTGCTTCGTAGGATGTGTAGTTCCATCAGCAGTAATGCTTCCGGTAACTAAGACGCTTTAACTATCTGAAATACACGAGTGTGGCAGTGGCGTATTTGTTCACAATTGATCTCGTGCACAGACAGCTAGTTTCTTCCAGCAGTCGTTTTCACACATCGAGCGTAGCGTGTAATAATCATGGCGACAAGCAACAACAATCGTGCTTCACGTGAGACGCAGCTAGGAAGAACACCTAACAATTTCGATGCCTGGAGTGATATATAAATGACAAAGCATACCAAAATGGGTGCATCTCCAAGCATATTGACAGGCAAATGGGGCAAGTGCCACGCAGCGTTAAATATCCTAAGCTAAAATAACCACGGTACTAATGGTTCGAGGAGGCAACCGTAACGATCACTTTTCATAGCTGTCTGCATCACATTTCGACTGACTTTCAACGAACGGTTTGACATCGACGAGGTCGCAAGAGGCCGAGTACAATCTCTGCTTTTGGAAGGATGGGGCAGGAAGTGGCAGTGATCTTTTTAAAGGAACCGTTCAAGCATTCGACTTAAATGATTTATGGAAGTCGGGGAATCGTAACTCTGGACGGTCTGAAGAGATTTTGCAAGTCCATCCTCCCAGATGAGAGTCCATCTTGCTCAGCTGGTGAACACTCAGAAAGGTGTGAGAGTTTACGTTCGTTGACAAAAAATTATAGCTATCACTGGAGATTACTCTCAAGACGAATAAAGGTGTTTGTATTTTCTCTTTCCTTTGTTTTATGAGTGATCATTTAAATTTTTATTATATATATTCAACACACGAGTACAGCACAAATTCTAGAAAAGCACCCTGATTTAGATTTTCTATCATTTCAAGCAGATGGAGGGACGGTTTCGTCCATAGGGCCACGTCGTTGGTCAGGTGAGCTAGTGCTTCGTTCCTGATGACCGTGACCTCAGTCAGGCGTCAGGTTCTAATAAAAGGGCTCTGAGCACTGTGGGACTTAACATCTGTGGTCATCAGTCCCCTAGAACTTAGAACTACTTAAACCTAACTAACCTAAGGACATCACACACATCCATGCCCGAGGCAGGATTCGAACCTGCGACCGTAGCAGTCACGCGGTTCCGGACTGAGCGCCTAGAACCGCTAGACCACCGCCGCCGCCGTCGTAACTAAACTAATGATCCATTTGTAATATGCTGCCGATATCAACTTGATCACCGCAAAAACAAAGGAGAAGAAGTACCACCGAGTGTTTATGTGCTTATTTATGGACAATTGCCGTTAGGATGGTATCCAGACCAACAACTGAGTAAAATAAGGACAAAATCACCATGGAACTAAGTTGAAAACATCATCATTAGATTTCAGGCTTCTGCGGAACTGGGATGCCATTGACTTCAGTCAACTGTCGCAGTGAATTTCCCATCATTCGCTAGTTTTTATGTTGTCTCTCTGTTTCTAACGACTATTTGCACAGAGTGAAGCTTGTCTGGGCATGCCTTTGGCTGATGAATTGCTTAGTTCATTGGGAGTGTGGAATTTCGTGCATTGGGGCATTTCGAAGTAATATGGATCAATAATGTGTATGAACTGCGTGGGCTTGGATCTTGGCAGTTCGTTGATGTGGACGTAGAGAAGTTGCATGGCATCTTCCCAAATTACCGCTTGCACAGTGTCAATGTCGTAACCAAGGAACGAATACAGAGTTGAATGTTCCCGTTCCCCAAATGGATACCGAAAGCAGTCTGCCACAAGCACGATCGTCTGAGAGGGCTCTATTCGCGCCTCAGTCTCTACAGCGAGAACCTGGTGCATTATCAGTAATGTTATGTGAAACTTACAACAAATAAATTTGCGGTATCAGAGATTACGTCCCTCTGGTACAATGCATGCAAATACGATTTATTATATCAACAGTTCAAAAAGTCCTGTTTAGATAATTGCTTCTTGTTTTACATACTCGTTAACAAAATTGTTCCTAAATATATATACATATATCCATTGTTCCAAATAATGGGTCATTTCGCTAGAATGTGAGCAATCTACATTAGGCTCTTAGTTTCGTACAAAAAAAAAAACTGTTTAATATTAGGAAACCCAAGTTTTCATGAAATTGCCGCAAATCAAAAATGTATAGTAATTACAAAAGTACAGTTTAAGAAAACCTGAAAGATTTATTAATGGTCATTACTGGAACTGTTTCTTGCAGTCCAAAAACATTTCGTTCTTTTTCTGGCCTACCTTCTTTCCTGTGTCCAGACGCTGTGGAAACACATTTTATGATCGATTATCTGTACCTCGACTGGTTAGAGATGTCTTTACTGATTCAGTCCAATACTCTTCAGATCCTTCCTGACTTTCTTGCACCATTTATCGAAGACTTTAAGTCTGCCGTCCAGTACCTTAAAAAAAAAAAAAAAAAAAAAAAAAAGCTGCTCCTTGAGCTGGGTTGCATCTATCCTGAACAGGTGTACATAGAACCTAAGCCGTCGTTTCCTTATCTTCGCAGTATATATTGTCCATCTATTGTCTTACGACACATTTTTTTCCAAAGGAAAAGATTTATCAGCTTCTCACAGTCCAACGTTTTCTGCCATTCTGAGGCATTCACTACATACAGACATTGGGATTCGACCTCTATGTTATAGCGCTTGAGGTGGCCTTTGTCTTAAGGAAGACATGCGTCATACGAGATGCAACGACCATCTTCTCTCTCCTACTGTGATTGGCTTCTTGTGCGCTAGTTTTCCTCTGTACTTTTTCATCAAGGTACCTCAAACTGTCCACTTTATATGTTTTACCGTACTCTGTTGTTATGTGACAAGGCGCTGTTGGGGTGTTGGTTGTATACTTTACTTTCTTGAAAGAATTTCGGAGGCCAGATATTTCTGCTTGTTCCTTAAGCATATCTGCCTGTTCCACAGCTGTCTGTATGTTTCTTGGCAGGATCTCCAGATCATCGGCGAATGCAAGGCCGTTCTTTGAACCACCGACGTGAACTTCGTTCAGCAACCCTGTCCGGGATAATTCATTTTCCCATTGTCTGATGACAGTCTGTAACATGCAGTTGAAGAGAACTTCTGACAGTCCTTCATCCTAACGGGTCCCAATTTTAATCAAAAACTCTGGAGGCTTCTGTCCTGAATTTTATTTCTGAATGTCTATGTAAACGTTTGCTTGATAATTTTCCAATTTCAGGGTCCAGTGCTAATTGCTGTATGTATTCCTAATAACTTCACATTAACTGATTTATATGCTGTATTCGAATTCTGCACAAATTAAGTGCTATCAAAATAAACGTAAACTCCTTCCTTTTACATCTGACTATAATATTATAGGAATTGTGTATATACGATTATATGTTTATGATAATTATTGTATAAAGTTATAATAGAAAAAGTGCTTCAATTTGTTTTACTTGTTCTAAATTACGGAGCACCACTTGAATGAAAATTTGTGGAATCGACGTTAAATCTAATCACATAGTTGCTCGCGTAAAATATGTAATCTGTATTATGTTTTTCTGACATAATCCGTGTTCACGAGGACAACATCACTGCTAGTTACCGGTACGAACAGTGCACACTGATCCAGTCCCTACGCGCATCCCTGGGTGCGTCCTACTTCGCAGAGGCGCCTGCCAAGAGGACTCGTATGCATTCGAGCAGCCGTGCCGTGAAGTGCCTTCAGCAAGAGAGAGTTAGATGTGTGCTGTCCTAGTGCCTAGGAGAGCTACCAGAAACTTTCTAACAAAGCTTTGTGAACTAACTGCTCTTCGGGAAGAAAGTTAGGCAGTTCTATTATTAATGACGTGTAACCTCACGAAAGTAGAAGATAATCGTATCAACCGGCTGAGAAACTTTATACGGTTTCTTCATCATCACATTCCCTCTAATTATTAGGCCTGCTGACCTATTACAGGCTCGTCGAGTTCTCCTACCTCCTTTCTGTGGGTCGACCGAACGATCTTACACCGTTGGGACGACAGCGTAGCATGGATTTTGGGATCCTTTTTGAGCTCATTCGTTGTAGAAGTTTCCTCCAGCTGTTTTGGTAGTTCTGAATATAATGTCTGATGAGTTCCATCTTAAGTTCCTTCAAGTCTGGTATTGTTCCTAGATAGGCATACGTGTCAAAGGCTGGAACGTGTTTTATTTTATTCTTAACTTGAGGATAGCTGCTCTAAACTCTGACTATTGCTTTGTTACAATAATTTTACAGTTTCTCAAAACTTCATTCTGATGACGATACCCTTAGAGATCTCGAAACCTAGGTCAGTGTAAAAAAACAGTTATTTGCAGCCGGTAGGCTGTGTAATTCCTATGTTTGAAAATTATATACTGTTGCTGAGAAACTCCTTCAAGACATCTTCAATCCTTTTGCGGTCCTATTAGGTGCAACCAGCAGTTCGTAGGCTGTTAAGTCTTTGGGCATATTTTGTCTTTATTGGCTTCTCTTCCATAGCACAGCACATATCTTGCTAAGGTCTTGTAAATGAGTGTTTTGGTATTCATTGGACGAGGGGAGGGTTCATTACATTATTAATCACTCCAGTTATTTTTGTATGCTTGGTGGCTTTTTCAGATAATTCTGTTTCTTCCGGAAGGGATAGTTTATATCCTAAATATGTGAATTTGTTCACTCTTCTCCACTTTTCAATGATTTTATTCATATAAATAATAAACAAGAGTGGTGAAAGAGCGCATCCCTTTGCTGCCCTGCATTTATCCTGCACCACTCTGATAATTTCCTCTCTTTCTTGAGACAGATTAAATTTGTTCAGTGAACTTTGTATAAACACACATCAAAAAAAAAAAAAAAATTGCATCACCTCGGGCCCGAGAGTTCCGGAACCGGTACAGAAAACTGAAATACAGATCAACATAAACACCGTTTCCGCCCTTTTTATTGCTCATCAAAACCACACGTTGCTTGTTGTACCACCACACAGCAAGACCTTCAAAAGTGGTGGTCCATATTGCTGTACACACTGGTACCTCTAATACCCAGTGGCACGTCCTCTTGGACTGATGCATGCCTGTATTCGTGGTGCCATACTATCCACAAGTTCATCAGGGCACTGTTGTTTCAGATTGTCCCAATCCTCAACGGCGATTCGGCGTAGGTCCCTCAGAGTGGTTGGTGGGTCACGTCATCCAGAAACAGCCCTTTTCATCTATCCCAGGCGTGTTCGGTAGGGTTCATGTCTGGTCACTCTAGTCGCGCGGTGTCGTTATCCCGAAGGAAGTCATTCACAAAATGAGCACGATGGGGGATCGAATTGTCGTCCCTGAAGACGAATGCCTCGCCAATATGCTGCCTATATGGTTGCACTATCGGTCGAAGGATGGCATTCACGTATCGTACAGTCATTACAGCGCTTTCCATGACCACCAGCGGCGTACGTCGGCCCCACATGATGTCACCCCAAAACAGCAGGGAACTTCCACCTTGCTGCATTCGCTGGACAGTGCATCTAAGGCGTTCAGCCTGACTGGGTTGCATCCAAACACGTCTCCGACGATTGTCTGGTTGAAGGCGTATGCGACACTCATCGGTGATGCCAATCCTGAGCGGTCTATTCGGCATGTTGTTGGGCCTATCTGTACGGTGCTGCTTAGTGTCGTGGTTGCAGAGATGGACCTCGCCATGGACATCAGGAGTGAACTTTCGCATCATGCAGCCTATTGCGCATGGTTTGAGCCGTAACTTGACGTCCTGTGGCTGCACGAAAAGCATTATTGGACATGGTGGTGTTGCTGTCAGGGTTCCTCCGAGCCATAATCCGCAGGTAGCGGTCATCCACTGCAATATTAGCCCTTGGGCGGCCTGAGCGAGGCATTTCATCGACAGTTCCTGTCTCCCTCTGTATCTCCTCAATGTCTGAACAACATCGCTTTGGTTCACTCCGAGACGCCTGGACACTTCCCTTGATGAGAGCCCTTCCTGGCACAAAGTAACAATGCGGACGCGATCGAACCGCGGTATTGATCGTCTAGGCATTGTTGAACTACAGACAACTCGAGCCGTGTTTCTCCTTCCTGGTGGAATGACTGGAACTGATCGGCTGTTGGACCCCCTCCGTCTAATAGACGTTGTTCATGCATGGTTGTTTACATCTTTGGGCGGGTTTAGTGACATCTGTGAACAGTCAAAGGGACTGTGTCAGTGATACAATATCCACAGTCAACGTCTATCTTCAGGAGTTCTGGGAACCGGTGTTATGCCAAACTTTTCTTGATCTGTGTATTATCGATAAGTTGCTGGGGAACCCGACCATCTGCAGAATCTATAATAATTCGTTCCTATTGACTTTGTCAAGGGCTCTACGTTCTTCTATTTGCAATTTCAATGAAAAATAGCCATCATAGTATGGTTTTCCTTGTCAAAGGCAAAAGAGTGTGTGCTAATATTTCTTTGTTATATCATTTCTCGAAAACATATTCAAAACCATATGTCCGTCAGTTTTACTGTGTGTGGACATTTTTTCTGCAGATTCATCCCAATAACTGCCGACTAACAGTTTGGCAAAGCGTAATTTACGAATCAGAAAATGAAACTAGTACTAAAGTCCGTCCGGCTCCACGGAATTTACAAATGTTCTCCAGTTGTACCTTATGTTCGTACACATTACCTGCTTTCATAACAAATTTTTAACATCGTTCTTACGAAGAAAAAGGGATAGGCTCTATCAACAGTCGACAAGACAATAGATAGCATTATCGCCTGTCGTCCATCTTCACTATAGCCGAGCTGGTGTACGTTGTCGGTCTTACTTGAGCTCAGTAGCGTTAATGTCAGTACACTGTCCTCTCCCTTTTACAGCGGATGATGTCTTAAATGTTATGGCAAGAGAATGTAATATCTCTACCGAAGTTGAGAACAGAGTAAAAAATTCAGAGGCATTATTTTACAGTACGCTCTCGTATAATTATGTCCTATTGCTGATACAACCATAAGAACATTATACAATGTAATGAGTTTCAAGCAGATGGTGGTCATCTTCAGACTACCGCTACACACGTCACTCATAGGGAGACGTGGTACAGACAATACGTTGTCAGACTGTGAGCATTAATTATCACCGTGTGCTACGTGTGCTGTAAGAATCTGAAGATGATGGCTTTGTGGCTGAAACTCTTTAGATTCTGGAATGTTCTTATGATGGTATGAACAACAGGCTAGGAGAATATCCCGTACGCATATCATCAGAATCGTGGTGATATGAACGTGTCAACTGCTTTCACCAGATACCTGCCTTGATTCTACAGGTAATAGCTGAACATGTTCGTAATATCGACCAAAACGTCTAACTTTCCAGCACCACACATAACACAGGTGAAATGGCTGCGATCAAATTTTTCGACTAGTAATTCTGAGTACAAACGCGGTGAAAGCACGTTCGCAAGACTCACAGGCGTGTATGAGGTCTAAATGTAAAGCGCTTATGGAGGTTAATCATATGGGGCTTAGAAATGCCGTTGTTGCGAGATAAAATTTCAGATGCTTCATTACACTCCTTAAAAAATTCCTAATAAGCATGTGGGTGTTTTACCGTGTTATATATAAGAAGATTTTTGGCAAATTGAAGCACTATATGAGAGAGATCCGTATAATTAAAAAACAATTTGAAATAAAAATATTCTGGGATAAGAAATTCACAGTCATCGGCTAAATGAGAAGTTCCAAGCTCAATTCCGTAAGTGGAGAGCATGTAGGATGTTTGCTTTCCTCATAGCTTAACGTGTACTGTTCTTTCCTTAGAAATCTTACATGGTACCGATCCAGGTGTGATGTCAATGTGATTAACATAACCGGATGCGCTGTTTATTCTAAGAATCTTCGCAAGATTTCTTAAGTCCTCCATGGTCTGTTGGATATGATACACCTCAAAAAATTTGGCCATAATCCCAATCAGGTGCTGTCAAAAATTAAGCTGAAGATATGCGCATAACAGACGTAAACACCATAATGCGGCGGAAAGGACGGACTATAAATGAAACTGAGAGTAGAAAGATACACCTGCAACTATGACATGGAGAACGATGGAGAACAGACGCTGTAATACTGCAACCTGTTCACCGTGGCTTATTGGCCGCCCAAAGAATTTGACTTTCTGGTGACAAGGACTTCGTTCCTACTTACAAGGTTAAATAGCCCCATTTTTAAATGGACTGACCGTGGATTGACTAGCAGAAGTAATGGGAAGAGACAGTATTACGAACAAGACAATTATAAAGAGTCCGAATTAGCCTCAGTGAACAATGATATGTTTTAAGAACTATGTAGAAACTGTATAAACTTGCAGGTACTACTTCCCACTACCGATAATAAACTGGGCGTCAGAAAAACTGGTCCCTAGTCCAGCCGTGGCTCTGCAAAACAGAATAGCGTTCCTAGCGCGCTCCTCCCTGATCCTCCTACCCGTGTATCCATGCGCAGGTAGTAAACACAGCTCACAAATGGAGCAGGTTATTACGTTCGCCCGCCAACTAAACGAAAAGATTAGTTTTACTACGTGGAATGATAATTGAAATCTAATTATGCCAAAAAATTTAGCGGCCACGCGGCCCCACATCATTAGGGAACACTCCGAAAATCAGGCATAAAGTCTAAAGACATGTCCAGCTACTCTTAAACTTCGATATTACAAATTGAAAGTTTGTCTCTACTTTCCCACTTGATAACAGACCCACACATTTCGGAGCTAAAGTGTACGACGAAACGGATCAAATCCTTAATAAGCTCGATGAGTTAGATGAGGCTTTCATTTATTTCTGGAGGAAGTAAAACGCTTTCTTTGTGGTGTCTGAAGATTCCCATCTCTACTGGTATTCTGTGAAACTTATATTCCCAGCTTCTACTGAGTTTGTGAGTGACCCAAGACGATTTTTGTCAGTCTCCTGCCCCTTTTTACTGAAACAAGTAGATCGCAACAGCTTACTTTCTTATCTTTTAAATTCAAAAACAAATAAGCCTGCTAACGTAGCCAGCGCTTTGTCAGAGGTTAAGAACTCGGTAACGGACTCGCCGGGGATTGAGCACAACTCTCAACTCTTTAGAGGACTCGTCGTCGTCTGAACATGACACTTCAACAATAATTAGTATTCGAGCAGACAGAAAACGTCTTTCTTCACAAAAGTCGGGGACCACGGGGAGTTTAGAGTATTTACTACAATAACTTAACACTGATGTGGCAAAAGTGATGGGATAGCGATATGCAGATATACAGCTGACAGTAATATCGCGCGTACAATGTGTAAAAGGGCAGTGCATTGGCGGAGTTGTCATTAGTACTTAGTTGCTTCATGTGAAAATGTTTCGGACGTGATTATGATCGCACGACGGCAATTAACAGATTCCTAACGACGAGTGGGACATTCGATTTCTGAAGTTGTTAGCGAGTTCAGTATTCAGAGATCCACGGTGTCAAGAGTGCGCCGAGAGTACGAAATTTCAGGCGTTATCTGTCAACGTGGACGAAGCAGTGTCCGACGGCTTTACGCAACGACGAAGAGCAGCAGCTTTGTGTAGAGTTGTTAGTGATAACAGCAAGCAACACTACTTGAAATAATCGCAGAAATTATCGCGAGACGTACGAAGAATGCATTCGTCAGGACAGTGCGGCGAAATTTGACGTTAACCGTGCCTTTGCTAACATCACGACTTCGCCTGCAGCACCTCTCCTGGGCTCCTGGCCATATCGCGTGGACCCTGGACAACTGGAAAACTGTGGCCTCGTCTGGTGAGTCCCGATTTCAGTTAGTAAGAGCTGGTGGTAGGGTTCGAGTGTGAGGGGGTCCCCACGAAGCCATGGATCCAGGTTGCCAACAGGGCACTGTGCAAGCTGGTGGTGGCATCATAATGATATGGGCTGTTTACATGGAATGCATTTGGTCCTCTGATTCAACTGGAGTACTTCGAGAACATTTGCGGCCATTCATGCACTTCATGTTCCCAGACAACGATGGAATTTTTATGGATTACTATGCGCCATGTCACCCGGCCAAAATTGTCCGCGATCGGTTTCAAGAACATTCTGGACAATTCGGGCGAAACACTTGGCCACCCAGATCGCCCGTCATGCTTCCTATCGAAAATTTATGTGCATAAAATCCTGCAGCGGCAACACTTTCGAAATTATGGTCGGCTGCAGAGGCAGCGTGGCTCATTATTTCTGGAGGGGACTTCCAACGACTTGTTCAAAAAGGGTTCAAATGGCTCTGAGCACTATGGGACTTAACATCTGTGGTCATCAGTCCCCTAGAACTTAAAACTACTTAAACCTAACTAACGGAAGGACATCACACACATCCATGCCCGAGGCAGGCTTCGAACCTGCGACCGTAGCGGTCGTGCAGTTCCAGACTGAAGCGCTTAGAGCCGCTTGGCCACACCGGCCGGCTACCAACGACTTGTTGAAACCATGCCGCGTCGAGTTGCTGCGCTACGCCGGGCAGAAGGACGTTGGACACGATATTAAGAGTTATCCCACGACTTTCGTCACTTCAGTGTACTTTACAAAGCACACTGTTAGGATTCTGAGCTAATAGAATATTTTGCATCCTTCATACTAGTGTAAATATAACTAAACTTGCAATAAATCGGACTTTTCGTATGTTACCTGATATGAATCTGTTATCCAGACCTTTTCTGTTCTGGTTCCCTCCTGGGTAGAGAGGGCTAGAGGTGAAACCAAACATGTAAAGATTTTTGTGCGACTGGGCAACAATGAAATATGGAAACGAGATGGACACCGCGAAATTGCGTGCCACCGCCGCACGTAGGGAAAGAGGCGTGCCACTGGCTCGAGTCTGCGCTGTGCGTTGCGCGGAACCTGCGCTGCGGTACCGCAGTCTCAGCCCGTGGCGAAAGCCGCCGCCGGCGCGCCTCAGTGACCTCGCAGCTCGCAGCTCGCCGCTCGCCGCGCCGCTTTCCCACTTCTGCAGCGGCGGACGTGGCAGTGGGCAGCCAGTCCACGGACCCGAACACGTCACGCCGGAAATCCCGCTAGGCAGCGCGACTTCTTTCTCTTCTCATTCGATCTGCTCTTCTCAGCTCACTCTCCAGCTGTGCTTGTGTTCCTTTCCTGTTTTAAGGTGACCTCTCAACCTTGCGGCAGCAGTGTCGTAAGTAAGACAGAATGCTTGCACTTCCATCGCAACAACAGAGAGGAAAACCGCCAGCAATGTATCGTGTCCGGCACCACAAAGTCACAATGGAGGCCTGTAGCTTCAGGCGTTCGGTATTAGGTCCTACACTCTTTCCACTGTATGTCAATGACGTGTCATCAGTTTTGTCCTGCTGCAAAACCGCATGTACGCTGATGACTTCCAGTTGTATGTAAGTGCAAAACCAATAAACCTGAAGACAGCTATCGGGAATCTCAATACCGACCAGTGTCCACTACCAAAAGTGACCCAGGATACTGGGTTACAGCTCAACCCATACAAAACCCAAGCGGTACTGCTTGGTCATTCTATCCTCATTAGCGAGACGTATAAGGAATCCCTACCATCTTTAACCATAAATATGGCAAATATCAATTTCTCCCCTTCAGCGAAGTGACTAGGAGAAATCGCAGATGAAAATCTAAATTGGACTGCGCACGTAACTACAATGTTCTTCATTCAGCCACTTTCTCGAAGTCCTTTTCAGTAACAGCAACCTGATTCTGGAATAACTTCACGCAATATGCAAGGAAACTGAATAACATCTACAGCTTCAGAAGACAGTTAATGACATATCAACTAAAGGAAAAGTAATGATTACCATAGCCGCAGTACGCACTCGTTACCTTTGTACATCCTTCTTCCAACCAGATCATCCCCGTTTGTCAGTGTCCTTAGCTTCGCTATATCGCAAAACATCTGCTTTGTACACCTATAAATTCTTTTTATACCTGACTCTATTAGTATCATTATTATTATTATTGTCATTATTGTTATTATTATTATTATTATTGCTACCATCACTATTTGTGGCACCAGTTGCAGTAGCATAATTATTAACCTTATAAGTTGACAGTCAATGTTACTTATTCACATTGTCACTATAGTCACTCAGATCATTTTAATACTATTTGCCACATTAAAATTGTAATTTTTAGGTAAACGTGGTGTAAAAAAGATACTGTATGTTTGAAACCATCGTCCGATGGCCAGATGGTCCCGGTCAGATTAGGTTAATGAAATAAATTAATATATTAATGGAAATTCCATTAAATATACAACCCAAGCCCAAAGTACTTGCGTGTCACACTTGACAGATCCTTGACCTATAGACCGTGATTGACTACTGCCACGAGCGAAGTTCGCAACAGGAGCAATATCCCCCAAAACTCGTGTGCTTCGTTGTGGCCGAGCGGTTCTAGGCGCTTCAGTCCGGAACCGCGCTGCTGCTACGGTCGCAGGTTCGAATCCTGCCTCGGGCATGGATGTGTGTGATGTCCTTAGGTTAGTTAGGTTTAAGTAGTTCTAAGTCTAGGGGACTGATGACCTCAGATGTTACGTCCTATAGTTTTTAGAGCCATTTGAACCATTTTTTTCGTCTGCTTCCACATGGCGAAAAACGGCTGCAACGCACCGCTGATGCGCACTCGGATAAGAATACTGTGCTGCTGTGCGGCTAAACAGCGTCCTATATACGAGCCAACTCGACACTCTACTCGATGCAACAGTGAGTACTGCCACAAGGTGTCTAACAACTCCACCACGTTAGTGGCTTCCAACACAATCCGTACCTCTCCGTCAGAGCTCAGAAGGCTCGATGCTTTGTTGCATGAATATAAGGAGATACGTTCTCTATCGTTATTGTGAGTACAACTAGATAGTGCATAATTATTTAGTGATGGCTTTGGAAACATTCTGTGCAGAACTGTAACAAGTACAGTGCGCCTAACGTGCCCCAAGGCAACTTCGATAAAGGAATCTTGCATTTCTCGGCGTAGTCGGTAAATACTCCACTGGATGCGGCAACTCTCTTCGTATTGAAAAAGAAGAGGTAAAACGACGGTTGAGGCATAATAACGTTATTTTTTCTCGCGGTCCGTCCGGTCGCGAAATGAAAGCCACAGTGCAAATCAAAAATGTTTTATTTGCATCATTTAACTACATCGCCGCCCGACTTAGACATTTATCCTAACGTTGTATCAGATTTCCAATACCAAAGTCATACATGGCTGCCGCCTGTGGTTTCCTCCCCATTCTCTTCGCTGGCCTGCAGCTCGTTGTCAGTACCAAAGAGTCCTCATAGCCAGCGGTTCATGTGAGCAAAGAGATCAAAATCAGAAGGCCAACTTAGGGCTGTATGGCGGGTGATCAAACACTTCCGATAGAAAACGCTGCAGGAGCGTCTTTGTCATCAAGAAGGACTATGGCTGATGACGCTTCTCTTCGCTTGTTCTGAACTGCTCTTGCTACGCTACTTTCTCTAACTGCCTGATCCACTCGCCGACGGATCTTAGCGGTTGACGCTCGGTTCCTTTCATGACAGTCTCCATCATGAATGTGTACTTAGTGCTTCGAAATTCCCGCAGCGTTGCCGCACTTTGCTGCCACGCATGACGGTTACGCTATGTCCGCTGCATGAAATCACGGGGAACCCATCAGCATGTAGAAATCAAATGACAGCATGCACTTCGCACTTGGCGGGAGACTGTAATGTTGCAGGCATGTTTACGTGTCCCCTGTGCACTCAGAACTGAAACATGCGACGTGACGGTATCGATGAGCATACCAGACACATCACGCAGCACGTTCGCGCGAAGCTGTATCGGATTTTCACTGTGGTTTAAATTTGGCGACCAGGTGGATCCTGGAAAAGGAAACAGCCGTCGTATGTGAACGCACGGCAAACTTGCATGTAATATAAATTTTGAAGAAGTTAGAAATTTAAGTAATAATATTAGAGGCAGGAACAGCAGATTTATAGAGGTATAAAAAGAAAAATGAATCTTACTTGAGGTCAACCGAGAGAGGTGGCGCAGTGGTTAGCACACTGGACTCGCATTCGGGAGGACGACGGTTCAATCCCGTCTCCAGCCATCCTGATTTAGGTTTTCCGTGATTTCCCTAAATCGTTTCAGGCAAATGCCGGGATGGTTCCTTTGAAAGGGCACGGCCGATTTCCTTCCCAATCCTTCCCTAACCCGAGCTTGCGCTCCGTCTCTAATGACCTCGTTGTCGACGGGACGTTAAACACTAACCACCACCACTTGAGGTCATAGAGTAAAGTAATACGGGGAGTGTAAAAATACACTCTAAGGAGAAAAAAAAATCGACAAGCAGCAGAAACCATCGCCGTGTGAGGGTGAGCGACATCTTGCCGAAAAGTAAGCCCAGAATAGCTTTTCGGATAACAAAAAAAATGGCTGCTGCTACGAAATGGAATGGCACGCTAGACCGTCACTACTGGTTGTCGGCCCCTGTGATGGGCGAAATTGTCTCCAGTGATGAGTCCCGCTTCCAACTGAGCCCCGATGACCAGCGAAGACGTGTCAGAAGACTCCCGGACAGCGATGGGATAAAAACATGGCCGTCACCCGCCAGCCCGGACTCATGGTTTGGGGTACCGTTTCGTTTCATGATGGAGGTGGACAGCGACCGCTCATCTTTCTCTCCAAATTGGACGGCGTAGGTTCAATATTATTGAGATATGGTGACTGGTGGCCAGGGGAAATGCGACAATTCATTCTCGTGCTCGCAAAACGAGTCCTAGGCTCTGCGAACAGGGGCTCAGTCGTCTTGGAAAACAACATCATCATCGGGGAACAAACGTTGTAGCATGGGATGGAGCTGATCAGCCAGAATGGTCACACAATTCTTTGGTTGTCATCTACGGCATCCTTACAGCAGAGCGGTACATTGGTTATATTTTACGCCCCGTTTTGTTGCTCCTGATGGCAAGCCATCCTGGGCTTACGTTTCAGCAAGGCAATGCCCATCATCACACGGCGAGGGTTTGTACCTACTGTCTTCGTGTTTACCAAACTCTACCTTGGCGTGCAAGACCACTGGATCTCTCCCCAAATGAGAGTGTTTGGAGTAGCGTCCTCCAACCAGCTCGGGACTTTGACAATTTAAAGCTCCAATTAGAAAGATTTTGGCACAATATTGTGGTGTCAACGTTAGACACCACGCTAGAGGTTCAGCACTTGGAACCTCCCTGGTCTCGCTGGCGCCTGCAGCGCCGCCGTATGGCAAATACAGAGACTTGCAGATCGCACCGGCCGAGTCAGCTGCAGGTCGTGAGCCAAGTCAGATTAGAACAGCTTTCATCTCGATAGGTTCGCAGCCTCTAGTTCACGCATGTGTTACGCACGTAATACCAGAATTGTGTTATCTTGCTTGTTGTGTAATCCAGTTAATGTTTGTTAATGAGTCATTTGTATTCAAGAGAGATAGTTGTTGTTAGTTAAGTTCCTGGAGTGCAGTAGCAGGACGAAGTTAAGTAAAACTTATTTATTAAACTATTCCAGTACTAATTATTATAGAATGTTCCAGATTTCTACAACCACCCCACTCGTGCTAGCCTCTATTCATCCCACTACAAATCCCAGGGGTATCGATCGAAAAGCATCCTGCATTTGTGTGAGGTCATGACGTGCTGCCATCAGACATTCCTCAGGAGGATACCCAGCAACTATGTATTACTGCTTGTATAAGGGCCAAGGTGGATCAGCGCGACATTGACTTGCTCAATTTGTGAAGCTCGTTCTCTTGAATAAATCATCCAAGTTTTCTGAAATTGTTAGTCTTTATTTTTCTGTACATGTACGTCACTTTTATTGGATCTTTAAAAGTGTGTTGTTACTCTAAGATAACAGTAAATGATTTTGGAAAAGATCAGCTTAATTCAATGAAAGTCAGATTTGGAAAAAAAATTCGTCAAAGTCTGGAAATTTACCTCAGGCTTCTTGACTCCAGCAGCGCTTCGCCGTTCCAGTTTTGTAATAATTAAAACTCCAAGATACTGGAGTAATTGTTTTTTTAATAGGCGACTTCGTTAAGGAAAACTACATGGTAGCTCATTTTTAAGTCTACGGTAGAAGTTGGCAGTATTTCACCAAGTTATCTGACTCCAAGACTGGTCGTAACGCGTATTTTGGTGGTAAACAAATGTTACTTCACCGTCTGCCCATTCAGCAAGCATTCCGTTTTCGTAAGGTGCGTAGCCAGAGGTCTACTTTCACCAGGGCTGTGAGGTAACACTTGAGTTCGGGGCAGCTGCTAACCGAAGCCTCATATCGAGGACACGCTGTCGACTGCGATACACCTCGCTCCCGCAACAGCAAATGTAGAAGTGAATGCCAGATACCTTTGGGATGCTAGTAATCTATCTTTTCGGGAAGGAGACCGAGGGTATTAATTTATATTCAAACGTAACTTTCTGACTGGTGTGGTGCGGCATTCCGTTTCTTTTTGGTTTGTGTGAGGAATCTCTTTCACTGCAAACGTTAACAATATTGGTACGCACCATAGATCATTTCTCGAGAACTATCGAATGCGGTAAAAGAGTACAGGAGCTAGGGAAAAATATGGAAGCAACAAAATCACAATACACCGCCACGCCTAATACGGTGTAGGATACCAGTTAACATTCAAACCATCTTCCACTCGTCTGGGATTGGACAAACGCAGGTCCCATACAGTCTTCAAGGTATTCTTATACCGTTCTTCCTGCAAAATGGTGGCACGTTCAGGTAAGGATGGTGGAGGTAGAGAGCGGTCGCTCATCTTTCTCTCCAAATTGGACGACGTAGGCTCAATGCCATTGAGACATGGAACACAGCATCACCATTGGGGAACAAATATTGTACCATGAGACGGAGATGATCAGCCAAAATAGTCACATAAGCCTTGAGAGTAATGTGACCTTGTAGAGTAACCGTGGGTCCCATTGAATACCACGATATGGGTGGCGAAATCATCACAGAAGCCCCGCCCGGTTTCACTCCTGGGAGTTGGATACAGTGTGAAACAAGACTCACCCGACCAAATGACATTCTACCGTTCCACAGACCAGATTTTATGGCTGCGGCACTATCTGTTCCTAATACGGGAATTTAGATCACTGACGAGCGGTTCTGGAGTTCCGGTTCGCCCTACAATTCCCCGCTTATGGAGCTCTCTTGGTATTGCTTTGGTGCTGACAGGATTCGCGAGCGTCGCATTCAGTTCTGCAGTGACTTTTGCTGCCGTCGTCACAATCCTCTTCAGTGACAGTCCAGCAAGATCAACAAAAACGCACTTTCATCCACGTCGTGGCTTAGCGGTTGATGTTTTTCCGCTTTCCCTGTGTACAGTATCAATCTTCGATACGGTGCCTCTTGTAGTACCAAACACTTCGGCTACCTTGGTTACGGAAGCACGGACCACACGACCACGCACAATTTGCTGGCGTTCGAATTCACTGAGTTGCGACATAATGCACTCACAACTATACAGAATACAGTTCTGACCATGACTGGTCTTGCAACGGATTGCGGACACTGCACAGTTGCCGTTCGTGGTCAAATACAACAAGCCGCGACCTGCAGGCTTGGCTAGCATGTACATGGATGCATTTCTGGCAGTGTTTCCATATAGGTGTTCCATTAAAATTGTAATTTGCTACAAAAGTAAGAATATTAATCATACAGCGAAATACTAGTCTTTTCCTGAAAATTCTGTTTCGATCTCTAAACCAGATCTGAAATACTCAAAGTGGGCATGGACTCCTGAAACTATAGGCAGAATTCGCGTGGAAGTTATGAGAAGCCCCCAAAAGTTGGTAAGGAAGTTGTCGCAGCATATTGATGTATCTCATACATAGTGTCATCGCGTACTAGAAGATACGTAATTAAAAGCCTATTGTGTGAGCGTGGTGAAACAGTTGAAATTTGAGGATAAGGAAAAAAGAGTTCATTATTGTAACTGGCTATTAACATCAATTGCTAACGGTTACTTGGACCCGTTGTTTTACTTCATGTCCGGTTATGTAAACTCCCAGAGTTGCAGGTACTAGTACCAGGACAGCCGACGTAGTCTGCATGAAGAACCTCTACACTCAGAGCAGTTATGTGTTTGGTGTTCGTTGTCCGGCATGCGCATTATTGGTCCCATATTTTTCAGTTACACCGTAAACAGTGCCAGATATCCAGACATCTTTGACTCTTTCTATGCACAGTTAACAGATGTAGAGAAGATGTATGCAGCAACCCAACAAGATAGAGCAACCGCTCACACTTCCAAGCAAAGTATGGCCCAAATCAGCAACGTGTTCCCTGAAGACTGACTTGTCAGCAGAGCCCCCGGGCACCAACATCCCTGGACTTAACGTCGTGTGATTTTTATTTATGCGGCACACTAAAAAGCAAAGTATATGCTGACAATCCTCGCGCAATAGACGATCTTAAACGGAACTTTACTAGGGAAATTAACAACATGACGCCTGCAAAATGACAACGTCATCACACGAAGCATCTCTCATCAAGGGGCGACTACATGTTATTTAACGTTACTGTTACCTGCTCTTGTTCAGTTAGTTCATCGTTACTTGAATCTCTGGCGTGAGGCGTACCAACTTTGTCTCGGATAGCCTATCCTGTGTATAATGAAATGTTGTTAGTAAAAATCTCGAAAAGTGCTTGACTGATTTACTTCAAATTTTAAATGATGTTCTATTAAACAATCAGGTACATATAGATTAAACAACGCTGTGCAGGTTTTATGTTGAAATTGACTGCAAGAAATAAAATTCTCTGTTGTAAAGATGTGCGATTTTGTTTCATTCGTCGCAGGCAGTCTTAACTACGATAGCAGGGCACTTTAACCATTAGATAAATTTTTTCTCCCATATACATTCTTTCTCATTATGTATAGTTTTAAACCTAAATTGTAAAGATAGCAATGTCCTCACAGACGGTTTTCGTAGAAAACAGGAAAGTTGTATTTCTGGCTTACCGGCTTATGATTGGAATACTGCTATAGAATCTCAATTTTCAGTGATACAAAGGGAAGCACCTTCTGGTATTCTCTCGACAGTGATTTTCCAGGCTATGGATGTAGATGTTACGTTACCCTCGTGGTCTCTTGCAAGTGACATATAGTCACACCCAGACGAGATGAAAATTTATCAATTCAGCAGCAAAAGACTGTTTTAAATGGTTAAATGGCTCTGAGCACTATGGGACTTAACATCTATGGTCATCAGTCCCCTAGAACTTAGAACTAGTTAAACCTAACTAACCTAAGGACATCACACAACACCCAGTCATCACGAGGCAGAGAAAATCCCTGACCCCGCCGGGAATCGAACCCGGGAACCCGGGCGCGTGAAGCGAGAACGCCACCGCACGACCACGAGCTGCGGACAAAAAACTGTTTCTTTCAGGTGTAAAAACCTTACTTTTCTACCTCAAACTCTTACAGAAAAATACTCATTGTATAGCTTTTCCGGTGAATGTATACCGTCTCTGAAATTCGATTGTGGATGTTCTGCAGAATACGTATACATGGGTGCCCTTAGCCCCTTATTGGGCAAAGGAAGTTTTGCAGATAGAAATATATTTAGATGGAATAGATGAATATCGGAGGATACCAACGTGATGACTAAGGATGTTCTAACAATAAATTCTTAATTTGCGTCTCTTAGTTTTACCATTGCCAAAGCACGAGTCATATTAACCTTTCCCTGGCTGCTAACTAAATAAATCGTTTAGTTTAGTAATTTACGGTATCATTTGAATTTTTGGTGGTGGCGCATATTACGATTGGCTAGGAGCTCGCTTGGTAAATTACATACCTGCTATCACCTAAGCTTCATTTCTCGTCAAGGGATGAAGATCAAGGCAGTAGAAAGCGATCAGTCCATTGCGGTGTGTGTTCTACTCAGAGCAAGGCTGCCACCATTCTGAGCACTCAGAATAACAATCATTTCATTCACTTGTTTCCATTTACTTTTCTATCTTTTGCACGATATTCAATTAGAAGAATTCATTATAAATGTTAACGGAAGATGACATTACCTGATATACAGCGTGTACATAAATACTGGGAACACTTTCAATTATTCATTGCACAAGAACTAAACATTTTACATATGTCATACATAATGCATTTTGAAGAGAAACTCTGAAAGTTTGTTTTACAAGCATTCGATATGCGAACCATGAGTGACCCGGCAGACGTCAATACGGTAATCGAATTCTTGCCATACCCGTCCCAGCACGGCATCGTCGACTGTGGCAGTCGCTTCCCGTATTCTCTCCCGGAGTTCTGCTACATCACGTGGTAGAGGCAGTACATACACCAGGTCTTTATTGTGTCCCCACAGAAAAAAGTCACACGGAGTGAGATCTGGTGATCCGACACACAGAAAGCTCGCTCCGCACCTGAACTCGCCATGTTTGCGACTAGCGCTACCTATCAGCAAATTACGATACTATGCTGTGGCGGTACACATGAAAAAAAAAAGCTTTCAGGGTTTCTCTTCAAAATGACATATGTATGATATCTGTACAACGTTTGGTCCTCGTGCAATAAATCATTGAAAGTGTTCCCTGACTTTATATACACTGCATATTACTGCCGGCGAACTGCTTCCGTCTGCTGCTGCTTCGAATTCAGGCGTGAACAGTTCGTAGAATTCTTTCTAAAATGATCCAAACATTTCTAAGAAATTCCTTTCCGCGTATAGTTTTGATCTCCTAGAGAGGCTTGTTGCACCTCATTCTTCATATGAAATGTACCAGACTCTTTTGCTTTGCCATAAATCATTTAAAAAATATTTAATTTTCCAATGATCACTGACTTTCTGTCCTGACTTCGTAGTTTTCATGTTGATCACCTTGAAGGTATGGTTAACCAGACTTGAATTTAGCCAAGCATTTCTGGATTAAAATGAAGGAGCAGATGCCTCATGAACTTTCACCAACGTATAATAATTTCTATGGGCGATAAACAGACGAATAGAAAAGAAAGCAAGAGGCGTATAGCATTGATGACTGGGAAGGTAGATCGTTCCGCTGTCTAATTGGAAAAATTTTTCTTCCTCGTCACACAGCAACCACTTCCCAAGTGGTGTGCCAGAGTTGGAGAGCTGTGTTTCAAGTGTATATCTTGAATGTAAATAGCCACAGTTGGTTTATGTATAAAACATCGTTATTTTGCGGTCTGTAATGGTGAAATAAGGGAAGGGAGAAACCAGGTACCGGCACGCGGCCAAAGTTGTGATTGCACTTTACATTTATCGGAGCTCACGTACAACAAACCTGTAAAAAAGCTATTGCACAGCTCCAGTTAATTCTTGATTTACGCAGTTACATAATCTGTACCAACAAAATTAAACTACACTCTCATTTATATGGACGCCTTCTCGGTGCCAGGTCGAGAATTTTTTGCCTACCAAAAGTCTTCCTCATTTAAAATAGAACTCCCATGCCATTTCATACCACTCTTTGCACAATGCCTTGTTTCAGTTCTACGTGTTCCCAATTAACAGAGAACGAAAACGTAACAGCAGGTAATGATAGCAGACATGTTTTTCCTGCTATTTCCCTAACAGAATGATCCATTTCTTTCCTTCTCGAGAGAAACGCGAAATTAAAATCGTGCTAATATATCTTATTTTTAGGTTGGTTTAAAAAAAACTGTGGCACAGACAAATATCGTAGTTGTGTCTACATAGGCATCAGTGTTTCTTGAAGTCCTTGTAAGAGGCTAGTAATCATCTGTGGATGTGGTAATGATGGTTCTGTTTTTTTATATTAGTTTCCTTTTACGTTGTCTGTTTTATTATATTAATTTGCTTTTACGTTGCTCGAGTTTCATCACAGTTTCCTGAGGAGAGAAGCGTCAAGGTAAATTGCTTTGACCTGTTGACGGCACTTAAGGAGATGCCCCTGGGGAGCACACGTAACCTGTCGTGATGTGGACTAGCTTTCGTGCTGCTCCCACAAAACAAGTGCCTTCTTGCTGGCGTTGCCAGGAAAATTACTTTCAAAATTGGCGGCCAGCGTGTCCGACCTAGGAAAGCAGTATGACGTCAACCAGTATCGTATTTCCTTCTTTTCTTCATGTCGCGCAGTTCCGAGTGCCACACAGGGACCTCCCGGCTTTGAAGACGTCCATAAGGACTGAGAGTGTTCAGTCGAAATTTGTAGTGTACGTGCAAAAGCGCTTTAAATTTCAAATTTGATTTTATTCACATCCTAATACGGAAGTAAGGAGAAATATCAATATCTGTTCTGATTTGCCTGTCGCCGGCCGGTGTGGCCGTGCGGTTCTAAGCGCTTCAGTTTGGAAACGCGTGGCCGCTACGGTCGCAGGTTCGAATCCTGCCTCGGGCATGGATGTGTGTGATGTCCTTAGGTTAGGTTTAAGTAGTTCTAAGTTCTAGGGGACTGATGACCTCAGTAGTTACGTCCCATAGTGTTCAGAGCCATTTGAACCATTTGAACCATTTGCCTGTCGGTAGATGTTCTCACTAAGCTTAAGTAAAATAAGAATGGGAAGCCAGACACACCTCCAATTAAAGACTGTTGCCAAAAACAGCAACAGAGCTACTTGATGTCTAAAATTGTAAGGTTTCAAGCTTATTTTATGTGTTCAATGAAAGTGATGTCGGTTCTCTTTTTATTCGACGAGCCATACCTCATATTTGTACACAGGATATTTTTCGAACAGAAGTCTTCAGTAGCTGCCGTTACGCCACAGAGGTTCTGAGTACAAGCAATGCGTTCTTTGGTTGTAAGTAGCATTGTCGTTCCCAGTAGCAATGAGTGAGAAGTAAGTGAGAGAGTTGGGTGTTGGTTACGCACCTGAGTAGCCTGGAAATAACTAGCAAAACACAGGCAAATGCAGAGGATGTTGCTTTTTAGAAATATGATTTTGTAAGGATTGATTTGAGAAATGTGAAGATTTCCAAGTAAGTAGTTGCTGCATTGCTTGCTCGCGCGCTATTTATGATGAGTCTTTGTAACGCAAATTTTCGGTGATTTTTCTTTATTTGATTATCCAGACGTGATTAAACAGTTATCAACTCACATAGCTTGCACACAGAGTAATATATACACCACTCCTTTACCATTTAGTAACGTGTTATATGGCAGAGTAACATTTTTAATAAGAAGTAATTTTTCTAAAGATGGTGGTAATTGTTAAGTAATCAGAGTTCCGCAATACAGTTTTTGAATGCTAGTCTCTTTCAGTCATTTAATTTACCACCACCTCCCCACGAACATTTTGTTTTGTGATTGTCTGTTGAAGCATTGCACTTAGCAGAACACTTTTGCTCAAACTTAAAGCATGATTTGCTTAGCATAGCTGCTTTTCCTTGCATTGCACTGGGAAACGTTTCTTTTCTTTGGCTGGTTTGCTGCTGTGCTGGGTATTTTAATTTTCACTACATTTACAGTTAAGCTTTACATTTTAAAATTGTTATCATGTTCAGTTTAGGTAAAGTTAAGTTCAGTTTACACTTATTTGTCGGACAGTCTTATTCTTACAGTGGAGTGTTACATTCACATGTGTATCATTTAATGTTTGGGATTGCATTTAGTCAGTTCGTAACATATTTAATTACAGGGCATTTTTATAAAAGCGTTTTGGATATTTATTCATTCAAAATTCGATTTGTGACGTTACGTAGAACTTTTATTCTGTTGGTTTTGTGTGTTGGAACTTCATGTCACGTACACTCACACACACACACACACACACACACAGTCAGACAACAAATGGACTCGTCTTCGACGTGATCTTAAATCTTAACCTTCCTTCTTTCTTTCCCAAGTCGAGTTGTTTCACACGAGAGAAATAGCCTAGTGGTGCTTCAAATATGAATTAAGTAAGCTCTAATGACAGTTTCCAGCGAAAAATAATCTACGAACTCGCTACAGACTTTCACTTTTCGTCGATTTGAGTCCAAAATCCATTGTAAAATTCAGCTTCTTATGATTTAGTAGGAAATCGCTAAACAAGAGTATAATGCCATCGATTCTATTATTCAAGCGTCTGACTTTCTTAGTAGGTAGCTGTGATAAGAAACATCGAACAGATCCAGCGGATCACAACAGGTCGATATAGCCGATACGAAAGTTCAGCAGACATGCTCGGAGAACATAGTAGGAATGCTGGGAAGAAACGAGATGTAATTCTCGCGAACCCCTTCCAATTAGTTTTAATTTGCTGCAGTAATTTGTTTAGTCTGTAGAAAACACGAAATTAACTCAATCAACAGTTAATGTTTCTTAATAAGATTTTTTCGGTCCTCAGCAGGACATGCGTAGTTCCTTTACCATTTAATATCCAGTCCATAGGCCTTCCACTTCAATGACCATCCGCATACTGCGAGGAAAGGAGTCTGCAAGGACAGTGATAAATCTCTAGTTTTCTCCCATCTCTTCAAAGGCAGCTACGGCGACATTGCGAAGGTAACAGCTGGTTCTTACAGCGGTATCATCTCCGCTCATGGGCTGAGGTCTAGTGCAAGGATGGCAATCGAGGACAGAACTCTCATAATGTTCTGCAAACCATTCTTGCACCACAGTTGGCATGTGTGCTGGAGACTGATCCTGCTGGAAACAATTTTAATTCCTCAGGATATAGTGGACGCATTGATGGGATCGTAGTGTGAGTATACTGGGCAGCATCAAGTCGGCCATCTGTCCTAAGAAGCACCCCAAGTTCACGGGAACACATCCAGCCCCCACCTGCCACAGACACTTGGTCACTGTGAGATGACCCGCGCATATATTCTGGGTCTAAACGGGCTCATGTATCCTGTATACTCGTACTGGAGCGTGATTCGCTGAGGGCAATGCATATTCGTCTTAAAATATTCGTCAGAATAACTATTTTGCTCAGCAGACATTAACTGGTAGATTCGATTATCATCATTAAGTTTGTGCTTGCTGGTCGCACCGTTTGCTTTATGATCCAGCCTCCCGCAGCCAGCGCCGTTGCGCAGTGCTCTCAGGTAAGCCGTACTGTGCCCCGCTTCCAACGATATCAAATTCCCTTCCTCCACAAGAGCAAAGAAGATATCACGAATAACCTGTTGACGAGGAAGCGTGGCTCATGAATAAAGTGGCTGGACGCAAAGCGAGGTGTCTGACCGTGAATTACGCACTGTCATTGGCTGCTATAGACCGACGTGACGGACATAACTCGCTGCTTTAGACTGTCCGTCAATGCAGCAGAATACTGCCACGTCATGCGGGGACAGCGTCTAACGTGAAAATTGCTCCAGAATGATGTTCCCTTTCGGGTGAGGTGGTACTACAAGGAAGTTACGCAGTTTAAAAAAATGGCTCTGAGCACTATGTGACTTAACTGCCGAGGTCATCAGTCCCCTAGAACTTAGAACTACTTAAACCTAACTAACCTAAGGACATCACACACATCCATGCCCGAGGCAGGCTTCGAACCTGCGACCGTGGCGGTCGCGCGGTTCCAGGCTATAGCGCCTAGAACCGCTTGGCCACTCCGGCCGGCTACGCAGTTTAGTCCTCTGAAGGCGTCATACATGGATAGGCCACTACGCCTGAGCGTTTTAAAAAAAAATCTAGTTCAACAGTTACCGCGTTAGACTGCTTTACTAGATTCAACGCGGAACTTGTCGCGTCGATTAGAAAGATTACATACTGACAGGGATGTCATGGGTTCAAATCCCCACGCTTCCGGCTTTTTTTAACCGCATTTAACAATAAAACTAACAATTAATCTTACTTTGCACAAGTATTACACAATAATTTAATGACACAGGTGAGAACAACATAATATGCAGTCATAGAGAATCACGATACATGTCGTTTCGTGATATCATTCAGGCAGTCTCTTACCATTAGCCAATTACGCAAAGACTCCTTTAGACGAATATTTTATTTCTATATTGCTCATTTAGCCTGACCAGATATATAATCCATGTTCCTTTTTCGCCGACTTAGACAAAAGAAATTAGCTTGCACCGAAGTGCCTTTAATTCGGCATGGAAAATGCAGAACTTTCATGTGTTCTGAGTGCCTTTTGAAAGTTTATCGTCCGACACCTTGTCAGAACGAAGTTTGGGAAATTCTGCCTGAACGATAAAACGAAACGATATGCGTTACGATTATCTAGTTTTACTAATGTTAATTCTTAGTAGCCTGAATCCTTTTACAAGAGTTACGTTTCAGTGGTACGCAATTAGTGTGTTAAAGTGCATCGAAGTCTCTGGGTCTTCGGGTGTAGCCTCCCCTTACCCGAATTTCGCTATGGAATCGTGAGAGAGGCTCCAGCTTTGTTATGCTGTTGTTGCGTGGATTGAATAAACACCTTTTGATGATCTTCGCCGTTATGATAAAACAGTGAAATTAATTTATTATTAGTACATTATTATTATCATTGTTACAATTTGCAGACGTCATAACGATGTCGTACAGGAGAGCTAACAGCAAATGTTGCATCAGTTTTATCATACTTGCCACCACAAATGAGCCTCGTTGTTTTACGACCTAAAGGTAGCAAGAGCAAGGGCCCACATATTACACATCTCTTAAGAGCAAGGAAGAAAAAGAAAAGACTCTGCAATGTGCCACGGAATCGAACCTCTGCCCCTTTACATACTAATCCTAAAGTTGATTGTTGAGTTACAGCGACGAACAGCAAAAATTATACCCAATTAAGGGTTTCTGTAATTTATAGTTAATAACATCATATTTTATTTCCAGAATTTTGTGGCTTCCTGTAATAGCTTTAGAATACCGACTGGAGGATTTTTGTGTAATATAGCACGCAATAATTTTTATTCTCGGGGGTCTCAACGTAATTTAAAAAAATGGTGTGTTGCATTTGATTCATGTCAGTGCTGCACCGCAATTCGGTTTGCAATTTTTCGTCGTCATTTTTTGTGCTCTCAGGTGTCTGTCTACACTGATACTACGCAAGCCACCACGTGATGTACACCTCAGGGTGCTTCCTACAAGTATTAGTTGGCTACTGCCCCATTCCGCACACGGATAGTCCATGTCAGGAGTGACTTCTTATACACTGACATCAACTGTTACGTCTTACGACTACTATCTGTAAATGACACGTATTCATCAGGCAGCGACACATTTTTAGAATTATCTGTTACGGCAGATAGTCGAAATTTCAAGAGATTCTTGCGTGCTGCCGGTGCTTTGTCTGCAGAGCCTGCTAGTGGAACTTGGCGATAGCTTGGCCGGACCAGGGCTCTAAACTGGGCCCTTGCTCTTACTAGCTGAGCTACCCAGGCAGACCACACGGCCAGATCTACAGCTTAAGCATGTTTGGCAGAATGAAAATGTGAGGCGTGACGCGAAGCGCGCTCGGATAGTTCAGCCACAGGGGGTGCTGCCCACAAAAGGCTAGGGTCCCGGTTTGATTCTCGGTCCTGTACGTAATTTTGATTTATCACGGAGTTATAAGACTGTACACTATGCTGCAGAGTGAGAGGTGCATTGTGGAAACGCCCCACAGGAATCACCAGTAAAGTGACCCCAGATACCATCCACAATCAGCTACTCAATTTTGGTAGGAATTTTTATATGCACGTCTGTTAGTTCGTTATAATAGGAATGTCAGAGGAACAAGTAGTAAACATGTATGGGATGGCCGCACCTCTTGTAAGCTGTTCCTTTCGTACATCTTCCCATCCTCCTCCTAATAAATCAGTCTGCTCATTCGCTTTCTCACAATAATATTCTCGTCATCGTTTCACTTAAATCTCTACGACTGCCGCGCGGGAGGCCGTGCGGTTTAAGGCGCCATGTGATGGATTGCGAGGCCCCTCCCGCCGGAGGTTAGAGTCTTCCCTCGGGCATGGGTGTGTGTTCTTAGCATGAGTTAGTTCAAGTAGTGTGTCAGTCTAGGAACCGATAACCTCAGCAGTTTGGTCCCATAGGAATTCACACATATTTGGAACATCTCTACGACTGGTGATATAAAGGACTTTAAAAAACGTTAGTAGCCGTAGTTTTGCGTTGCTAACGACTTACTTGGGCTATAATGGAGATTCTCTTACGCAAATTGAATGACATTTGCACGTCTTCCACATATCCTTCAAAAAATTTCGAGTCTCGTGGCAGGTTGTCTCTTTAAAAATAACAGCATTATTCACGAGTAATCTCAGAAAACTGCTGATATTTTTACGTCTTCCATTCATACACGTCGTTACATTTCTCTGACTTAACGATAAGTCGTCGATCCGGTCGCATATCTACTACAACACTGGAAAGAGCGTACCTCACTGGTTAATCGATTATTGCGAGTTGTATCAAAAGTTATCCGAAAGTCGAGGAACGCAGCATCAATCAGACAGTCGTCACATTCTGCCGTCTAATGTCATTCTTGCGGGGAGTGAGCTGCACATTTCATGTGGACTTTTCACGAGGAAAAATAGCTTTTGTTGAGAACTGGTGGCGCGTATATTTGAAGGCTAATCGTTCTCGAATTGAACATCACTGTTCTAAATCCGTGTAGGATGTACATTTTTTACTTCATTAATCAACGATAGAAGAAGGAATGGGAGTCGATAGGGAAGACATTGGGCTTTAGAAACAATTAGAGTCAGTATTTAACAGTGCTTTGTAAGACGTGCTATCAAATAAGGCAGAAGGGATAGATAACATCCCTTCGTGATTTCTAAAATGGTTGGTGGAAGTGAAAAACCAAATGACTAGGTAAATTGGTGTGTAGAATCTATGAGACTAGAGATATACCATCAGACTTTCGGGAAAAATATAATTTACACAATCCCGAAGTACCAAGGGGAGGTAAGAGCGAGGACTTTGGCACAAACTGCTTAACACCGCATGCGTTCTAGTTTATGGCAAGAATAATATACAGAAGAATGAGAAAAAAAATTAAGGATCTGTTAGACGAAGATCGGTTTCATTTTCGGAAAGGTAAATGGATCAGAGAGGCAGTGCTGACGTTTCGCTTGATAATGGAAGCAAAACTTAAGAAAAATAAAGACACGTCCATTATTTTGTCTACCGAAAAGCAGCGTTTAGTACCGTAAAATGGTGCAAGATATTTGAAACTTTGTGAAATATGGGAGCAGGGTTTAATCTGTAGGGAAAGACGGGTTATATCCAATACGTATAAGAACCAAGAGGGGAAAATAAGGTTAATAGGACAAGAATGAAGTGCTCAGATTAAAAAGGGTAAGATAGGGATACCTTTCGCAACTTCTGTTCTCTCTGTACATCAGAAAAGCAATGACGAAAATAAAAGAAAGGTTCATGAGTGGAATTGAAATTAAGTGTGAAAGGATATCAATGATGTGATTCGCTGATGATATTGCTGTCTTCACTAAAAGTGAATTACAGGATGATCTGTTGAATGGAATGAACGGTCTAATGACTACAGAATATGGATTCAGAGAAAACCTAAGAAGGACGGAAGTAATAATGAGTTGGAGGAATGAGATTAGCGATAAACTTAACATCAAAAAAAGGAGACCGCAAAGTAGACGAAGAAATTCTTCTACCTTGGAAGGGAAATAGCACTTGACGTACAAAGCAAAGAGAACATAAAAAAGCAGACTAGCGTAGGCAAAGAGGACATAGCTGACCAAAAGAAGCATCCTAGTATCAAACATAGGCCTTGATTTGAGGATGAAATTTCTGAGAATGTGTGTCTGGGGCATATCATTGTATGGTATGATTCATAGATTCTGAAAATACCGGGAAAGAAGGGCGTCGAAGCGCTTTAGATGTGGTACTACAGAAGAATGTTGAAAATTAAGGGGGTGATAAGACAGGAATGAGGAGATTCTCCGGAAAATCGGAGGAAAAGGAACATACGAAAAACACTGACAAGAAGGTGGCACACGATGATAAAACATGTGTTAGACATCAGGAGAGAACTTCCACGTCACTAGACGGAGCTGTAGAATTTGAGAACTGTAGGTGAAGACAGAGATTGGAATACGTACAACAAATAATTGAGGACGCACGGTGCTAATGCTACTCTGAGATGAAGAGATTACCACAAAGGGGAACAGGTGGCGGGGAGAATCAAATCAGTCCAAGAATTGTGACTTAAAAAAAATAGGAACCAGAATTCTTTATGATCATGTATTTTAACAACAACAAACTACTTTATTTCATCATGTAGTTTAACAACAATAAACTACTTTATTTCAGTACTAGACACATTCTACAGTTTTCCTTTTTACGCTACTTATTTTGATTCAGTTTCATCCAAATGGTTCAAATGGCTCTAAGCACTATGGGAACATCTGAGGTCATCAGTCCCCTAGACTTAGAATTACTTAAACCTAACTAACCTAAGGGCATCACACATATCCATGCCCGAGGCAGGATTCGAACCTGCGACCGTAGCAGCAGCGCGGTTCCGGACTGAAGGGCCTATAACCGCTGAGCCACAGCGGCCGGCTCAGTTTCATCCATCGGAACATAAGTGCCACATATAAATCGGTATATATTAACGATTTTTAATACGTATTTCCGTCCAAGTAACAAATGGGATATTCCTTTACCATATTTCCAAACAGAGAAAAACCAATTCAGCACGATCATAGAAGGAAATAACATAAGCTATGAAGAGTCCATAAAGCGGTGAATAATGCCGTTAGTGCAGTGCAGTTTCCATATAAAGACCAGCGATTGTGACTAACAACACCTCCAGTTAGCGACAAAGCGTCGTCCTCAACGAAGCTGTGGCTTGTCTGCTGCACGTTCATTTGAAGATGATCGCAAGCTGAAACCGGTAAAAGTATAGCCTTGATTGTGCCAGGAAATAGTTTTAACAAAATTTATTACATCAGTAGTCAGTGGTTAGACCGGTATGTGGCAATTCATTAGCGTCAGTTAATTGTTTAGTGGACTAGTACAGTTTACAATTGCGTTGAATTGATATTTTTTCTGTCTGCAGAAACTATAACAGTATAACAAGCACCCGGCATTACTTTTTTGTTTCCATCAGCAGTAAAATGTGTCTGAGAAATGCTTTGGCAGGAACTCGAAACCCCTGTGGCGTCATCGATCGTTGAGAAATGGATCTACTGTGACAATTACTTTTTGCGCTTTTGATTTTCATTTTCTGATTAGATTATTCAGTATACATTTAAGACCACCACTCCGCAAGGCTCTAAAATATCGCCTGGGTATTCGTATAACAGAACACTCGTGGTAATTCCGAAGACCGTTTATCAGCAGAAGTCTTTTTGACGAGAAAAGAGGACAATGAGTGAGAGAAACGTGGAGAGTAGCGACGTCAAGTGGCAAGACGTCGGTCGCAGCCTTGAGCGCCCTGCTCCACGCGCCGACAGCACACGGAGGTCGGGAGAGCTCTCCAGCCGGCGGCGGCTGAATTTATGGGACTGGTTGGTCACCAGCGCGTGGGAAGAAAAAAAGAAACTTGTAGTCTGCATTGCTACGATTGCAGCCTTTTTATTTTTTTTCTTCACGATCCATCCCGTGCCCAGAATACGTGCATGGGGATTTTGACAAACTTAATAGCGCGGAGCTCGTAAGCCTTTCAACAGAGGAACGCAGAGGAGATTTTTTGTTACGCTACTACCCGACGCCTTGCATGGACACAGCGCTTAAAATGATAGCACGACGGCAGTGACAAAAGTCAACCAAAATAAAACCATTACAAAAAGGAAGAAGGAATGGTGGTGGCGGCAGGTGGGGGGAGACAAGGCAGAGAAAGACAGACAGAGAGAGAGAGAAAGATACGGGGAAAGAGAGAGAGAGAGAGAGAGAGAGCAGTGAAGGGGAGGCGGAATTCTTATAATTCGGCCCTATTGAGTTGGGATTTTTTCAGCGTGGATACGTGTAGATGAATCCTAGTTGTTTGAGAATGTTTATAAGGGAAAGTAAAGTCGGGGCACTTGCCTTACAATGAAGAAAACTCTCCAAATAAATTTTATCAATGCTGGGGGTTGGAACTATTTTAATTTATTATTAGGACAACAGTGTCCAAGTCAAAAATATACAACCTAGTTTACGACAGAGCTGCTGATTGTGTGTCAGAGTTACGTCGTGGGTTGCTTGACATTTACTGTGTGTGTGTGTGTGTGTTTGTTTTTTCTTCTGGTTGCCTAAAGAAAAGAACTTTGTCTCTCCGAGAAGTTATATGGACCTGTAACGACTTATTACGGTAGAGTTTCAGTGGAGCCAACCCAGTGATAATTTAAAACCTGGACCTCTGAATGTAACCACATAAATGGCTCAGGAAGAGACGAAAATCGTGAACGAAGCAATAGAAAAATTAAGCACGAGTTTTTAGTTGTACGCTTTGCCCCAAGCTTGTAGGGCACCATAGATGAATTAACTGCATTGCAATGTAAGTACTAAATTTTCTCTGGCGAGTTTAGCTCAGTGAATTTTTTTTATATATATAGTTTCTGTCAGAGTTACGGAAAAAGGAACTGATATTACAAGAAAAGCGTACAACAACCGCTGAGATTGTCGTATCAACTAAAGCTCTTGGTTTGTGTGTCAGGTGCAATATTATACATAATTGGTTCTACTTTCATAAAGATTCAACCACAAAAATAAGTTAAAGACCACAATATAGAAAACCATAGAAGTAAGAATTGTTTTAGGTTCAAAAAATACAACGTAGTTTCTAATGGTCTCGTTATATTTGATCTCCCTTAATTCCCAACCCTGCCCCCCCCCCTCCTCCCCGATGTAACTACACATACACACACACACACACACACTACCGTTGTGACAGTGTTGTGCTGTTTATGTTCTAAGACCGTACAGAAACTACTGTAATGGACTATTGCCACACAGAGAAGCATGCTGCACTTATTGCTATGAGTAATTTAATTCCCCACTAGCCTACATGGACAGCCTAAGGTTCAACGGCAGTAAATACCGCAAAAGGCACAATTTTATGGTAGAGAATAAAATTAAAGTTGTCATTAACCCAAAGGATAGTCTGAAAACGGCAGCACTATACTTCGCGTGGTCTCGAACTGACTTGCAATGCCAGTTGTAGGGGACTCAGAACTACAGTACAGTTGGTCATTTTTCACAATAACGGATATTGCCAGAGAAGAAAGAAATGATAGGTAAGAGACTAAAACTGCGGGAATGACCAAGGATCTAACCCGCGGTCTTTAACCCGTACTCTGTCACTGAATGACCTAACCAGATTAAAACTAAATGTAGCGATTTATCCTGGAGTAAATCAGTAAAAAGTAATTCGATATTTTTCTTCGCTGTCTGCATACCGGTGCCTGGAACTGAATGATATTTCCTTTTCCTGAAACGGACCGCATATTTGATGGATTAACCTTGACACAAGGAGTGCCCTTGTTTCTGTAATGATCTTGAAGTTAAGAGCCAGACATGCAGCTTCAAATGACATAAAAGACATCGTCACAGAAGGACGCAGGCTGGAAGGCGTATTGAAAAGACGCCTTTAGTCCAACTGATACATTTACTATAACTTACACTCGCCTCTAGACTAATTCTGCAAAGAACCCCTGGGCTATGGCTAAAACATCTCCCCATAGCAGGTTACGCAAAGGAGCTTCTGAGCACACAAGTGGGATATGAACCGTGTTCAGCTGATATCAGTAGCGTTGCTGACGAGGGCTGGTGGTCGGGGTCTGAATCCCGGTCCAGCGCGTAGTAATGAGTTTGAAAATCCATTACGGCGTGCACTTCGTTGTAGAGTGAAACGTTCGTTCTGGAATCATTCAAGTTAGCACATTATGAGTGTCTGACTTCGCAATGTCAGATGCATTTGAAGTACTATTCGTCCAGGCGGATAAAGGATATTTTTATATCTCGTCATAGTATTTTTGGCTCGAGAAGAGCTGGAGAAAAATGTTCGTACGTCTTAGCGAAGCGTGTAAGTTCTACTCAGAAGTAATTACTGGTATTTATCGACTATTGTTACATTGAAAGGAACGCAGATTTTCTGCCAAGAGAAACGCGGTAAAATTCTTAAAACTCGAAAATAGAAGTTGACTAGGTATCGCTTTTTCTTGACAAGTTAAGACTGTGTCCCTGACCCGGAATTCATCTTCGATACTTGCTTGTTGCGTACAGTGATATCCCAGTTGCACCACTGGACATACCTAAAGGACAAACTCACTGTGTCCCTGACCCGGAATTCATCTTCGATACTTGCTTGTTGCGTACAGTGATATCCCAGTTGCGCCACTGGACATACCTAAAGGACAAACTCACTGCCTCAACATTGCCAACTAACTGCTCCTTGCAGACTCCATAGAGACAGTAACGCGAGGAGAACTGGTGCAGTGGAGCTGTTGACTTATTCGTAGCCACAGGATTGGACGACATTTCGTTTATCGTTGGCGGATCAGGTGAAGTGTTGATTTGTGACACAAATGGAAGTAGACGAGCTAGTGCTAAGTCGAAACTTTGACGGAGTCTTGGAAGAGGCCCGTAGAGCGACCTGGATTCGAGTCTGTGCCGGGCAGAATGTGTATCGTACGGTCCTGTCTCGTAGCAACAGAACTATTTCATGCTCACTGTTAGTGAATTTTGATGAGTTAGGCAGAGCACGAATTGTTAATGTGGAAGTATAGAGAAGACATATACTCCTGGATAGATTCTAATAAATTTTCCAGTGTTTCCCTGAAAACTTCGGCCGAACGCTGGGTAAGTCCCTGCACATCTTCACGTACAGTCGTGGACAAAACGTTCGAGACCCCTCACCTTTTCGTTATGCTGATCTGCATAGCTTTAAAGTCTGATACACAGCATAACAGGCAAGGCGACGAAGTGCTACCAACATACTATGAACAGGCGTGAAATTAACAAACCATCCGAACTTTGTCACACTGTTTTCAATCATGAGGAAGACTATATTATGCTGATTAGTGTGTTAAACACAACACGTAAATACAAGATATAAATGAAAGAAGAAACGCTAATTAGTATGAAATGAATTAATAAAAATGAATTTTCAGCTTATCTAGATAACATAACTGTTTTAGTAAGACAAAGTACCCCAGATCGTTACGAATTAGCAAAATATTATGTGCATTCGGCCGCGAAACGGTGTGTGTCAACTTTCAGACCAGTCATACTGGATTAAAGTTGCTGACCTACCATGAAAAAGTGCCAATTTAGCAATATGTGAAGATTTATAACGAAATTCAGACAATATCATTCAGTGCCACACTTAAGTCAATTTAATTATTGACAGAAGCGTAAAAAGTAGGCAGTAACAAGTATGAAATTCTACAAGACTTTCACATTGACATCCACAGTTCGCCGGTACAGAATAAAGGTAGCAATAAAGCGTATTGGGGGGGCGAGAATTTCTTAAAATTGCTTTAATGATAGTCTATCTGCCTCCATCTAGATTAGAACCGAAAACAAACTACACTACTGGCCATTAAAATTGCTACACCACGAAGATGACGTGCTACAGACGTGAAATTTAACCGACAGGAAGAAGATGCTGTGATATGCAAATGATTAGCTTTTCAGAGCATTCACACAAGATTGACGCCGATGGCGACACCTACAACGTGCTGACATCAGGAAAGTTTCCAACCGATTTCACATACATAAACAGCAGTTGACCGACGTTGCCTGGTGAAACGTTGTTGTGATGCCTCGTGTAAGGAGGAGAAATGCGTACCATCGCATTTCCCACTTTGATAAAGGTCGGATTGTAGCCTATCGCGATTGCGGTTTATCGTATCGCGATTTTGCTGCTCGCGTTGGTTGAGATCCAATGACTGTTAGCAGAATATGGAATCGGTGGGTTCAGGAGGGTAATACGGAACGCCATGCTGGATCCCAACGGCCTCGTATCTCTAGCAGTCGAGATGACAGGTATCTTATCCGTATGGCCGTAACGGACCGTGCAGCCACGTCTCGATCCCTCAGTCAACAGATGGGGACGTTTGCAAGACAACAACCATCTGCACGAACAGTTAGACGACGTTTGCAGCAGCATGGACTATCAGCTCGGAGACCATGGCTGCGGTTACCCTTCACGCTGCATCAGAGACAGGAGCGCCTGCGATGGTGTACTCAACGACGAACCTGGGTGCACGAATGGTAAAACGTCATTTTTTCGGATGATTCCAGGTTCTGTTTACAGCATCATGATGGTCGCATCCGTGTTTGGCGACATCGCGGTGAACGCACATTGGAAACGTGTACTCGTCGTCGCCATACTGGCGTATCACCCGGCGTGATGGTATGGGGTGCCATTGGTTACACGTCTCGGTCACCTCTTGTTCGCACTGACGGCACTTTGAACAGTGGGCGTTACATTTCAGATGTGTTACGACCCGTGCCTCTACCCTTCATGCGATCCCTGCGAAACCCCTTCATTTCAGCAGGATAATGCACGACCGCATGTTGCAGGTCCTGTACGGGCATTTCTGGACACAGAAAATGTTCGACTGCTGCCCTGGCCAGCACATTCTCCAGATCTCTCACCAATTGAAAACGTCTGGTCAATGGTGGCCGAGCAACTGGCTCGTCACAATACGCCAGTCATTACTCTTGATGAACTGTGGTATCGTGTTGAAGCCGCATGGGCAGCTGTACCTGCACACGCCATCCAAGCTCTGTTTGACTCAACGCCCAGGCGTATCAAGGCCGTTACTACGGCCAGAGGTGGTTGTTCTGGGTACTGATTTCTCGGGACATATGCACCCAAATTGAGTGAAAATGTAATCGCATGACAGTTCTAGTATAATATATTTGTCCAATGAATACCCGTTTATCATCTGCATTTCTTCTCGGTGTAGCAATTTTAATGACCAGTAGTGTAGGCCTCCCTTGCAGCAGCAAACACCTTTCACTACGCTAGCAGACAACCCAGGCCAACAGCCCTTTGTTATTACCCATGAGATGAATAAGTCGGCAATTCCGCAATGAATATGGCAAAATGATCTGCAGTTTCTGTTGCATAGAGCTTTCTGAACTCAAGAACAAGAATTTTCTACCTTCATGTCACCGCTTATGTGACAATCATTTGGATTGTTCATCGAAATAACAAAATACTGTTATTAGCGAGTAAATTTAGTAGGATGATTCTGCACCACCCCAGGAAATTACCGGCTACATAGCTGCCAAACGTATTCTACAATATTTCGAATTCTCCATTAGACTCACCAGAGCCAGAAAACGTTCATTAGCCGAAGTGTTTCTTAAGTTAGCTAGCAATGGGAACGCTCGCACTTTTAAAAGGGGGTGGCATCAATACTGGGATCTGAATTACCACGTGTGTAAGCAAATGGATTTTATTTGCATTCCTCTAAATGTGATTTGGATCGAAAGCGTGGTTACGAGTAATATGCAGATGTATCGACTGCAACTAGAACATTTCGAATAAAGAGTAGGGGGGATTATTTATGCGACCCTCATCTTCAGTAACTGTCGTGGCTATTTTCGTTGTTAGGATTTCGTCACCTAAATCGGTAAAAATCGAACCATTCTAGTCTCACTTTCTTGACCGTCTATCTGTCTACCCAACCCTTAAAACCCGCCGGCCGAAGTGGCCGTGCGGTTCTCGGCGCTGCAGTCTGGAACCGCGAGACCGCTACGTTCGCAGGTTCGAATCCTGCCTCGGGCATGGATGTGTGTGATGTCCTTAGGTTAGTTAGGTTTAAGTAGTTCCAAGTTCTAGGGGACTAATGACCTCAGCAGTTAAGTCCCATAGTGCCCAAAGCCATTTGAACCTTAAAACCCGTTTACGTCGAGTACGGGCAGACATTATAAGCGGAAATGTATCACACTCCCTGCGGTATACGGTCCCCTGGTGGTGTAAAAATGTGAGCTTCTGTGCCTACGCTATCTAAAGATATGGCCATTTATTTAAAGAAAATTTACGCGAAAGGTCAAAAAATGGCTCTAAGAACTATGCGACCAAACTGCTTAGGTCATCAGTCCCCTCGACCTAGAACTACTTAAACCTACCTAACACACATCCATGCCCGGGGAAGATTCGAACTGACGGTGCAATCAGCCGCGCTGTCCGCGACATTACGCAGTTGAACGCACGGATAACCCGCGCTGGCAAGCTGTTAATATCATCTGGTGTTGCTACAAAGTTATTCACTTCTGGTGAATGATTTTCCGTTCATTTTATTTAAGTTTGAATAACTAAAATATATTTGATGTTACGCAAGAGGAAGGACGCCTAATTCATTTCCCATTGTCTTTATTTATGATGTTAGACTCGCAATCTGAACATACGTGCTATCCATAACCACACTTTAGCGCCAAGTCATAGTCACAGATATACGAATACAACACGTTGGCTATTTCGTTTCCCACGAAGTAAAGTGGTCGCAGACGATGCTGTGGCGTCTTCGAAGCGCGAATTTCGCCAGTGCTAGCTATCTCAGCACATCAGCTGAGCGAACGTTTTCTTCCTGCTGCTAGTCTAATGAACAATGGCAACACCGCAGTATACGTTTGACAACCATCTGACCATCGATGTACGTTCTTGAGTGGTTCATAATTATGTTAGTAAACCCACTCGATACATGATTCGCACTGAAGACGTAGGAAATATATGTTATTTGGTCCAGGAAGCACGTTCGAACAGTAATTGCTGCTTACATTGACATTTACGGTGCGAATTAGTCGTATGTTGGTAGCACTTCGTCGCCTTGCCTATTATGCTGTGTAGCAGACTTTAAAACTGTGCGGATCAGCATAACGAAAAGGCGAGGGGTCTCGCTCGTTTTGTCCACGACTGTACATCGGTATCTATAGACGATGAGTAGCTATGAAATGAACAGCAGAGGGCATTTTTGTTGAGCCATATAATAAGATTCGTTCCAGTGCTATACACAAGTTGAAAGTGGGAATAATGACAACCAGAACATATCCGTGCTAGCCGGTTTTTGCAGAACTTTACAAATGATTCAAATGGCTCTGAGCACTATGGGACTTAACTTCTGAGGTCATCAGTCCCCTAGAACTTAGAACTACTTAAACCTAACTAACCTAAGAACATCACACACATCCATGCCCGAGGCAGGATTCGAATCTGCAACCGTAGCGGTCGCGCGGTTCCAGGCTGTTGCGCCTAGAACCGCTCGGACACATCGGCCGGCGCAGAACTATACATCTGCGATCTCCATGGGAAAGATACCTGGGTGACTGAAGGTTATTCGCAGTTTCCACTTTGAAAGACTGTTTTTGAAATTGCTAAGCAGTTGATCACGAGAAGCTGAGACTTTTCAACACTTGTTTTACACTCTTTCGTCATTCAGACATGCCTGTAACCATTCGCTTGCTGTGCTGATAAGGGTCGCATTTACTTGAGTACGATTCAGACAGACATGGACCACACAAGTGTTTTGTAGAAAAACTGCAATTTCCCTGTATGTCACTGATTTATCGTAACTCGGCTTGTACTGCAGTTCCACTTCATATTTCTAGTCGTTGTTCTAGTTGTGACATTGTGTTACGTTTCGTAAAAAGTAATTTTTCATTTTGCTGCATAAAGAGTTAGTTCGCAGTCTTTGCCTCAGGTTAATATTTTGTCGAGATCTAATTAGAGGTTAGTGCAACATTCACCTGATAGAAAGGCCTAATAGATAACTGCACCATCATCCAAATGGTAACTTAAACTAAATGCCGAGTCCCAGTTCCGTTAGGACTGTGCCTAAGAAAAGTAAAAGTCATGGATTTTGTTCACAAAGTCACTGTATTTTTTCAAAGTAGTCTCCCCCAGAATCAAAACACAGCTGAAATCGGTTAAAAGTGTTTTGAAACAGTCATTGTAGTCCTTTTTTGGAGTTACGCAGTTTTCTTGGACGTCTTTAACAACACCATAACTGTCTCCTTTCATTGCCAACTTACATTTGGGGAACAACAAGAAGGCGACTGGGGTCAAATCCGGCGAATACGGTGGGTGATCCAGGACTGTGATCCAATTGCTGGTGAAAAACTCGTACACAACCTTTGCTTTGTGGGCTGAGGTGTCGCCATGGAGGAGCAAGCAGGAACTTGTGTCTCGATATTTGGGTCGAATTCGACAAGATCTCGCCCACAAACGCTGGAGGACTCAAAAAACTTGATGTTGCCTCACTTCTGCACTACCATTTTCCGACGAATGTCGGACACGTACCGTACTGTTCCATTCGCGGCCAGGATGCCTGCTGCAGCAATACTAGGGCTTTGTTTTTGAACCTTCTAGGATTGTAACGCCGCAGCGCGCCACGAGATAGAATTGCAGTTTGGAATTTCTCACGAGCAGTCCTAACGGAACTGGGACACACTGTGTATTTCAGTGTCTGCAGATGACTCTCGATCCAGCGTTGTGACTGCCAGCAAATGTTTTATTCAGCTGCAATCCTGATAAGATTTTTTTTTCGGAAAGCGCCGTTGCGATAGTGAGCCAAACACTGTTCAGAACTTTTCAATTACCGAATCAGCTTGATTTCTTCTAGCCGTGTCACTGAGGACATTGCACGTGAAGATCTCGATTTGGGTTTAGCTTAATCGATATTTTCAGAACCCATGCCGATTGGTAATCAGAAGCTTCCAGCTAGGTCACAGCGTTTGCATTCAGCGTGTGTTCCAGGATTCTGCTACAGACAGATACGAACAACGTAGGGCAATAGTTTTGTGGATCAGTTTCACTTTTTTCTATAGGTGAGTGGCTTCCGTGCTGTTTTCCAATTGCTGGGAACATGCATCTGGTCAAGGGAGCTGCGGAAAATTGTGATCATGGGCAGAGCTAATTCAATCGCAAACTGTATGTAGAAGTGGACATTTACTCCAAAGGATTGCTGGGCAACACAAAGTTTCGGCTATTTAAGTTACTTATCAACTAGCCAGTACATACAGAATTACCGTGTCGGTTCCGTACATCTTCATCGATACTCCGCAGTCCACCTTACGGCGCGTGGCGGAGGGTACAACGTACCCTTTCGTGTTCCACTCGCTAATAGAACGAGGGAAAAACGACGGTCTATATGCCTCCGTACGGGCCCTAATGTCTCGTATGTTATTTTCGTGGCCCTGACGCGCAACATATGTTGAAGGAAACAGAATAGTTCTGTAGTCAACTTCAAATGGCAGTTCTCTAAATTTTCTCCATAGTGTTCCTCCAAAATAACGTCCCCTTCCCTCCAGAGATTCCTATTTAAGTTCCCGAAGCGTCTCCGTAACACTTGCGTGTTGTTCGAACCCATCAGTAACAATTCTACCAGCCCTCCTCTGAATTGCTTCGATGTCTTCCTTCAATCCGACCTGGTACGGATCCCCAACACTCGAGCAGTAGTAAAGAATAGGTCGCACCAGCGTCCTATGTGCGGTTTCCTTTACAGGTGAACCACCCTTTCCTAAAATTCTCCCAATAAACCGAAGTCGTCTATTCGCCCTTTCCACCACAGTCCTGAAGTGCTCGTTCCAATTCATATCGCTTTGCAATATTACGCCCAGATATTTAAACGACGTGACTGTTTCTCTGCTCTATCCGAACATTACGGGTTTATTTGTCCTACTTATCCGCATCAACTTACATTTTTCTACACATAGAGCTAGTTGCCATTCATGACACCAACTCAGCAGCGTTACGGCCACTGCCCTAGAGTCGAAGCTACTGATCTCAGCGGTATACCTGTAGATGGCGCAATAGGTACGGTAGCGGGAGGAACGAAGTTCAGATCCCCGTCCGGCCATCCTGATTCAGGCGTCCCTCAGTTTCACCACCAAATCATTTGGCGCGAGAAGTTCCATCAGAAGTGTTGCAGACGATCATTGTTCATACGAGCTTATGTGTCGTTTTTTATCGACCTCGATGTGGCGGGAAGTTGAGCTGTAATAATATTTCTCTTCTGTCTCGACATTGACAGAAATTTACAGAGAGAGATGGCGCATTGGTTAGCACATTGGACTCGTATTCTGGAGGACGACGATTCAAACCCGCGTCCTGCCATCCTGATGTAGGTTTCCCGTGTTTTCCCTAAATTGCTTCAGGCGAATGCCGGGATGGTTCGTCAGAAAGGGCATGTCCGATATCCTTCCCCACGTTTCCTTAATACGATGCGACCGATGACTTCGCTGTTTGGTCCCCTCTCCCAAATAAACCAACCAACCAATTGTCAGAAATTTAATTTATTACTGAGAGATACAGAGTTAAGAATCTTTTGGTGCTGATGACCAGTTCCGAAGCAGCTGCGGCGATTGATGAAGTTGCGCCGCGTGAGGCTACAGACGCGATGAAAGCAGCGACGTGGAGCGGCGGGTCGCGCGGCTGAGGGGGTTGGGGGTGGGGGAGATGTGTCGCGGAGGGGCGGGACGGGAGGAAACTTTCTCTGGACCAAGGCCGGCCTGGCGCGCGCCGCAGCTGCTACAAACTCTACACGACGCGACTCGACACGGCGGCCGGCGGCCGCTGCGGGCAGCCGGCTTTTGCAACAGCCGAACCAGGCACCGCTCCTGCCATACGGGGTGAGCCTAACTGCAGACACTTACTTCCAACGTGCACCTGTGCGCTTTCTTGCAAGTGATAGCCTAACCTTTTTATGCATATACTTCCACACGTATATGCAGTTTTTTTGCTAATGGTAGCTTAATTCACGAAATTTTTATGGATACACTTATACGTGTGCTGTGACAGCATATAATTACTCTTCTATGTCTCTTTTTACAGGTAGTGTAATTTAAGAGTGCTGCTGCCACAATAGCGTCTATGCAGGAGAAAGGGCAACGTGTTTGCTGGTTTCATGAAACACGTCGTCTATTACAGTTCAGCGATAGTTCCGAAGTCCCTATCGAGATGTGTCAAATATGATGGGCACCTAGGATGGTATGGAAAGTTTGAACAGAGTGGCAGTGTCGGTGACAAGGCGAGAGGCGGTACAGCATTTGGCCGCAGTCCGCGGAAATCGACACGTATCTGTCCACACAAACAGGCATACTTCAAAGCATTGGGCTGAAGATTTTACGCAAACGGCTACGTTTCCTAGCACGCACAGTGCAACTTCTGCAGGCTTTGCAGTCAGTTGATACAGCCAGATGTGTCGGGTTCACTAGTAACATGGTGGAACAATGCGATGGGGACAATGACGTTCTTAATAAAGTTAACAAATATTATATTCTGATTCAGAAAGCCCCACGAAGACTGATTCACATAGCCCCAGTCTTTTATTATTTTTACTATTAAGCAGTTGCTGAAATTAATAAAAGATGTCGCTAGTTTTCTGTTTACCGACCTGGTGGATCCTATATAACTGGTAGCTGAAGGATTTATAACTAGCATTCATGTATTTCAACAATAGACTTTATTTTAAACAGACTTGCTATTGAATGGGGGACTTCTGTAAGCAATACTGCCTTACCTCTCCTATTTCCTTCTGGGCGACTGGCGTCTAGATTATTTGGTAAAACCTTTTTGCCGTTTGTGTCCTGTAACTTTACTGTGTCCGAACTGCACAGACGAGCTGAACAGTAGAATATTTTCCATCCACACAGACCCAAGATTCAGAAAGCACAGCGAGCGACGTGGCGCACACTGGACTCGCATTCGGGAGGGCGACGGTTCAATCCCGCGTCCGACCATCCTGATTTAGGTTTTCCGTGATTTCCTAAATCGCTTTAGGCAAATGCCGGGATGGTCCCCCTGAAAGGACACGGCCGACTTCCCTCCCCATCCTTCCCTAATCCGAAGAGACGGATGACCTCGCTGTTTGGTCTCTTCCACCAAATCAACCCTAATTAGAAAGCACCACCCTACTTTAGATCTACTAAGCTCCACAACTGCATGAATGGCACAAAACAGTCCTGATTTAGTATTCGCTTCACGTTTACATTTCCATTTCGTTCATGTGAATGACACAAAAAGAGCTGATTCGGCGATAGATTATAATGTACACATGATAAGAAAACAGCGCCCACGAAGGAATTGTCCGAATGGGGTGGAAATCAGTAAATGTGATATATATGCTCAAACGAACAAATGATTACAATTTCAGAACAGTTGGATGGTTTATTGAAGAGAGAGAACTTCACAAACTGAACAAGTCAGTAACTCGTTGTCCACCCCTGGCCCTTATGCAAGGAGTTGTTCGGCTTTGCATTGAGTGATAGAGTTGTTGAATGTTTCCTGAAGGGTATCGTAGCAAATTCTGTCCAGTTGGCGTATTAGATCTCCAAAATCCAGGGATTGTTGGGGTGCCCTGTCCACAATGCTCCAAACACCTCAATTGGGGAGAGATCCAGGGACGTTTCTGGCCAGCCTGGCCGAGGTGAGGATTGCAGGCAAAACGGCGAGCAGCAGAAACTCTCCCCGTGTGAGGGTGGCCATTATCTTGCTGAAACGTAAGCCCAGGACGGATTGCCTGGGCGTGGAATATGTTCGACGTACTGTTGTGCTCTAAGTGTGCCACAGACGACAGCAAAAGGCGTCCTGTCATGAAATGACATGGAACCCCAAATCGCCATTCACGGTTGTCGGGCCGCTATCTGGGGCGTCTCCAAATACGTCCTCGCTGGTCATCGGAACTCAATTCGCAGCGGGACTCTTCACTGAAGACAATATTGTACTCCAGTCAATGAGATTCGAGGCCGAATGGACCCTATGCCCCATCAAATAAGCTTGTTGATTTCAGAAGTCAGTGGTAGTCGGCGCAAGGGGCACCGGGAGTTCAGGTGCCTTTCAACGGTACTTGTGGTCACTGAAGCTCCAGTTGGACGTCGGATCGATGAGAATGATGAATCTGCGGCTCTGAGTCCCTCTCTGACGATTGCTCGGCCCTCACGTTCTGTCGTTTCTCTGGATCGACCGCTTCCTACTTGACACTGTATGCGGCCACGGTTCACCCATTCGTGCCAGTACCGTCGAATAGTGGCATCGCTCCTATTCAAATGCCGAGCGATTCTCCGATTGCTCCAACCGGTTTCTTTGAGCCCAACTCCACGTCTTTCGTCAAATATCGTTGACGCACTTGTCTGTGAGGCATAGTTTCTGTGCAGCTGAGTACACGGAATGAAATTCGCAAAGACTACATGCCCTGATGGCAAAATGTCCCCTTTTTACTGTCCTTGCCAGCTGCGAGGTGAAATTGTGCTGCAGCGTCACACATTCATCCATCGGACGCCAATAGTCATACATGTATCCGTCGATACATGTACAAATATCAGTTTGTGACCAATTTACATAACTCGTTCGTGGTGCGTCGATTTTTCATCTTGGAGTGTATAAAGCGTGACATGATAAAGCAGTGAAGTATATGTTCCGACTGTTCAGCACAAATTTCATTCTTCTCACAAAAATGTGAGGTGATCAAAAGTCAAAAATAAGTCATGCGTAAAAGACTGCAAGTAATGCGATTTTCTTACAGAAATGTTCAGAAACAAATGGGATGCTTCTCAATATTATCAAAAAAGAAAACTGGCAGACTAATTACGTTTTTCATCGGCAAGCTGCGCCTCAGTCCGTATAATCTGAGAGGTTAAGAGTCACGAGAAGGAATGTCCCGTTTGAAGAGGAGCCCTGTGTAGATGCTGTCTCCGTGCAGTCTGTTACAGGCAAGTGTCTGGTTAACGGGCTGTGAACGTGGGATGCTAGACAGTGTTAGTCGCACTGGTCATAGCATACACTAGATTTCGGGTTTATGAGATTATCAGTTTCCAATGTGGATCTTCAGTATCGCAGAGTTGTTTACACATACGCAAGCCGCCGCACATGTAGACGACAGGTGGCTGAAGGACGGACTCGTGCCGCCTCCTCAGTGCCGTGTGACACTCTACTGCGTGTCAGGTGGCCGCCGATTTGAACGTGGCCAGTCAGGAAGCAGACGAGTGCGACGCATACGCTTCAGCAGGCGGCGTGACCCACTGCCTTCCCGTGGCTTTGGCTACTCGGCGTACAACTTCCCACTTACGTGCATTTGCAATTCCTTTCAGTGAAAAACTCGGCTCGCGCCATGAGTCAACCTGTAGCAGAGAATTACATCTATACCGGTGATAATTCTTTACGCTATGTACGAAAAAAAACTTCCGTGTCTTTCTACAAAACTACTTGGCACTGCTGGTAGTGGGAACTGTTAGAAGAAAACAAATAAATGATTAAGAGAAGAGACTGGAGAGGAAGCCGTAATAACGCCGGTAATGAAAACTGAACGATAATGGGTGGGACGTGTGGCCAGATGCACTTTATGGGGACGGACCGATCAGGTTCCCTGCTGGATTCCAAGATGTAAGAAATGCAGGGACGACATTAGACAACATACCGAACAAACATGACTTATATAGCAAAGGACTTCATGCATCGAAAACTTTTGCAGAGTCCTTAAACCAGCGGTGGATGTCGAATGAATAATGGGTGGTGATGACGCTGATACACAGCGCTTGACTTTCGAAAACCACACCAGTTCCTCTCACTGACTTTAAGCCCCGCTGAACATCAGTTTAGGAGATTCTGCTCCATCCCTTGGCTTCTTCGTGGCGTTGCACAAACCTCGCAGAAAATTGCAACCAATTCAACGTCTGCTGTCTATCTCTGTCTGTTAAACAAGTGGTTTTTCATACTGACGTGCGAGACCACGTTAAAGCACAGATCTCAGCACAGAACAAGTTACTCTGCTGAAACAACTAAACAGTTTCGCCTACTGCTCCGTACGCACGAGTCCGCGCTGGGCTGTGCCTATGTGTGTGTGTGTGTGTGTGTGTGTGTCTGTGAGAGTGGGTGGATGGGGTTATCCTGAGCGAATGTGCTACAGTTCAAAGTGATAAAGGTCACCGGAGATGAAAAAAAAAATTGAGGTTTGCTTGGTTCATAGGATACATCTCAAAGATCTGGAGACTCGAATGACTAGGTAATCCATTTGTTTACTGATAGACTCAAGATAAAACAATACTTATCTCAGGAATGTCTCATTGAAGTTGATGTTCTCTTATCGGCCGCTGTCGAAACGATAACAAGCAATCACTATCACAATTAATATGCTGAGAGACCTATCACTGTAAACAAGCATCTTATCGTCATGTAAAATCCCACAATTTCTTAATTTCTGTTGCTTTGCTCCTGAATTTCGGATCCCCGTAAACAGTTCAGTTACGTGTCATTACAACGTTCTGCAGTTTTACTTGTAATGCGAGCGTTTTTTTCTGCCCTGTTGAAAAACGACTGAAAAGCACAAATGCGAAAAATACGCCGCATCGGAGTGAATACCATCGCATTTGGACGTACTTTTTGTTCTATAGTCCAACGTGTGGAGCGGGCATTATAGACCCTCGGACCTTTGCAGCCAAACACTAAGTGAGAAGATAGTGAAGCAGATCTGAGGGGCCCAAATTCTAAATAAATTGGAGGAGTCACCATTTGTGGCATTTAGCTTGCAACCAAGGTATTCTTGGTCGGAACAGGAGGATTTTATTTATTTTCAATTTATGTCAGAGACAATGTTGTCCGTCGACTCATACACAGGGTAAGTCACCTAACGTTACCGCTGGATATATTTCGTAAACCACATCAAATACTGACGAACCGATTCCACAGACCGAACGTGAGGAGAGGGGCTAGTGTAATTGTTTAATACAAACCATACAAAAATGCACGGAAGTATGTTTCTTAACACAAACCTACGTTTTTTTTAAATGGACCACGCTAGTTTTATTAGCACATCTGAACATATAAACAAATACGTAATCAGTGCCGTTTGTTGCATTGTAAAATGTTAATTACATCCGGAGATATTGTAACCTAAAGTTGACGCTTGAAACCTCCGACGTTCAGTTGCGTGTTGTAACAAACACGGGCCACGGGGTCGGCGAGCAGCATCTGCAGACCGTGCATCTGACGACCGTGTTTACGAGTGTGGCTGTAGTGCACTGTTGTGGTTTGGTCTAGCTGTCGCAGTGTCCGCATGTAGCGCTTGCTGCTATTGTTATTCTGCATTCGTCTCCGCACGCAGACCAACTGTAGTACACCGTGTTACCAGACGTCTGTGATAGTGTAGTGTTGTAGGAACTGTGACCATGGTGTATTCGAACTCTGAAAAGGCGGAGATGATACTCATCTATGGCGAGTGTCGACTAAATGCAGCTGAAGCCTGCAGGGTGTATGCAGAACGGTACCCGGACAGAGAGCATCCAACGTGCCGCACATTGCAAAACATCTACCGCCATCTGTATGCAACAGATATGGTCGTAGCACGCAAACGGGTCCGTAACAGGCCCGTCACAGGAGAAGCGGGTGCAGTTGGTGTGTTAGCTGCTGTTGCCATGAACCCACGCATGAGTACACGGGACATTGCGAGAGCCGGTGGACTGAGTCAAAGTAGTGTCATGCGCATACTGCATTGTCACCGCTTTCACCCGTTTCATGTGTCGCCACATCAGTAATTACATGGTGATGAATTTAATCATCGAGTGCAATTCTGTCAATGGGCATTAACAGAGAATGCGTTGCAGTTCTACCTGTTTACCGATGAAGCGGGTTTCACAAACCACGGGGCAGTGACTCTACGGAACATGCATTACTGGTCCGTGGACAATCCTCGCTGGCTCAGACAGGTAGAGCGACAGCGACCGTGGACTGTAAATGTATGGTGCGAAATCATTGGCGACCACCTCATTGGTCCTCACTTCATTGCAGGGGCCCAAACAGCTGCAACATACATCGCGTTTCTACAGAATGATCTGCCAACGTTGCTCGAAAATGTCCCACTGGAAACGCGTCGACGTATGTGGTATCAGCATGATGGTGCACCTGCACATTCCGCAATTAACACTAGGCTGACCCTTGACAGGATGTTCGACGGGCGTTTCATAGGACGTGGAGGACGCATAAATTGGCCAGCCCGTTCTCCTGATCTTACACCTGGGGACTTCTTTCTGTGGGGTATGTTAAAGGAGAAAGTGTACCGTGATGTGCCTACAACCCCAGAGGATATGAAACAACGTATTGTGGCAGCCTGCGGCGACATTACACCAGATGTACTGCGGCGTGTACGACATTCATTACGCCAGAGATTGCAATTGTGTGCAGCAAATGATGGCGACCACATTGAACATCTATTGGCCTGACATGTCGGGACACACTCTATTCCACTCCGTAATTGAAAACGGAAACCACGTGTGTACGTGTACCTCACCCCTCATGGTACTGTACATGTGCGTCAGTGAAAAAGACCAATAAAAAGGTGTTAGCATGTGGACATAATGTGCTGTTCCAGTCTCTTCTGTACCTAAGGTCCATCACCGTTCCCTTTGGATCCCTACGTAATTCGGTGCTCTCCGATACACACGATCGAACAGCGGAGGAGTGGTAGTCAAGGGTCAGCTTTAGGTTACAATATCTCCGGATATAATTAACATTTTACAATGCAACAAACGGCACTGATTACGTATTTGTTTATATGTTCAGATGTGCTAACAAAACTAACGGGGTTCCATTTAAAAAAACGTAGGTTTGTGTTAAAAAACATACTTCCGTGCACTTTTTTATGGTTTGTATTAACCAATTACACTAGCCCCTCTCCTCACGTTCGGTCTGTGGAATCGATTCGTCAGTATTTGATGTGGTTTACGAAATATATCCAGCGGTAATGTTAGGTGACTCACCCTGTATACAACCGGGTTCCGATTTCATGAGTAACGTCGAATACAGTTATTAGTTCCGGGCACGGATTTTGTCCAACAGTATTTTCACACATTTTTCTTGTTGAAAATAGAGACAGAGAGAGACAGACAGAGAATGAATGAATGTGAATGAGTGTTAGGGTGCGGGTGTTTGTGATCCAGTTTGTCACTGTGCCTAGAGTAAACCGAACGAACTCGCAGGAATAAAAGTTTAATAAACCATGAGAAATACAGTATGATGTTATAAATTCTAACTTATCATTTTCCAAGAATTGACACTAAGATACGCCACAAATACAGGGTGAACATAAAGTCTTTCCCTGATTACAAAAATTTATTTCTAAGGAACTATGTTGGATCCTGCTTTGCGGCGTCTTGCAAATGGTAGCGAAGGCCGAGATGTTTCGTGCGCTATGGGAACAACTGACACTGACTTATTGTATCTGGTGGGCCGCTTGAATTCGCGTGCACAACGGTCTGATTGGCTAACTCGAATGCTAATTGACTCGGAAACAGTTACTTCACAGCACAGCACAGCCCACCCCTGCAACACCCTTACAAGCTTTTCACACTGTGTCCGATCACCCCGCATACGCTGAGCGCTGACGGAAAACAGTTGAAACACCAAAAAACAATGAATGTAGAGTAATGTAATTTTGGGTATATATTTTTGTATGTAACACGTGTAAGTGATTAACGTTGCGAGATCACAGGTCAATGTAAGAATTTTGGGAACATATTTTTGTAGGTAACACATGTAAGCGATTAACGTTGCAATATCACAGGTTAATGGGAAGCGCGTGATACACAACTGCAAATGTGAAATGCTGGTACATTAATAACAGGTGTAACCGCCAGAATGTCGTATTCAGGCATGCAAACTTGCATGCATTATGTTGTACTGGTGCCGGACGTCAGTTTGTGAGATGGAGTCCCATGCCTGTTGGATTTGATCGGTCAATACGGGGATGGCTAATTCTGTTTGTAGATGGCGGTGGAATTGTCGTCCTATGATGTCTCGTACGTGCTCGATTGGAGACTGATCTGGTGATAAAGGCTAAGGCAATATGGCGATACCCTGTAGAGCATGTTGGGGTTACAGCAGCCGTATGTGGGCGAGCGCTGTCATGTTGGAAAACACCACCTGGAATGCTGTTCAAAATGGTTCAAGTGGCTCTGAGCACTATGGGACTTAACATCTGAGGTCATCAGTCCCCTAGACTTAGAACTACTTAAACCTAACTAACCTAAGGACATCCCACACATCGATGCCCGAGGCAGGATTCGAACCTGCGACCGTAGCAGCAGCGCGGTTCCGGACTGAAGCACCTAGAACCGCTCGACCACAACGGCCGGCTGGAATGCTGTTCACGAATGGCAGCACCACAGGTTGAATCACCAGATTGACGAACAGATTTGTAGTCAGGGTGCGCGGGATGACCACGAAAAAGTTCCTGCTGGCATACGAAATCGCACCCCACACCATCTCCAGGTGTAGCTCCAGTGTGTCTAGCACGTAGACAGGTTGCTTGCAGATTCTCAACTAGCCTCCTGCTAACCAACATGCGGCCATCAGTGGCACCGATGCAGAACCATCTTTCATCAGAAAACGTAATAGACCTTCACCCTGCCCTCCAATGAACTGTCACTTTACACCATTGAAGTCGTAAATGGCGATGGTATTGTGTTCAGTGAGCATCTGGCTCGGAGCTGTACTAACCGATTTGTAACAGTCCGTTGTGTCATAGTGGTGCCAACTACTTCTCAGATTCCTGCTGCAGATGCATTGCGATGCGACAGAGCCGTACTCTGAACACGGTGGTCTTGCCTCTCGGCAGTGCCAAGTGGCCGTCCGAAGCGCAGTCTTCTTGCGACCGTACATTCCCGTGGCCTCCGCTCCAGCAGACATATACACTGGCTTCATTTCTACCAGGCCTGTTTGTAATATCGCAGAACGAACATCCAGCTTCTCGTAGCCCTATTACAAGAACTCGTTCAAACTCAGTGAGGTGTTCATAATGGCGTCTTTGTCGCCTTAAAGACACTCTTAAATGACATCAATCACAAAGATAACCGACGCTCACGACCGTTACAGCGTGTATTTACAGCGAACCTGATTGCATCCTCATCGTAGCTTTACTAGCGCGAAATTTGAATAGACATCACGCTTACAGACTTTCGTTTATGTCGCATAACTCCCTCTTGCTGTTGCGATTTCTTTCCCGTCAGTGCATTTTCCGTTGAATTGCATCCAAAATGGCACTCTCGCAAAATTAACAGCTGCCTTGGAGCGTTATGCCATCATCTTCCTTCCTTCTTTGTCTTCTCTTCATACTCTGCTCGTGTTTTAGAATCATTAGACACTAGGCATTTCTCTAGGAATGTTTGTAACCAGTGACTGTTCCAAGGAAAACGTAAACGTACGGACGCCTACAACTCGAATGTTGGTATGATAACAAAGCGCTTTCAGACACACTCCTACTGGAAATCGTGTGTTGTCGCTGTTGCCTTCTCACAACCTTAGAACTGACCTAGCCAGACAGTTGTAGGGTGGCCTAGAATTTAACGAGGGCTCCGAACTATGGTGCAGCTCGGCAGTTTTCACATGTACTAATGACAGCCAGAGAGAGATCACGCAACAAGTAACAGAAACACACTTTGCGCCGACCGCCTATTGAACAGGGGATCTTTCGATTAGTAATCTGACATCCACGTACATATTTTTGTTTTGTTTTAAATTTCTTTATTAACTGTCTACTTCTTTCCTTTCCAACCCAGTCTTCCTATCGACTTTAATAGCCTTCACTGGGGGTAGCACTTGGCTGAAACGAAAGGATCTTCTCAAGTTCTGTGAGGAATCTGGAGTGAAAGATGAATAAAAAAGAATCCTCTGAAATTGTTGAAAATGTGACAAAGAAAAGCAAAGAGTCTTGAGGTTAAAAATCTTAATGAGAGTCGCAGTTCTCTAGTAAGCTGAATGTTATTGGTGTGGTTAGTCCATGGATTCTTATAAGTATACCATGGCTGGAATGTAACAATAGCCATCCTTGTGACCGATGGTCCGGATGATTTCAGTTATTCATTTACGTAATAAAATGAAACGCCTGCAGCCGTCGGTTACACGACATTTTATTGTATAGCAACCAGTTTCGGTGACTCACTACTCCATCTTCAGGCCATTACATTACTTTGTTAAAGAAAATGTTGAACGTGTCTGTTTAATTCTTCCTTAATTTGTTTTGTGTTGTTCAATGTTGGTAGCGGAGGTAGTGTAACCAATCGCCGACTGTAGGGGATGTGACCACCGGGGCCCAGGAGAAAAACAATGGGGAGCTTAAATGAGAAAGGCGACAACGAGATGTGAAGGTTCCAGCATCTCGGCCTTCAGTCATGAACACTTACTGACTTTGAAGCGGAAACAAAGCTGAAATAAGCCGTAGTAAAATGAAGAACGATAAGAAGAAAGGAAAATTGGGTTTAGCGTCCCGTCGACATCGAGGTCATTAGAGACGGAGCACAATCCCGAATTGTGTCAAGGATGGGGAAGGAAATCGGCCGCGCCATTTCAAAAGAACCATTTACCTGGAGCGATTTAGAGAAATCAAGGAAAAAGTAAACCTGGCTGGCCGGACGCGGCTTTGAACCGGCTTCCTCGCAAACGCGAGTCCAGTGTGCCAATCACTGCTCCACCTCTCTCTGTAGAAGAATAAGAAAAGAAATCGGGTGTTGTGTTGCACTAGTGTCAAGGCAAGCAGGGGGACAAATAAACACGCAAAAGCGCTTTGAAAACGTGCGTACACGAGATTGCATAATCGTGACGAACTCTTTCCTGTTTCTTTCTGTTATGCAACTACATGTTGAAGCAGGTTGCCAGATGTTAACAACTTTATAGGGCCAAGTAGTAAGTGTTATGTTGAGAAAGAACAACAAGAAAATATAACCGAATTTGGTACATTCACCTGGACTGCAAGCCAGATCCCACCGAGAGGGGAGGAAGATGTTTTGTCATCTTACAAAGAAAATAGAACTGTAATGGAAATTATTTTGCGTTAAACAAAAACTAAAAGTTGAACAATTAGTGATAAAAAATACAGACATGCGTTAATTTTTTTTAGTCTGGATTACTAGATTGGACATTTTCTCTTGGTCACTATGGCATGTTGACAAATCACCGCCAGGTCTGGAACCTCTAATCTTCGAGCGCGTTACTGTTCCAAGTTCAGTTTTCAAGTTACTGAAACGTACGGATCAAATTTACGTAAATATGAAACTATCTTTGACACTTCGAAATATTTTTTGAGCTATAGTTCGCCATTCTCTCGTTTCTCTAATTTTATGGACTATTCAATATGAGCTCTTAAAAGATAAATATGTTGCAAATTTGATTTTGCTGTTTTTCTGTCCGTGTAAGTGAAGATTCTGTGCAAGCGTTCTCCAGCCCTTTTGCTCATACATCATCGCCCGCTTTGATCTTCAGTAGCTACCATAAGTAAGAAGGATTATTTAGGGTGCCATTTAACTTTCCTCCGTGAATTATTTATTGTTAATACAGCGTCGCACAAAAAATTTCCCACCCGAAAAAAATTCCGCAACTGAACGATGTTAATAAATTTGTTCATGTTTAACATCAGCGTTTCGTATTTCACACTTTTGACAACACGTTTAACGAGTACCGTAATTAAAATATAATTAATTGAAACACGCATTTTATCTGTGCTAAGGCTAATAAACATGCTTTCTCACCCTGTTCGTCTCCTCCCTGTCTTGTGTTTTGTGTCGTCATCACGACCCCAGGAAAGCGTTTCCGACTGTGCATTACTGTGTGATTTTCCATCGTCTTATGTCTGTGATCGTCAAACGATTTTGATCAGGAGCCAATAAGGACATTATTTGGCGGCAATTAGGGGTTGCCGATCTTGTTATTAACAGGTGACCGACATAAATTAGTATATTATGAGCCTCCAGTAAACCAGCTACATGAAGGGCGCGAGAATGTGGTCGCTGGCAACCACGTACTGACTGCTAAAAGTCGGCATCCTTCCAAAAATCCTTCGTGTTGACTGTCGTCTGTTTCAGACTGCTGCCAGCCGCAGCAGTCTTACAGCTGCCACACTATAGTCGCGTGATAAAGTGTTGTTGGTTTTACTACGTCTGCGAATGACTTTGACTAATAGTAGTATTTGTACTCATATTTATATTCGTTATTAAATATGAAACACCATCAAACGAGGTCGATAAATGATGTAAATCCCACTTTTTTCTACTCCCTGTTCTGAATTACAACAGCTCCTCCTCCTTTGATGGTGACCATCTCTGAAATGTGTGCTCACAAAATGGTTCAAATGGCTCTGAGCACTATGCAACTTAACTTTGAGGTCATCAGTCGCCTAGAACTTAGAACTAATTAAACCTGACTAACCTAAGGACATCACACACATCCATGCCCGAGGCAGGATTCGGACCTGCGACCGTAGCGGTCACGCGGTTCCAGACTGAAGCGCCTTTAACCGCACGGCCACACCGGCCGGCTGTGTGCTCACGAATCGGTGTTATTTTCGTGTCAGAATTTATAGCATAGCAGGGGATCGGTACGGGTCTCCCGCGCCCGTGAGTAATCAGTGTTGGAAGCAAACAATAGTACACTCCCCCTCTCACATCCTCTGAACCCCGCAGTGGTGATACTGCTTTCCCCTCTGCCACTGAGGTATGCGGCCAACTTTACTTACACCACGGTCGCATTCACCAACGTCAGTCGAAATTAAGCACATTGAGGTATTGTTGTCTCTGTAAGTATTTTTTTGTTTGTTACGAGCTCCAGCACTAGACTCTTAAGTAGCTCCTAACGTTAGGTGACTTTATTGTATTCGGCTGTTAGTTGCTAGACGCTTATTATTATAAAAATTACGGCTGTGAACGGCGGGCCAGGAGAACACTCGATACGGGCCGCAATTCGACGATCACTGGCCTAGGTGTATTCTATCTCCCCTGAAAGTTTCTAACCGCTGTGCTGAAACATTTCGTAGATACGGAAATTGGGGTGTAGGAATCACCCGTGTGTCGAGTATGATTAAAGTGGTAGTCTACTTTATCAAACATTGTACATTGCTATTCTTTATCAAACATTGTACATTGCTATTATTTTCATCAGTCCGAAATGAATTTCGAATATTTTTGCTGTGCGAGTGAAGGCTTATCCTAGATTCTAAGAAATTGCACATCTTTTAAAAATCTTTCTGTAATAAGTACACTAGTTCAGTATTGTATGCATCAACAGAGGGAGTTACATCAATAATTAGGTTTTGAGGTGATACACCACTCACATTATGTATATTCAAAAGAAATAAAATTGTATTTTCAGTGCCGCTGACAAAGGTAACCCTCTACTTTTCTGAAAATTTAGCTTCAGATCTTCTCATAACACATTCTTTCGAATAGTACACTCCAAGCTATAGAATCAAAAATTTAGGATGATTCGCGATATACGGTATTTCGTAGTGTTCTCCAGGAACGCACTGTCGACAGGAAGGTTACTTTCAAAAAATTCAATGGAGCGATCGCTGATTTTATTTTCTTCATTATCACATAGACTCAGATTCAGAATGATAGTTATTTGCAGAATCTTCTCGGTTTGACGCTGCACGACATAGGTTTGTCTCGATCACCCCGGCAATAAGTGCACGGCCGCTTTACTGCGCGGTCCTGCGCAGGCCCTCTTTACCACTTAGGACTGCATTCGCAGAAAAGCTTAGGAGTGCGCAATATGGTGCAGCCATCTAAAGTTATCGCCCCACCATATTCTAGTGGACTTGTGTCAAATCGCTACAAAGAATTTACACACCATTCTCCTTGCTATTCTGAAACACTATCTGTATTACTAAACTGCTAAAACGGTCACCTGGTGCCTGTTGCAAGTTGTCTACACGGGGTGTAAAGGGTGTAGGTGCAGCTAGCTATTTCTACTGGTGATCGAGGACGGTCTACTGAATAAAATTACATCAGCGTTTACGTCATTTGCAGACTAATAATTAATGCTTTTACAAGTCGTATGTTTTTAGGCTGGTTAGTGCCTGGTAGGAGCACCCCATTATTGCCTACTTTCCCCTGGACAGCAGGTCAGATGTTGAAGTGTGGATGCGCAGAGGCAATACTGACATGTGCAGTCCATTTGGTAGTGCAGTTATCGCCGTGCAGAAGACATCAGGTAAAAATAATGCGACGTGTTTGCGCAAAAATTGTTATATGCAGAGAAAAAGCAACGAACGCACTAATGTTCTTACCACATACAAAAGTATCTGCTCTTATATATCCTTTACGCCTTGTATAACGGCTTCCAGGGACAACAAAGACTGGATTTTCGTTTTGACGTAATTGTTATTTATTATTACACATTTTTGTCCTTAAGACATTGATTAACTTGAATGTTACGTGATCATTCTTTTTTTCTGATTTCCTTCTTCTTTTTCTCATCCCAAATCTCTTCATTCTTTGGCTGTGTTTCTGTTTCCATTGTTCCGGCCATTTTTCCCTTTTTTCTTCCCTTCTCTTACTTCAGATTTCGTGTTCATAATTTTATTTCCAAATCTGTCTCTTTCATATGTCATTTTCCTGCTGATCCCTGCTGGTTTTCATCATTAAACGGTTTACTACATCAGAAACCCTTCATGCAAGTTTGTTGTTCATTCCATGTCTGTGACCACAGAATGTTAGTTAGCGTTTTATGATCATGTCTTTGTTTTAGTACAATTCTTTGGTTGGTCTTTTCATCCATAAACCATCTCTGTGTACCGCTCCAAAAAATTTTCTGAGGACATTACGGTCTATTTTATCTGTGTCCGTGATGCCTGATGCCCCAAGTTTGGTCGTTTCTGAAGCTTAGAGTACTTCTAGTAGTACAACTGTATTGTAGTGCCGGAGTTTTACCTGTCTTGAAACGTTTCTTTTATCGCAGAGCGTCCATGGATGCCTTGTTTGATCCTCCTATTTGTATATATGTTCCAAGAGATTTGAATTTTTCCACTCTGCTAACCTTTTCGTATTTTGTGTGCATGTCTTGTATGTTGCTGTTCTTTGTTTCCACGTATTACTTTTTCTCGTATGATATCCTTAGACCTGTTTTGTCAGAGACTTCATGCTACTCCAGTGCTTCTTGTCTATTCTTGTTGAATATTACCAGTTCGTCTGCAAATGCCAGGCATTTTAAGATTGTCTTGTTTGCACATGTTCTTCCCAACTGAATCCTTTATACTTTTCTTCCCATTGTTTGATAATTTCGTCCAATATCATGTTGGATAAAAGCGATGAGAGACATCTCCTTGTATGACCCCAGTATGTATCTCGAATGGGTCTGAGATTTCTCCTATAAATTTTATTCTGTTGTATGAGTATCCTAGTTTTTCTGTTTATTCCATGTTCCTCTAGTGTGTCAAAGAGAGTCCGCGTGTCTATGGAGTCGTAATCCTTTTTAAAATCTACGAATGTGACTACAGTGTTGTTCATCCGTATTACCTTCAGGAGCTTTCGCTGGTTCCAAATCTGTTTATTACTGGATCTTCCTTTTCTGAAGCCTGCTGGGTATTCATCTATGTTTGTATAGTTCGTGGTCCTAGTCTGTCGAGTGATGCCTTGGAGGGAATTTTGTAGCTGATCGGTAATAATAAGAAACGTCTGTAATTATTATGGTATGTGTTGTCGCCCTTACTGTGCAGTGGAATTTTCTCTCTACTCCACATATGTGTGAGAATTTTGTTAATTTACTTTGTGATGTTTTGGTCTTTGAGTTTCCAGATCTTGGAATAACGCTGCTTTCTCCTGGGGTCTGTTGTTTGTTTTATAATCTCCTCTACCTCTGTAATTGGAGGCGGTTTCGAATCTGTTTCATTGAAGTGTAATTTTTCTTTAAGCTTCTCGCAGTTAAGGAGTTTATCAAAGTATTTTTTTAAGAATTCTGCAGCTTCCTTAATATTTGTTTCCAGAGATCCACCAGTTCTTTTGAAGAAGATATTTGAAGGCTGATAACTTTTTATATTTTCTCTGAATTTACTATGCCAATTTTTTTTTTCTTCAAGCCTTCCTCGATTTCATTTAGTTTATTTTGTCAAATGCCGTTTTCATTCTCGTATTTTCTTTCGAGTAGTGTTTCAGGACTTTGTGGAAATCCATGTGTCTGTTGTTCTGCCACTGATAAAAATCTGAACGACCTGTATTCTACATTAAATGGCACGATCACAAGTTGCGTTCCACAATCTACGAGTTTCCTAGGAGGTAGACCCCTAACGGATTGCATTCCGGATTGTCTTCACGAGGTCTGTCCAATTTTCTGTTGTATTGCGATTGATTTCTTCAATAATTATATATTTGTTTGTCTTTAAAGTATTGTGGGAACAATCTTATAATATTACTTTCATATAATTATTGACCGAATTTAAAAATTTAAATTACTGTTATAATCTAATCATGAAGAGGTATAATCTTACATTCGTAACGCTACGGCTACATCGAGCGTCGATGCGTTTTTCCCTCCGCTTTAAAGTAGTAACGCCAAGTCATTGAATTGAAAACGTTTGTTGAGTGAAAGAAAAGCGGATGTAGGTGGGGGGAAATCATTTTATTAATGTTCGTGATAAATATGCTTCACGCCATCACCCAAGAGCGTACGAGATGCCACGCAGCAACTCGTACAGGGGAGCACGGCAGGCAGCAAGCTGACCGACGCCGGGCGACAAACGATCATAAGAGGGCGAGCGCTGCTGACGACCTGCCTGCCGGGGTTTTCTGCATTCCAGAGCAGCGTCACAGTCAGTCTTAGCACCGCGTCCATTCCTCACTGACGTAATACTTTTAGTTGCACCACACCAAAATAATTGAAGCGCGGAAGTGGAAAACGTTGTAAGAGCCGTTTTTCCACTAAAAGCGTTTTCGGTGCTGTTGTGGTCTCGGTACTCTGTTGCATATCCCTAGACTTGATCCAAGTGCCAAATCACGGAGGAAGTGTTTCAAACATGCGGTTTTAGATGGCGTCTTTGTGCCACACACTGCTTCCCTCTGGCTTCGCAAAATTTAGAAGATACGAGAAATAGTTTTTGTTGACTTCAGTTCTACTAGTTAAAAACTTATCGCTGTATTTCTGTACGTGTATCATCACAAATAAAACTTAGTCACCCGTACTAGTTGCACGTGAAACACAAATTTTCTACTAGGCGCTTGGACGCAATCGGATTTCCAGTATATTTGTTAGAACGTTCTTAATAAAGTATTTATTTTGTAATTTGTCTTTTTTTTTGCGGAGGTGTGGTGAGCTGTATAACCCTGCGGTATCAGAATACCTTCTCAGTTTTTTGGACAGAAATCAGTTATGTACAAATAGAGCTGCGTTGTGTTTCTTGAAGTTTTCCCAGAGCATCAGATATTCCGTCATCCCCAGATACAGACCCGAAAGATACTGGGATAGAGGTACATTTGTTTTTTCATTCTGTTGACAAATGTGACGTTTGACACTTAGAACGTTTTCGATTTTTATTCTTCAGTTAATATTGCACTTGACAAGTTATTTGACACAGATGGAGGTTAATGAGTTACCATGAGGCACAGTGACTGTAATAGTAGTTTCAGAATATACGAGTGGGTAAGATTTGGCTGCGTAGCCATTCATTGCTTTTCTTATACGCGATGAGAGGCTCTGAGTGACTGTATGGTGACTTATATGTCCAATTACTGCAATACTGTACGATCTACTTCTCGTCCAAAGCTTGATATATATAGTAGGGAGAGCCGTTTACTCGTTGAATTGTTATTCGTCTGGAATGGCGGAAATTTTAAAAATTGTAGGACGTACGTGAGTGTAGACAGTCAGATGCAAATTTAGCGTGGCAGTGAGGCTTTGTGCACTGGATCCGTCGCGCATAATGGGGAATTTTTAGGTTGGGGCCCCTTTTTCTGAACAATTTACCCGAGTCATATCATCGAGACTGATATTAAACTTGAAGTTGACGGTCAGGAGCTTTAGTCTGGAGTTTCATGTTTTAAATGCAACCTTTCAGACCATTAGTCACGAGAACCGCCACGCCATAAAGATATAACAGAATCAGGTAAATATTAAGATTACAAACTATGTGTGTGTCCTCAGGCGCGGGGATTACTCAGAATATATTCGTCCGGTATTTGAGAATGAGAGCACTTTAGCGACCTCCAACAGACTTTACAGATACTCTGAAATTTTTTGGAAACTTTTTCTCATTGACACCCTCCATAAGATAACGAAACCAAAAAGTTCGTCACTTACTATATTTTCGCTGCTCATGCAGTAAAACATCTCCATCAGACATTACGTGAGTTACTTCTTTACTACTAACATGGGAGGTCGATTTTTAGAGTCATCGGTACGGCGGTTAGTGGTGTAGTATTAAAAAACATGATAGAACGTTATACATGTTGACTGGCTGTTTTATGTTCCCAAGACATTTAACGATAGAAGCAGATGGTTCCAGTCATGTAATATGATCCATAATTTGATTTCATCCCCTTAAGATCTAAAAAGCAAATAAAGTGCTGAAAGTGTCACAGATACAGATGAGAAGGATGGTTGGAAACTTAAAAGTCCGCGTCGAAAAGTGAATGTCCGTCGCTACCCAGTGACAGATGGTCGAATGTTAGTTATCACTGCGCAATGAACGAGAAGCAAAAGTTATGGTATTTTTTCTAAATTAGGCGTACTGGTTTATATCTCACGCGTAATGAATAATTATGTTATGATTTGTGTATTTCCGTCTACAGAAATCGTTATAAAATCGAACACATGTTCTGTTAAAGTTGTCTATGTGATTGAACATCTCTTTTCGCAACGCGACAGGCAATAGGAAGCCTAATACCCCTCAAACCTCGAAAATCACAAGACCACTATTAACATGTCGACAAATGGTTCCAACAGACCTAGACTGTGACAGAACTTGACATTAGTGAAAGTAGAACATCCGTAATTACACTTACTTTATAGTTTTTCACATTTAAAAAGCACTACGTTGGTGCATAAGTTCATAGCGTTTTTGTTTGTATTACGATTGTTTTGCATTGCTGTTGGTACAGGTTTCTTTATCGATTGTCATTTCTTATTTGTAGTTCATTGTTGCTATTTGAGTTTACATATTGTCTTTTTGCCATTTGGATATAGAGGACGGAGCTGTGGACGCTAGGATATGGTATGCCAAGTGGAGACATTTCCGACATATTCTTCTGTTTGATTTCGACAGATGGGTGACAGCAGCGGGGGCAACCAGAGACATTTGTGCCGAGTATGCGGATAATTCCACTGGACAGACCACGACATAAAAATGATTTCTTGTTTCAAGCAGGATCGTTTTACATTAGTGACTTTCCGCGTTCAGGAAGGCCTTCGGGGTTTGATGAAGGTTTTGTAAACACATTACTTCACAGTGACGCAGGAGTGTACTCGAGAATGAGTAAATGCGATGAACATTCCATCATCGTGCTGCGTTTGCTTGCAGTGAGTAAGGTTCAAAAATCGGGTGTATGGGTACCGCGTGCTCTTAGCCAAGATCACAACAATCAGCGAGTGCATCTCGCTTTTTCATTATAATTCCACTGCTGTATCGTTACGGGTGACGAGGAATGGCGTCTTCGTGCTATCATAAAAGTAGAAAGGAATGGCTGAGCCCAAACAAAGCAGAAACAGCAACAGACCAGCGCGCGTCCACAAGAGATAATGTTATGCGTCTGGTGGAGCAGCGACGGTGTGGTGTACTTACCACTAATTGCTTCCCCGAGGTCTAACCATCACTGCTGACATATATTAACAACTGAGACGTCATGCAGACGCAGTCCGAGAACAACGAGCAGGAAAACTGCGTCAAATCATGGTTCTCCACAATAACGCCCACGCGCATTCCGCTAGACAGCCAAAAAGGAGTTGGGATGGGAAGTCATTCCGGACCCACCTTCTTCACCTGACCTTGCGCCATCAGTTTTCACCGTTTCCGCTCTCTAACGTACAGTCTTCAAGGAATTCCCTTTCCGGATGAAAATGCGCTCCGACCATGGCTCGACGACTTCTTCGGGTCAAAACCTTTGATTTCTACAGTCGCGTAATCGAAAAGTTATCCGAGCGATGGCAGGCTGTTGTAAATAGTGAAGGGGAATATATTGTTAATAAAGTCACTCTTATATGTATCTATTAAGTTTATTAAACTTACCGAAAAATATCATGAATTTATGCACCAACCCAGTATTTCATGTTTTAAATAAAAGATCTTGTATCATGGTGTAACAGGCAATTTGCTTTCAAATGCTATATTTCCGTCTAGAAGAAACAAAATGTCTTGAATTATAGTGTATGTATTGCCATCGAAGTCATCTGTAATATTAATGTTGTTATTGAATATTAAAGCAGTAGTTTTGAAGGAAACTAAGTATTGTAATGTGAATTCGTTTCCGCCGTGTTCGCCAGTAGCAATAAATACGCTGCCTTAATGGCACCGCCGCTGCGGCCAACATTTCGAACACGATCGAGTGCAGGCGTTCATCGTCCTCCTGAGTCATCTGTCGTGCCGGCAACAGCAGTTTCGCCAGAATGATGCCCTTCGTATGCGGTGAAGGAAGCCGAGTTGCAGAGGAAGTGCTGTGCGTCTGTGTAGCGCTGCGGCCAGGCTCCAGATCAGACGGGTGCCGGCTGTGTGATGTGCACCGTTACCTCGGCCCGCGGCCGTACCTGGCCAGCTTTTTTTGCTCGGCTGCTCACAGAGCGGGCGCTCCATCCGCCGCTATATCGCTTTATTGGCGTGACGCACGGGCAGCAGAGCAGCCTGAGCCGGGGCAATACTGGAACCCGGCTGGAAAGTGTGCGAGTGCCTCGCCTGCGGGCTAACTGCTCCGCTAGCATTTCCAGCTCCCAACAGCTTCGCAACTTATCTAAAAGTGTCCTTACCACCAGTACCCGAAATCCGGAATTGGTAGCACACTTGTGATTCTCTAGGATATTCGCCACGCGGAGTGACCGAGTGGTTTGAGGCGCCATGTCACGGATTGCGCGGCTCCTCCCGCCGGAGGTTCGAGTCCTCCCTCGGGCATGGGTGTGTGTGTTGTTCTTAGCATAAGTTAGTTTAAGTAGTGTGTAAGTCTAGGGACCGATGACCTCCAGCCTTTTGGTCCCTTAGGAATTCACACACATTTGAACATCTTGTAGAGTATTTACACCGAAAGTTATGCAACATAACAAAGCGGGATTTTCGACATACGTAACCTAAAGTTAAAATATTTCTATATTCTAGATTTATTTACGTGGTTTTCAATCGTTATTAGGTACAGTTACAGGTAAATAGGCCGTCTCTCACATCGATTTTCTGTAAGACACCATCACCCTAAGTAACATTCATTGCAAAAGGGGAATAAAGAGCCGAAAACTAGTATAAACGTCAACAAATATATATCTAAACGTGAACAGCTGTCTGAAGATGAACCTGTCAGTTCGAAATCATTAACGGCTCTATTTGCAAAAATAAACAGCATTATTGACAGTGGCTGGTTGCTGCTGTCTTCTTCGCGAGAATCGATCTGTATAACAAGTAGTAAGTATAATTATTTTGGAGCACGACATTGACATATTTTAAGCATTTTACTAAGGCTGTGGAACTATATCTCACGAAAATATTTGTGTTACGCTTTAGGATCCGTGTGTACACGAACGAAATAAATTCAGATAGTTTTCTGCGTAGGCAGTTCTGTCTTTTAACCGCACGCCGACATTTTCCTTCACTTTTGTATCACAACCAGTAAGCCATTTAAGTCGCGGGTGTGGGCGGAGACACGGGCAGCTCTCAGACGACAAACGCAGAGCTGACTTGCTCGGCACACTTTCTTCGCTCAGCGGCCGCCTCGTCCGTGCTTGTAAAGCGGCTTACGACAGAACTGTGCGTCAGTGTTCAACTTGCTTTTTATGGAAATTCGTCAGCCGATCATCATCATACATCATAACAAACGTATAGCAGTTTCTGATTTGAGGTCTAAGCATGACACTTGTATTACGACTGCAGCATTCCCACCCCCTCAAGAAAGAGGAAAAGCGCCTCGGAAGGGTGTTTCTTTTCTGTTAGAGAGGCACTGCGACATACATATTGCTCAGTGGTTTCATTTACACCGCTTTTCGTTAACTAGGCCTCTCGAACTTGCGGTTGGCTTCACTGATGAAGCGATTAACGTCGTTCTTATGAAGAAAGCTAAATTCGAAGACAATTAAATCTGAAGTGCACCTTCTTTCACAGCTACCTCTGCTTCTCTACGTACGTACACCTGTGCACACACATGCGTTGGGTTCAGCTATTTCCATCTGCGACAGAATTCTCTTCGAAATAAAACTAAACCATACCCATATCATCTGAATGTTCCCCGTTCTTTCACTGTACAGCAAAATTTTAAGAGTCTACCGTGAACGCCCACTATGCATCTCCGTCATAAGACTTTCAACCTGTCTGACAGTGAATCAGAAAACATGACACGATTCTTCAATAACTTTCACTAGGATTACCCACATCTGGTAGGAAATAAACCTTTAAAAAATCGAAAAACAGTATGGAGTATTTATAGTAACATGAACTCGATTCTGATGCTAACCAAATAAAACATTTTAGTTCGTGCCGAAGACTGAAGGCCGTTGGCGCCACAAAGGAGGCGTGCAAAAATAAAAAGAAAAAAAAACCTGTTCACAGCTTCAGATTTGCCAGTTCTTGTTTAGTAGGGGCATTTCCCGCGGAAGTTCCACGTTCGAGAACCGGTCAACAAGAAGTTACACAGGACAGCATGCTCCGCTGCGTTCTGGAAATCCCCTTTAAGATTAACAGTTCTTTCGATAACTTGAACAAATACATGTACATTGTACGATTAATCATTTTTCATTCAAAATGCATAATATAGATTGCGTACTGCAAGCGATAGTCATTACTTAACAGGAAAAAGAGCATCTGCATTCAAGGTTTTATCAGGGTAAAGCACGATTATCCACTTATTTTAAAATTAACATAGATGTGTTCTACTTAAAATGTACAGACCGTTTTCAGGACGCAGAAGTCACTAATGTTAGCTAAGGTGAAATTTAATGGTTCAAATGGCTCTGAGCACTATGGGACTCAACATCTGATGTCATCAGTCACCTAGAACTTACAACTACTTAAACCTAACTAACCTAAGGACATCACACACATCCATGCCCGAGGCAGGATTAGAACCTGCGACCCTAGCGGTCGCGCGGTTCCAGACTGAAGCGCCTAGAACCGCTCGGTCACACCGGCCGGCTGAAATTTAATATTAGCTAAGATAAGGTTCTTATGATTACTTCATTTGAGAGGGAGACCCCACAGCGTTTACTTGGTCGGATTGTGTGGAGTTTGATGTCCTGGCGCTCTACGTGGTAATGTACCTGTTCTCATTGGTAACGCTTCGCTTATTGTGTATAATTCAAGTTACTATTAAATGTACGCAGAACAGTAGGGTGCTACTGTGATTATGTAGTTGCTCCAGGATCTCTGAAATTAATGAATGGTTCTCCAAGATAAATTTGTAATTAAAGGCGTAAGTGTGACAAAGCTCATCGAACTGTCAAGTACTGTATTAAGGGGTTTTTCCGGTCACGAGATTAAAAAAAAAAAAAAAAATTTTTGGGTATTTTGACTCGTTGTAGCCTTGTGAATATATGAGCTAAAGGATTTTGTCGGAAAACTCACGTTTCAATGGAATGGCGCATACGCCTGCTCTAGCCCTCTCAGCTTGGGCCGTTCGCGACTCCCATCGATATCTCCTTCTCTGTAAAGGTCGTGTAACATATCGATATAGGTGTTGTGCTTGCCCAACAGATCTCTCAATAAATGCTTTCGACAAAAGTGAGAGGGAAAAAGCGGTAATGACGGTGCTTTCAACGAATGACGATGCACAACACGATTACTGTTTGAAGTTTGTGCAAATGGATGAAAGTTGACATGAACGGGACACTCGATACTTTTAATCGTAAGCTACCACCGTGCGGCGAGGTTATTACTGATGTGTGCAAACATCTGACTGGCGACAGCTTGATGGAGAGAGTCTTGGAGCCTATACGCAGACTAATGAAGCAGTGAACTCACTCGCTTCAAAACACATGTTTTACAGAGTAAAAGTCGTCCAGATTGCTAACAATCGGCGTGCGTTATTTTTAACGACTAATTGAAGGGTGTCATGCGTACCACGGAAGTCACTGCAGTCGTTACCGGCACCAAGGCTTGCCCATCCGCCATGACAGGCGACGAGAAACGCCTCAAGAGTTGGGACCGGCGCTCGTTTCAGAGAAGCGTCGACGCTGGAATTGCAGCTAGAAAGGCCCGCGCTTTAGAAAATGAAGTCTTCGAAGAAGAGGGAGGTTTACTGTATGGCTCAGGCATAGCAGCTTAACGGTAAGTTCTAAGTTTGTAAAGTTGTGTACACAAAAATTACATTTAAAACTTTAAATGTGTATTTCTCGAGACAATGTTTGTTAAACTAGTACACGTGTTTAAAAAACAAGTACTCGGTAAAATTAGATGCCGCTTTGGTTTTAATGGAATGGGCACTTGCAATTTTGGCGTAAACCTCAAAAAGCAAATGTTTGTTATTTATGTACATTTAAAAGCCACAAAATAGAACGATTTTCAGTACCTACGTTTTCAAGTGGCCGCCATTTTGAAGTACACTTCGGGAAATCTGATTATCGAAGTTCACGCCTTCGAAAATATGATTATGATAATGAACGTTTGTTTAATTTTGACTGCAGAGCTCTACTTCACCCTCAGTGGTGCAAACCGTTTAGTTGCACAACCCGCGCAGAGATATTTTGACCGCCACTTTCTGCTGCATGGGCTCATCAATTCTCCGCCGAAAAATATTTACACAGTATTTAAGTACGCATTTTTCTTTTTTAATAAATATTTGTATCACAAAACAATTAGTTGCCAAAAAAAGTTGAACATAAAGTAAGACGCCGAGACCAGAAAACCCGCTTAAAGTATAATACATCTCTGTACACTCTACTGGCTACATAATAAGCCTACCTTAACTTACAGTTTACGCTGCTGTTGGTTGGAATAACGCTGCGGTGGTACTAAGGCTTTAAAGAAGGAGTTTCAGTATCTGTAGTTCTGGCGGACGTAATCCTAAGCATCAATAAGAGCCATAGCTGCTATAAGAGTTATCATCTAAATACACATTTCTTTTAATGACATAAACAGCAATCCATTGGAGTTAGACATAATCATATATACGGTTTTATAAGGGAAGTTAGTGTGCACTTCTCTCTAGTGAATCTAACTTTAACACGGAAGAGAATGAAATCCGCAATTACAAAACTCTTTGACAATGCGCCTATCAAAATAAAATTTCAGCAACAGCATAACTGTTTTCATAGGTCCACTAAAGTTGTTTCTCTCTAACAACTTATATACTACCGATGAATACTTGAACAGACATTAGGAGTCAACTACAATCATCTGAATGTTCAACATGTCGCCGTATAAATATATTTGTTCAGTTCTCTATGCGTGTTTTTATTCTATCAACATGTGCCACATCATAATCTTTATTGTGAATATTACCTATGGAACATGGAAATAAGTAGCCCTTTATCATTGATGGTCTAAGGTGTCTGTACAGCTTTGTGTAAATTACGGGGCCATAGTTACGAGTGAGATACGGCCATAGTTTTTCCCGTGTCCTCGTGAAATTGAAGTTCTTTTTAAATTCGCTCCGGGCTGGTAAGTTAGCGAGACCTTAAGTGCTGCTGCAAAACGGTTGTATCTCAAAACCTCGTAAACTGTTATACGATAAGTAGTATGGAATCTCGTAAGTATATGTTGGTCTGTGGCAGACGGTGCGAAGAGACTATATTGCAGAGAAGCTGAAATGCTTTCGCTTTAGAGGTTGGAGTCATATTTCTTAGCGCCTTAGTACGGGATTTGGCAAAGACCATTTGTAACGCTGGCAGTTTCTAGCAGTAGCCTGCTCTCTGTTGCCTAATGTGTCACCTGAAATGTGAGTTCTGATGTTAACGCTGGCGCTGTGGCCGTAGAGGTGGCTGCTGCAGACATGGAATACTCAACATACGCATCACGCGGCGAATGCCCAACTTCTTCTATTCTCCTGCTGAAGCTGACTCATTCTTGTCAGAACCTGTTTTGTCAAGGCTACAAGACTCCTAAGTTACACGTGTGAGTCTCTATGGCTTGACGAGGCAGCAGCGTGGGTGCGCCGAAATCTTAGTTGCCTTCCTAGCCGTTTATTGAATTCAGAACGCTGCCCTATCATTTTCATTAACTTTTGTTAGTTGGTTGGTTGGTTTGGGGAAGGAGACCAGACAGCGTGGTCATCGGTCTCATCGGATTAGGGAAGGATTGGGAAGGAAGTCGGCCGTGCCCTTTCAGAGGAACCATCCCGGCATTTGCCTGGAGTGATTTAGGGAAATCACGGAAAACCTAAATCAGGATGGCCGGACGCGGGATTGAACCGTCGTCCTCCCGAATGCGAGTCCAGTGTCTAACCACTGCGCCACCCCGCTCGGTGAACTTTTGTTCCCCATGCATATTTGAACTCTGCGACATAGACTCACTTCTTCCCGTGGCGTAAGATATCCATCTATTTCCGCAATGAACACTTATACCGAGATCTTATGAGCGATTATGAATATCAGAAAGTACAAAAGGATCGCCGGTTTTAACGTCCCAAACAGACGGAAGGTTAAACACCAACTGCATTGAATGGTCTTGCTAGGAGATAATTTTGTGCTTTAACTCTCTGCATTTGGCGGTCAGAAAATTTGCATATCGTCCTCTCACCCCGTCGATATCCAAAATAACGACGAAAGAAGTTTCCAAGTTTCTGGATTCGAACCAGTTACCTCCAGGTAGTGCCCCCACGCAATTGCGTGTTGTGTTCATCTCGGCTAGGGTGTAAGATCGAAATCTTAGGTGGCTACGGGAAAAAAAGCCTACATCTTCACAACCCTCTTTAGCAACATTACTATTTGACAAACTATATCTTACACGTTAAGTATTATATCCGCCTATATACAGGGTGTCATACCCTTCTATTTCGTGAACAGTTATATTGAAAAGCCGTTTTCGGTATACGTTAGAGCGTCTAATGGTTAATGTTTTTAGCGCTGATGTCAACGGAGATAATGAAGTAAGTACACTGTTTAAATGGAATCGTATACTTTTTATAACTGCATCCGAAACTTCTTGAGAAGGCAGTTATAATGATATAGCATTTGTTAATGTTGACGTTGAAACGCCGGCCGATGTGGCCGAGCGGTTCTAGGCGCTTGAGTCTGGAACCGCGTGACCTCTACGGTCGCAGGTTCGATTCCTGCCTCGAGCATGGATGTGTGTGATGTCCTTAGGTTAGTTAGGTTTAAGTAGTTCTAGGGGACTGATGACCTCAGAAGTTAAGTCCCATTGTGCTCAGAGCCATTTGAACCTTTTTTTTACGTTAAAACTTGTCGTAAAAAATTCGAGAAATATCCTAGAATTTTAGAGCACTTGGGCCGGAATCGGCATTAGTGGTGCAAACACAGCTAAGCAGAGCTCTCGTGCTACGCTGTGTCAGAATTTCAACACATTTCCCTATTTACGTCTGTGGACTGCAGGCAGCTCGTTCCTGCTTCAACATTCGTTGCGTGCAGACATGTACACCAATGAGGAGAACTTGGGTATACTACTTTTATATGGTGACTGTAAAAGAAATGGCGTAAAAACAGTATTGCGGTATAGGGGTACCGATCCGGATCGCGAATGTACGACGTGCCAGCAACTGCTCGAAATATGCTCTGAAGACATTAGCGCGGACGGGCTGCTTGGAGTCAAAAAAGAGGACAAGAAGGAAGACTGCAACTGGCAGAGAACACGAAGGAGCTGTTCTGGCTACGACGGTAATGAATCCGCGCAGTGGTACGAGACATATTGCCAAGGAATGTGGAATCAGCCAGATGAATGTCATTCGCATCCTGCAGCGACAGAATTTCCATCTCTGTTGCTGTCACAGTATCAGCCACTCGACGGCAGTGACTTCGAACGTCGTATAGAATTTCGTCGCTTTGCTCTTCAGCAACAGAGTGACGACCCTATTTTTTTCCAGCCTTTGCTCTTTACCGATGAAGCAACATTTACTAACCACGAGAATATAAATTTGCATAACATGCACTACTGGGTAGCTGAAAACCCACACTGGCTTCGTCAGGTGCAACATCAACGCCCGTGGAGTGTAGACGTGGCTCTGAGCACTATGAGACTTAACATCTGAGGTCATCAGCCCCGCCGGCCGGTGTGACCGAGCGGTTCTAGGCGCTTCAGTCTGGAACCGCGCGACCGCTACGGTCGCAGGTTCGATTCCTGCCTCGGGCATGGATGTGTGTGTTGTCCTTAGGTTTGTTAGGTTTAAGTAGTTCTAAGTTCTAGGGGACTGATGACCTCATATTTTAAGTCCCATAGTTCTCAGAGCAATTTGAACCATCATCAGTCCGCTAGAACTGAACCGCCTAGAACCGCTCGGCCACTTCGGCCGGCTGTAGACGTTTGGTGCGGCTTCGTAGGAAGTTACGCTGTGGGGATCTTACTTCATCTCAGGCATTCTGAATGGACAATTGTACGGACACTTTCTGACGAAAATTCTGCCGGTTCTTCTAGAAGAGGTACCACTGGATATTCGACAATATATGTGGCTGCAACACGACGGCTGTCCAGCTCACTCGTCCCGTGTTGCAACGCAAATACTGAATGAGGACTTTCCTGGACGTTGGACAGGACGAAATTCTGTTGTCAAATGGCCTGCGAGGTCCCCCGACTTGATTCCTCTCGATTTCTTTATTCTGTGAGCACTCAGAGACGCAGTCTATGACGAAGCCCCAACTACGCCCTACGATATGTATTGCCGAATCGCCTCCGCATGCTCTACCATACCATCCACTGTTATTACGTCTGTTCACAGTTTTTTGAACGGCGATAGCAAATGTGCGTTTCAGTCTGTGGTCAACAGTTTGAACACATGCTTAAATAAAGGATAAAGTTATTTTTGGAAGACAAAATTTATGTTATGTGATTTGGGTGGTTACCAAATCATCGCTGGTAAACTGTTTATTTCATTTACGTGTGTGCGAAATTGCACTGCAACGTCAAATTCGAAAGCGTGTAATGCGCTTACCTTCAGCATGAAACGACGTTTCGTTAAGAACAATATTTATTTTGCGGTGTATAGGTGGTCACCAAAGCATTTATAATAAATTGTTTAGTTCAACGAATATATCCAATATGGTATAATTTAGAGTAGTGTAGGCAGAGAAAGCTGTCCGACAGCACGTATTTTACCTCTAAGAAGCACACAGCCACGTATAGGAAAAGAGAGTTCAAATCTTACTTCTAACATTTACATATTTAATACAGCAGTCCTTTTTGCTGCGTATAAGATCTCCTTATTTTTAAAGAATGAACAGTTGATTTCTCTGTTTCATCTCAGGTAAATCTGGGAGGATTCACGAATGTGAAACGGTTTTCCTAAGCCCTTGGTGATACGCTAGATTCTAGACTATGACTTATTCCCATGTACAGCATTCGTAGGTGGACCTGCTCGTATTCGAACCCTGAGTCTTGTCTGTGTGCAGCTTCGATCGGTGCGGATATACAGTATAAGATGTATTGAGAAAGGCCAGTCGGAGGCTGTAAAACAAAAACCACCAGAGGGATCGTAATGCCATTGTCTGCGGAAGAAGGTGAGGAAAGAGAGAGGGGAAAGCAGAGGGGCGTAGCGCGCTTCATTGCAGCGGAAGCAGTGCGATAAAAGGGAATTCACCAAAGCATGGCACAAGTGTATGCAGAGCTCTGCATGTCGAATCCAGAACACTGGAATTGGGCAACCAACTGCGCTACCGAGTAGACCAGATGACAACCCATTTGTTACTTCGGACACGGCTAGACGCATGGATTGTTAACATTTGCTTTGAATTAACATCGCAAAATTCTTGCCTAATACAGTATTTGTTAACTGCAAAACTGGTAGGATAATTTTGTAAAATCGATGCAGCTGCATTCGGAAAGTTTTATTTTAATTTTTTAACAAAATTTACGGTGGATCGCTTTTCAGAAGCAGAACCATAGTTATAACTATATTGGCTCGTAAATGGCACAGTGAAAAGTTTATATCTTGAACGGACAACCTCTCGCTCTATCAGATGCGGCACGAGCTGCCAGCTACGCGCCAATTATCTCTTATCGTAACCGATAAACTCTTGATATGCATCGCATTACCTACGGCAATGAAACCTGACTTACGACAGAAAACAAGACAAAAATTACAATTCATAATCTTCTTCTTTACGTCTTATTCAGTGCGTTCCAACAAACATAAATAGAGTGCGTTGAATTCCTGTACTTACGCTGTACTTCATATTGCATTTCCATTTTGCTGACCTGGTTCAGAATAAGAGGATCAATATTAATGGTATGCCTCCCGGCATAGAGTCGAACTGTTGTTTTCATTTATGCATAATTTTTCAACGACAGAACCAGTCGCTTTCTTCAGAAGAAATATAATGCATAAATGGAAACAACGATCCAGCTGTGTATCCGGAAGCATACCATTAGTCACGTCAAGAAAATCTGAGAGATCAAATTGCATAAGCATTTGCAGTCATTTTATCCATCTGTTTTTATTGGATTCCTGACTGTATGACTGATAACCCAGAACGTTTGTTTCATCCATGCCATTACCATGAGCGCATATAATGAGAATAGCAGTTGTCTGTTAACAATGATAAAGGTTGTGATTATCACGTCACAGCAAACGACGTACGCAACTCCGGGTTATATCAACGTACTAGAACTTTGTGTCGTACATGGAGCAAGCCGCGTATTCTTATGAACAGTACACAGACGAAAGTCAACCGCAAGTACTGTCTCTCGACGAGTGTGATTTTCACCAGAAAATAATTGTGGTAGACAGAAATATAAAATTTTCACCAATAAATTGGCCAACTGTAGTAGGCTAACGTCTAAATCTCTTGTGTGGAGTTGTTACTTTTACAATCTGATAGCATGCACATGTCATAAATGGACGTCGATATCGAGGCACAGCAGCCATTAGTAAAGTATGTAGATCGCCAAAGTGTGGGGTGCTGTTGTGATAGAAAAACACAGTTTCTCGGAACTCGTAAGCATGCGGAGACGTCACGAAACTGGACAAACTGGTTCCCCACGATGTCTCTGAAAAATATCGAAGGCGTCGCATGGAATTGTGGCTCGGTATATCTTACTGGAATATAGCGTTTCCTTGAGAGCACTTGTATGAGAATTGACAAAGGGGTATCGTACGTTAGTTGTTGTTACTGCTCTGCACAACGGCCAGTGCTGCCAAGAGCACCAAAACACGCAGAAACACAGACTCCTCTTGAAAACTTATTGATAGAACTTCCGGACAGGACGTGTTTGGAAACACTACGGTAGAAGAACTGCATAAAAAACTAAGAGATATTCGACACAGAATGCTAAATTGAAAGCGAAAATTTAGTGATTCCTCTTAGGTGTTTAGAAGACGTATCACCTGGTGTTCATCCACACAGACAATTTATTTTCCCCCTTTCTTTAACCCCCGCATCTCGTGGTCGTGCGGTAGCGTTCTCGCTTCCCACGCCCGGGTTCCCGGGTTCGATTCCCGGCGGGGTCAGGGATTTTCTCTGCCTCGTGATGGCTGGGTGTTGTGTGATGTCCTTAGGTTAGTTAGGTTTAAGTAGTTCTAAGTTCTAGGGGACTGATGACCATAGATGTTAAGTCCCATAGTGCTCAGAGCCATTTGAACCCTTTCTTTAACACAGTATTTCGTGGCAGAATTTGACAAAGATGGCTGGGTCAATCCTTGAAATATTTTTCAGAAGCAATGGAAACGTTTTAGCGCCATGACACACGTAAATATGTCAGATATTTGCAACACAGCTTGTTTTGCTACTTCTTGAGTACATTAATCTGTTCTGTTGCTGTTTCAACACCTTGTTTCATTATGGGTATATTATCCGTAAAAGCTGAACAGTCTACTTCCACACCACTCTTCTTAGTCCCATTCTTAAATTTTTGAATAATTCACGGAGATTTCAGTCCTTGCACAATTCTTGCAGCGTTTTTCTTCGTGAAAATACGGAACACCGTTTGCCAAGTAAGACTGCGCTACAGATTCACAGATAGCACTGAGGAACTCTCGTTTTCATTCACGCTTTTGGATCTTTCACTAATAAAGTGGCTGTCAAAAGCGACTTAGAAGAGTTCTTCCCTTCGCAGATGTCGTGCTGGTTTGTCATCTGCAAAACTTGTGATATTTTATTTCAAAGCAGTTGAAAGTGTCGCTAACAAATCCAAGATTTCACGACAGTAGCGAAAGAAGCACCGCATTCGCACCTGGAGGGTCGTGACATTTGAGCGAGCGTGGCGGCGCGCGCCTGCGCAGAGCAGAGCAGAGCGGTGTAGCGGCGGCCGGACTCACCGCGGCTGCGCGCGCCCGCGCCCCTCTGCCGGGAGTCGGCCATGGCGTGTCCTCGCGGCTGGCGGCGTCCAACTGACGGCCGCGGCGCAGCGTCCGCGGACCCTGCCGCTCTGGCTTCGGCTACGTCACGAGCGACGCGACCGCCCCTCCAGCGCAGCGAAACACCAGCCCGACCTGCCGCCGCCGCCGCCGCCGCCGCTGACCGCGATCTTATTGCGGGCCTCCGAAGGACATCGCGAGACTGTGGCCCACCTCGGATTCTGGTTACGTGTCCCCATACCTGTTGCCACCTGCCTTCTTCTTTCGCTTCACCCGACTTTGGGATACGTCAAATCAACCAATTTTTAATGTTCTGTGCATTTCTGTTAGTTCAATATTGTTTAATTCGTTCCGATCTTGCTTTCCTTCCCTCTTAGGAGATTTACACTGTTCGTTTGGTTTTCATTTTGACTTGTCTGTCCTTTTTTTCTTTTTTTTTTTTTGCAGTTTTATCTATGACCATATTTTCTGTGAATTGGAGTCCTCTTAAGACATTCTCTTTCGTTAAAGCAATTTTCTAGATTTTTTTTTCTTTTTTTGGTGCAGAAGTAGCCAAAAATTTTTTTGGGTTCATTCTGAGGATGTTTCCATATAAATCAATTCTTCTTTCCGTTATTGTGTCTGAGAGTTTTTCGGTAGTTTAATAAAGGGTTTCATTTGTTATGTGAATCTAAGGCCAAGGACTTTTCTTAATGTCTTCCTTTCTTTGATGTGCACCCTTCGAACTGCAGTGTTTCGACTGAATATAGGGTTTCCAGTTTGATTACTGCGTTGTAATGTGTTATTTTTGCATTCCCTGAGAGGGACTCTCTGTTACATATGTTTTTGATGAGTTGGACTGGCCTTCCAACTCATCAAAAACTTTATAACTTGTACATTCCATTATCTTTTTCTCAAGGGCATTCCAGCTGATCCATTCTCCAAGATATTTGAATTCTTTAACGGTCTCAATTTTTTGATTGCCCACTTCAAAAAGTTTTGGTAGGTTTTTTATGTTTGTCATTGTCTTGGTCTTTTCGAAGGAGATTTCGAAACCTACTTTTTCTGCTTGTTTTTGTAGTTTGTGGGTCTGTTCGTTGACTTCTTCCCAGGTATCGACTAGGAGGGCAAATCATTTGTAAAATCTGCAAAGGCTGGACGATTGTCTTTGATGCCTTCGTTGTTTTTTCTAGTCTGATTCCACGATGTGTCTTCGTGTTTTACTCTCAGACCATTCTTTATAGAGCGCAGTTAAATAGCAGTGGGCAGAGTCAATCTCCTTCCCACACAACAGTTTTTATCTCAAAAGGGTCGGAAAGTTCACCCATGAATTTGACTTTGGGGTATGTGCTGGTAAGGGTTTTCCTGAATACGTTTGTGGTTTTGTCTGGGTTTAATTATTTTAGTGCAGAGGTAAGGGATTCCCAGTCTATTGGGTCATATGTTTTCTGGAAGTCAGTGAAAGTGATAACAGATGATTTTGCTTTTAATTTTTTTTTTTTTTTTTTTTTTTTTTTTTTGGGCCGTGACGTTTCTGCGTTTCAGGACTTGTTCTGGGCAGGACCTTCCTTTCCTGGAACCCGCTTGGCATTCTCCAAGATTTTGGTCTAACTGGGGTTCTGCTCCGTTCAGTAGCACTCTACAGAATATCTTGTACGTTACGTCTGGGAGTGACATCCCTCCGTTTTTGTTGGGGTCTGTTTTGGACTCTTAGAGATACAGTAGGTGCACGAGGGCCATTATCCATTCGTCTGGGATTCTTTTATTTATCCTGATTTCTTCAAAGATGTTTTGGAGAGAGTCTATGGTACTTTTGTTGACACTTTTCCAAAGTTCAGCTGTAATTTGGCTTTCTACTGAGGCCTTACAGTTTCTGAGATTTGCAGTGCCTACCTGTTGTTCGTCGGTGATGGGTGCTTCAGAGTTAGGGTTGATTATTGGTGAAGCCTTAAAGCCCTTTCTTTCTGTGGATTCTTCACAGTTGAGAAGGTTTTTGAAATATTGCACCGATATTTTGCAGTTATCCATGTTGTTGTGGGCAACATTTCCGTTTTTGTCTTGCCATCTTTATTTGTTTATAGACGTAGTTATTTCGCCTGGCAAGAGTAAGTCCCTCGCTTCCATTTAACCAGACATCCTTATTGAATCATCGTAACGGTATGCATAGTGCACGGTAGGGGTAATATCTGGTTTCCACTTCAGAACCTCTTGCAGACATTTCTTTAGACGGGCGTACTGACACCATCCTCACGGTACATTCACTCCGTTATGAAGCTTGTTGTCAACAATAAGTCACAATTTGAGAACAACAGTAACATACATGAAAAGAGAAATTATCCACAGTCAGCGTGACACAGACTGAGGTATTCAGTCATAAAAATCTTTGACCGCACATGAAAAGATGCAAAGAATTAAACGGATACTGACTTGCGGGAAACAGATTGTTCTATATCAAACAGCGTTCACAGTTCTTCAATCCTTTACAACATAGGTCACAACAGTTGCAGTGTAACAGATGAGGTAAGTGTTGGTTCTCCTAATCGTCGAATCAGTTTTCCTCATGAGAATTCCAGCTGCCATAATTGACTGTTTGAGGCAGTTATTATGTTTGAGGGAGACATCGTGGTACTAGTGTCCTACTGGCCGCATTAACTCGATTTATTATATAGAGACATCTTTCTGTATCCTTGTGTCAAACAAAAAATTAAGTGGACGGCGATGTTCGTCACCTCAAAAAGCTGTTGGATGACTTCAAAACCAGGTTTTTGAGGTACCACAATCAAAGCTGCAACCTTTTTCTGAACTGGTTCGAAAGCATCTCGCCTTAAAACTCGGTCCAAACGGGCCTCGGAAGTCCCGACGGTACCGACCGACCGCACAGCCGATAGGCATTGCTGTTCGCAAACGTGGAGTGGCATGTCGTCAGCACGCAGCTCTCCCGTCCGTTGTCGGTTTTTGTGACCCGAGCCGCCACTTCTCAGTCAGTAGCTCCTCAGGTGGACTCACAAGGGTTGAGTGCATTCCGCTTCCCAATAGCACTACACCGATGGTCACCCATCCGAGTACTAGTGAAGCCCGACAGCGCTTAACTTCGGTGATCTGACGGGAATCAACGTTACCTCTGCGGCAAAGCCGTTGGCATGTTGGCTTAAAATTGGATACATTTTAAAGCAAAAAGTTTTGAGAAACAACAAAACGACTTATATTAAAAATGTTTTTCTTTCACTCTTTTTGCAAAAACTTAAAACGTGTCCCCGATAAAAGAGAAAGCCTTCCCAGCGGTGACTCCTCAAACGCGGGGAGGGAAATCTCGGCAACAAGAGTACCATGGGTGTGAGATGAGGTACTGAGGTGCAAATGGCTGTAAGCATTATGGGACTTAACATCTGAGGTCATCAGTCCCCTAGACTTAGAACTACTTAAACCTAACTAACCTAAGGACATCACACACATCCATGCCCGAGGCGGGATTCGAACCTGCGACTGTAGCGGTCGTACGGATCAAATTTACGTAAATATGGAAACCGTAGCAGCAGCGCGGTTCCGGACTGAAGCGCCTAGAACCGCTCGGCCGCAGCGGCCGGCTGAGGTTCTGAGGAAAGTCGGGGTGGTAGTGAGTGTGTCCATGTAGAGAAGGGATGCTTCCGCGGCACCTGATCCACAGGATAACATAGTTCACGGTGGACACTGGAGGACTGCCCTTTAGCTGGGCGTTAAAAGCGCTCCTCACCGGAGCGTCCAGCCTTCCAGTGGAATGGACCTTCCTGGATGGTTTTTGAAAGAAGGAACGAATGGAGATTAGGCTTCAGCATCCTGTTGAGACGACCTCATTAGAGACGGAGCACGATCTCGGATTGAGGAAGGATGTGAATGGAAATGGCCATGCTCTTTCCAAAGGAACAATCCCACAATTTGGATTAATCGGTTTAGAGAAAGCACACAAAACAAGAATATGGATGGCCCGACGGAGATCTGAACTGCTACCATCTCGAAAGTGAGTCTAGTGTGCTCATCACTGCATTACATCGCTCGCTAGCCGGTTTCTTGGTGTAGCCCTAGACCAGACTACTAAAATCTTCACTGCGAGCTGTTCAGCTTCTGGGAAAACGAAGGGATGAATCGAAGCCCTCTCAAATTGAGGTCATCCAGAATGTGACGAGTTATCCTACAATGACACACTGCAAATTTCATATGGACTCAAACTTGCTCGCTATGGTTGACGTCAGCAGATACTGCTGCCCATTCCGTTCAGTTAGTTCCCGTCGGCAGGATGAAAGTGTTCGCAAGGTGGGTCTCGTGTGCTCCTGCGATATCGTCTTGAAATGCGGACCATTCGTCGGAACATCAACTGTAACGCTGGACAATAGGCTAGAGTATCCTGTCCCGGTACTGCACACTCCTCAAACTGTACTCGATAACGGCGAGAGGCACCCGACATACCTTCACGACCCCAACCCAAAACGAGACTGACTCATCTCGCCGCTGATTTCTTGGAACTGCGTGCTTGACAAGTGCATTAGTACCGCGTAGCCATAATTTAAGTCCTGCTAGTCACTGAGGTCCAGTGTGCACTGTAATCATCGTATACCTGTGAAACTTGGTAGATATGTTAATGCGTTAATGTGAAACCGATTTACGCTGGGAAAAAACTTCCAATTTTGGCCATCAGGTGCAAATCTGGCGCTGCACAATATCTCTCCGACGTCTCCCTTGCTCATATTGAACAAATTCTGTTAAGAAGCAGTTAATATTAAACCAGCATCATGCCTTCCCACTTGTTTGACCTTTTCTGCCCACGGCCCATTCCTAATACATTACATGTAGTTTCATTTTCTATACATTCTCGCATTCCCTGCACACGATTGGACCTGGTGCCCAAAACTAAACTAATTATTTACCAGCGTTAATCGGTTCTGCATTACCGCATTAGAATATCTACCACGTTTCGCTGCCATACGATAACCACAGTCCGCTCTGGACCTCTGTTAGTAGCTGTACTTTCACTGTAACCACCCAGTACCTGGTCGCCAACATTCTTCTCAACGCTGAGACAAGTTCTCCACCCGTAGGTGAAAAGAAGAACCCGACGCCATTGCCATTCTCGGTCGCCCAGCTACACTATGTGATCAACAGTATCCCGACACCCCCAAAATCATGCGTTTTCATATTAGGTGCATTGTGTTGTCATCTACTGCCAGGTACTCCATATCAACGACCTCAGTAGTCATCAGACATCGTGAGAGAGCAGAATGGGGCGCTCCGTGGGAGGTGGCCAGGTGATTGGGTGTCACTTCTGTCCTACGTCTGTACGCAAGATTTTCACACTCCTAAACATCCCTAGGTCCACTGTTTCCAATGGGAAAATGAAGTGGAAACGTGAAGGGACACGTACAGTACAAAAGCGTACAGGCCGACCTCGTCTGTTTACTGACAGAGACCGCCGACAGTTGAAGAGGGTCATAATGTGTAATAGGCAGACATGTATCCAGACCATCACACAGGAATTCCCAACCGCATCAGGATCCACTGCAAGGACAGTGACAGTTAGGCAGGAGGTGAGGAAACTTGGATTTCATGGTCGAGCGGCTGCTCATAAGCCGGTAAGTGCCAAACGACGTCTCGCTTTGTGAAAGAAACGTAAAGGAGGAGGAGGAGATTAGTGTTTAACGTACCGTCGACAACGAGGTCATTAGAGACGGAGCGCAAGCTCGGGTAACGGAAGGATGGGGAAGGAAATCGGCCGTGCCCTTTCAAAGGAACCATCCCGGCATTTGCCTGAAGCGATTTGGGGAAATCACGGAAAACCTAAATCAGGATGGCCGGAGACGGGATTGAACCGTCGTCCTCCCGAATGCGAGTCCAGTGTGCTAACCACTGCGCCACCTCGCTCGGTGGGATCGTAAACCTTGGACGATTGAACAGTGTAAAAACGTTGTGTGGAGTGACGAATCACAGTACACAATGTGGCGATCCAATGGCAAGGTGAATGCCCGGTGAATGTAATTTTCCAGCGTGTGTAGTGCCAACAGTAAAATTCGGAGGTAGTGATGTTATGGTGTGGTGGTGTTTTTCATGGAGGGGGTTGCACCCCTTGTTTTGAGTGGCACTATCATAGCACATGCCTACATTGATGTTTTAAGCACCTCCTTGCTTCCCACTGTTGAAGAGCAATTCGGGGATGGCAATTTCAATACGATCGAGCACTTGTTCATAATGCACGGCCTGTGGCGGAGTGGTTACACCACAATAACATGCCCGCTATAGACTGGCCTGCACAGAGTCGTGAGCTGAATGCTATAGAACGCCTTTGGGATGTTTTGGAACGCCGATTTCGTGCCGGGCCTCAACGACCGACATCGATACCTGTCCGCTGTGCAGCACTCCGTGAAGAATGCGCTGCAATTCCCCAAGAAACCTTCGAGCACCTGATTGAACATATGCCTGTGAGAATGTAAGCTGTCATCAAGGCTAAGGGTGGGCCAACACCATATTGAATTACAGCGTTACCTATGGAGGGTGCCCGAACTTGTAAGTCATTTTCAGCGAGGTGTCCGGATACTTCTCGCAACAGTAAGCCGAAGGTCTTGTAGTTTTTTCATAATGGACGCCTAGAGACCAGAGTCACGCCTTCAAGAAGGCGACACACATTGTGCTGCATCTCCTCGCGGTAGTCTGTTAGCAGGGATCAGCAGCTCGTGTAGCTGACTGTCGGCGAACACGACGAGCGGACAATTTCCGGCGCTGACAACTCGTCTTGCTGTAAAGTGTGAAGCGCACACGGTATAAAGTCGAAACGACCCTCCGACGCGTGCTGATAGATTGGACATTGTACGTAAGTCACATTGCCCAGCTCAGAATTGGTGACGCAGTGCTCTGTACTCAACTGCGCACTGACTGCTGCTTCACTTTCTCCTCCGTTACACAGGTGGCTACACTTAGCGACTAACTACGGTCGAGAGACAATGAAGCCTCCAACAAAAGTAACAATTTAGCAAGTAGTCAGCTATAAAACCATTTTTGCGTGGTTTATTCACAAAAAATATTTGACACTGCGGCCGAATGTAAAAGCTGTAGTGCAATTCACTCAAAAAATAATTTTCTACGATACTATCTGCTCGAAAGTATCTGGACACCTGTTATTAGATGTTAATATTAGGTGTTTGCTTTCTTCGTCTTTATGACGACTTAAAGTATTCTGGGGCACTTTCAATGAGCTGTCTTAATTTCTGTGGAGGAATGGTAGCACAGTTTTCCTCAAAAACCAAAATGTGAGAAGGTAGTGTAGTGCCGGACGAAAAATACACTTGAGATATTGGCGACGGCACTGTAGCGGGTTCTGGCAAGCCCAGATTTGCTTCTGGGACAGGTCGAGCAGATACTAAACATACAAAATATTGTATCATTTTAGTAAAACTTAAAGAATCTGAAATAACTTGAAAACAATCAATGTCCACAAGCACGTCATTTATGTATTTATTACTGTCGCAGAACACCTATCACTTTATACAATACAGAATAATTGTCGCCTCTGAATGTACAATTGACTATTAACTTTGATAGACAGTTGTGGCCTCTAATACAACTCTCACTGCTGATCTGATCTAAGACGATGCTGTCGCCATAAGCGATATTTGCAGACTCAATTTGAGACGCACGTAATTAATCTTCCAGCCGGAGTGACGTATGGAGGCTCCTGAGGGCGTGTCTACACCGACGTCTCTCATTTGTCGCTGCGTCACGCAGCCACTGTCCTTACTTGTGGTTTCAACTTTGACATAGGACCTCGTTCTTCGACGAAACCACAGGCAAACTGGACGTTCTAACTCATGCCATAGCTGCTCCACTTAATTCATGTCGGTACTCTGGGAAGGTCAATCGATTTCAGAAATGTTGTAGCCCACTGCCTCACAGATGCTGCTTTATGATACGACGCGTTGTTATCCTTGTGGTGTCACCGCCAGACACCACACTTGCTAGGTGGTAGCCTTTAAATCGGCCGCGGTCCATTAGTATACGTCGGACCCGCTTGTCGCCACTGTCAGTGATTGCAGACCGAGCGCCACCACACGGCAGGTCTAGAGAGACTTACTAGCACTCGGCCCAGTTGTACAGCCGACTTTGCTAGGAAAGGATCACTGACAACTACGCTCTCATTTGCCGAGACGATAGTTAGCATAGCCTTCAGCTACGTCATTTGCTACGACCTAGCAAGGCGCCATAGCATTTGATATTATTTTATGAAGCATGTACAATCAAGAGCGATGTTCTACAATTATGGATTAAAGTTAAGTATTACATCAACTACGTACTTTATTTGCTACTAAAAAATTCCCTTAACTGTTCCAGACCTCACGCCAGCCTGCGTGAGCTTAAACGCGTGTATTTCGGCCTCCTCTAGCAACACTACAATCCTCATACGAACAGTCACGTTGTCCGAAATGTTTTTCTATTAATTTAGTACAAAATGCTGTAAAATGTGTTTTGCATTTACCGTAGTTCAGAGCGTGATAGGGGAACCACACTCTAACCGTGAAAAACACACCCGTATCTCCTTCGTACTTCACTGTTGACCTTACACATAATGCCAGACGGCGTTCTGGAAGCATCCGCCACACCCAGACCCTTCCGTTGGGTGGACACAGGGCACACCGTTATTCATGAGTCCATTCCCTCGTGTCCGGTCCTCCAGTGCCCTCACACACCCTCAGCCGTCACTACAGAGTTGTGTGCCTTATGAGGAACCGCTCGCCAATCTTTTTAGCTCCCTACGTACAGTGATCGTGCTAGCCGTACTGCTGGTAGCATTTTGGAACTTACGAGTCATTCCTTCCGCTGAACTCACGCAATTTTTTTACAACAATTCTCGACAGAGCTGTCTGTCAAGTGCAACACGTCTGCCAGGTCTTGGTTTAGCTATGGTTGCCACGTCGTGTTTCCACTTCACAGTCACATCACCAAAAGCTGACTTGGACTGCAGGAGGGTTGAAATATCCCTAATGGATTTGTTACTCAGGTGACATGCAATGACTACTCCATGTCTTAAGTCACTGAGCTCCCATTCCTCTTACACTGACAACACAATACTCCCCACATCCTTTTATGCTGGCGCGTCTGCCACTCGTGACTTCGTCAGGTGTTTGGGTGCGAGTATGTGTGTGTGTGTGTGTGTGTGTGTGTGTGTGTGTGTGTGCGTGCGTGCGTGTGATATAAATTGAATTACTTCCCTGACTAGAGGAGCAAAACCTTCGGCTATTAAACTTGAATCTGTATGCCACAAAAACACCGACTGAAATGAATTTTTCATAGCGGACTGTTCAACCATGAAACAATATATAATTTTCCACGAGAACCAGTCTAAAGAAAACTGAGTAGTGTTTGCTTTCGGCTGATGGCCTCGAGGAGTGCAATTGAGGATGTTCCCTCATGTATGTATTCATTTAATCTAGACTTGAAAGAATAATTAACCCAAAACTTGCGTGAACCATTAAGATCGGGACACAACTTCTGAATATAATCTCCTCCGAACATTGTCGTTTTAAAGCCCCTTGCTATCATGTATTTTACAATGTACCGGGTGATCAAAAAGTCAGTATAAATCTGAAAACTGAATAAATCACGGAATAATGTGGATGGAGAGGTACAAATTGACACACATGCTTGAAATGACATGGGGTTTTATTAGAACCAAAAAATACAAAGTTCAAAAACTGTCAGAGAGATGGCGCTTCATCTGATCAGAAAAGCAATAATTATCAAACAAAGTAACACAAAGCAAAGATGATGTTCTTTACAGGAAATGCTCAACAATAGCTGTAGTCGAGGAATAATGTTGTGAACAGCACTGTAAAGCATGTCCGGAGTTATGCTGAGGCATTGGCGTCGGATGTTGTCTTTCAGCATCCCTAGAGATGTCGGTCGATCACGATACACTTGTGACTTCAGGTAACCCCAAACCTGGGAGGCCAAGCATGACGAAAGTGGCGGCTGAGCACACGATCATCACCAAACGACGCGCGCAAGAGATCTTTCACGCGTCTAGCAATATGGGGTGGAGCGCCATCCTGCATAAACATTGTACGTTCCACCAGGTGTTTATCAGCCAGGCTGGGGATGATGCGATTCTGTAACATATCGGCGTACCTCTCACCCGTCACGGTAGCAGTTCTACGATCCTATCGCCATAGGAAGGGGATCCGAACGGGTAAATATCCGTTAACAAATGCAGCTGTGGCGAGAACGATTTCGAGCTTCGAAGCCAGGGGTTGTTTAGACGATAGACCCCGTAGTGGCCAACCGAGCACAAGGCGTAGTGCTGCTGAGACAGTTCAGGAAGAAATGGAGACTGCAGCGGGTTCGTCTATGCACGAGGAAGTCAGCGCTCGTGCAGTCGCACGTCGCACCGGCATTCCATACACTACTGTTTGGTTGGCACTTAGGCGTACCCTCCGATGTTATCCGTACAAAATCCATCGGCATCATGAACTGCTACCTGGCGATTTAGTGAAGTGGAAGGCATATGCGGTGTGGGCGTTTCAAAAGATGGCGGAAGATGACGATTGGTTGAGTAACTATGAAACAAATAAGTAAGCTAAGAGTATACGACTTACTGCTGGCCGCTGCTTATCCAACGGCGGCAATGGAGTCTAAAAATAGATCACTGCGAAATAATGGGTAAATACACAGACGTTTTCAATCATAAACCTAAGATGGTATTACTTACGTATAGCAGTTCTCATATTCTACTTAGATTAGTCCTCACATTAAACAGAAAGAAATGCATCAACTACTTGGTTCATTGGAATATAGGTACTCTGAAACAAAACGGAAATATTCACGAATTCCTTATCAGAATCTTCAGACCGAACATCGGAACATTTCCGCAGCAAAAGTCTGTTGAATTTTACGTTATCTAATAACTGCGCTAAGTTCCCACGGTTTTTAACGTTATACGATTTATTATACTGTACATTGACGTAAAAATTACATCTAGAAGCAACCAAGATGTACACTATCTGATCAAAAGAATCTGGACATCACTATGTACTGTCAATTGACAGCTACATGTTGAAAGTTGCCTGGCTATTTGTAATTTCAGTTTTCGTCCCAATTTTTTTTCTTTCTTTAGTCTGAAGTTCATCTTTGCAGTTTTTGCATGTTTCTGCTATAGTCAGTTTCGATTAGTGGAAATAAGCTGTTTGAGAAATTTCTTTGTGTCCGTGCTGACGCATTTCGCATGAACATGCACAATGTCGGCACTAGTACAGTGTATATCCACCTTTCGCAGCAATGCAGGCTGCTATTCTCCCATGGAGACGATCGTAGAGATGCTGGAAGTAGTCCTGTGGAACGGCTTGCCATGCCATTTCCACCTGGCGCCTCAGTTGGACCAGCGTTCGTGCTGGACGTGCAGACCGCGTGAGACGACGCTTCATCCAGTCCCAAACATGCTCAATGGGGGACAGATCCGGAGATCTTGCTGGCCAGGGTAGTTGACTTACACCTTCTAGAGCACGTTGGGTGGCACGGGATACATGCGGACGTGCATTGTCCTGTTGGAACAGCAAGTTCCCTTGCCGGTCTAGGAATGGTAGAACGATGGCTTCGATGACGGTTTGGATGTACCGTACACTACTCAGTGTCCCCTCGACGATCACCAGTAGTGTACGGCCAGTGTAGAAGACCGCTCCCCACACCATGATGCCGGGTGTTGGCCCTGTGTGCTTCGGTCGTATTCAGTCCTGATTGTGGCGCTCACCTGCACGGCGCCAAACACGCATACGACCATCATTGGCACCAAGGCAGAAGCGACTTTCATCGCTGAAGACGACACGCCTCCATTCGTCCCTCCATTCACGCCTGTCGCGGCACCACTGGAGGCGGGCTGCACGATGTTGGGGCGTGAGCGGAAGACGGCCTAACGGTGTGCGGGACCGTAACCCAGCTTCATGGAGACGGTTGCGAATGGTCCTCGCCGATACCCCAGGAGCAACAGTGTCCCTAATTTGCTGGGAAGTGGCGGTGCGGTCCCCTACGGCACTGCGTAGGATCCTACGGTCTTGGCGTGCATCCGTGCGTCGCTGCGGTCCGGTCCCAGGTCGGCGGGCACGTGCACCTTCCGCCGACCACTGGCGACAACATCGATGTACTGTGGAGACCTCACGCCCCACGTGTTGAGCAATTCGGCGGTACGTCCACCCGGCCTCCCGCATGCCCACTATACGCCCTCGCTCAAAGTCCGTCAACTGCACATACGGTTCACGTCCACGCTGTTGCGGCATGCTACCAGTGTTAAAGACTGCGATGGAGCTCCGTATGCCACGGAAAACTGGCTGACACTAACGGCGGCGGTGCACAAATGCTGCGCAGCTAGCGCCATTCGACGGCCAACACCGCGGTTCCTGGTGTGTCCGCTGTCCCGTGCGTGTGATCATTGCTTGTACAGCCCTCTCACAGTGTACGGAGCAAGTATGGTGGGTCTGACACACCGGTGTCAATGTGTTCTTTTTTCCATTTCCAGGAGTGTAGTATTTGAGAGTTGTAGCATCGCGCTTTAGTACCCGTATAGTGCAAATTCGCGTAGTCGTCAGTCATTTGTTTGTTTTGAACGCTTGTGAGATAAAAGAGAGGGAAAAAAATATTAGGGATGGATAAGGACTTCTCCTGTTGTGTACGGATTCAGGGAGAATTGGCCACCGTCCGCAAACAGCTGGAAGCTGTACAGACCTTGGTCGACAGGCTCCGGGCTGGTGCCCTGGGACGCGGTGAGGCGAGCACTTTGGCGCCTCTGGAACCTGTACCACCGCCTGGGATCTCTGATGCCACTGCGCCCTCGGATTCGGACGTCCCTGCCGGTCGACACTTGCCTGACGGTGATTGGCGAACCGTGGCGGGGTCGCGGATCCCTGGGCGGAAGGCGAAAGTTGATGCTGGCTGCAAGGCTGTACCCTTACGCCTCCGTAACAGGTTTGAGGTAATGCCCACTGCCGAAAGTACTGAGCCAGCAAGGGCAGACTCGCCTGTTGGGGCAGTGCCGGTCTTCCTGCGAGGTCCGCACAAGCGCAGAGGGTGGGATTACTTGTCATTGGGAGCCCCAGTGTTAGGCGGGTGGTGGAGGCCCTTAGGAATATGGCAGCTAAGGACGAAAAGAAAGCCAATGTGCACTCCGTGTGCATACCGGGGGGAGTCATCGAAGATGTGGAAAGGGTCCTTCCAGATGCCATGAAGGGTACAGGGTGCAGCCAACTGCAGGTGGTGCCTCATGTCGGCATTAATGACGTGTGTCACTATGGATCGGAAGAAATTCTCTCTGGTTTCCGGCAGCTATCTGAGTTGGTGAAGACTGCCAGTCTTGCTAGCGAGATGAAGGCAGAGCTCACAATCTGCAGTATCGTCGACAGGACCGATTGTGGAGCTTTGGTACAGATCCGAGTGGAGGGTCTGAATCAGAGTCTCAGGCGGTTCTGCGACCGTGTAGGCTGCAGATTCCTCGACTTGCTCCATAGGGTGGTGGGGTTTCGGGTTCCGCTAAATAGGTCAGGTGTCCACTACAGACAGGAGGCGGCTACACGGGTGGCGTGGACTGGGAGGTTTTTTAGGTTAGACAGTCTTGGGAAAGATAAAAAAAAGGCTCCAGTCTCAAAGGGTACAGGGCAAAGAAACGACGAGAATCGACCAAGCAACAGTCGGTATTGTAGTTGTAAATTGTGGTAGCTGTGTTGGAAAAGTACCGGAACTTCAAGCGCTGATAGAAAGCACTGAAGCTGAAATCGTTATAGGAACAGAAAGCTGGCTAAAGCCGGATATAAATTCTACCGAAATTTTTACAGAGGCGCAAACCGTGTTCAGCAAGGATAGATTAAATAAAGTAGGTGGTGGTGTGTTTCTGTCTGTTGATAGTAGTTTATCTTGTAGTGAAGTTGAAGTATACAGTTTCTGCGAATTACTAGGGGTAGAGGTTATACTCAACAGCCGTTCCAAAATAATAATTGGCTCTTTCTACCGACCCCCCCCCCCCCCCCCCCCGATTCAGATGATATAATAGCTGAGCGCTTCGAAGAAAACTTGAAACCCCACTCATACAGTTATAATTGGTGGAGACTTCAATCTACCCTCGATTTGTTGGTGAAAATACATGTTCAAAGCCAGTGGTAGACACAATACATCTTCCGAAATTGTACTAAATGCTTTCTCTGAGAATTACTTTGAACAACAATTAGTTCATGAGCCCACACGAATTGTAAATACTTGCGAAAACACACTTGACCTCTTAGCCACAAGTAATCCTGATCTAATAGAGAGCGTTATGGCGGATACAGGGATTAGTGAACACAAGGTCATTGTAGCGAGGCTCAAAACCATATCAACCAAAACCACTAAAAATAAACGCAAAATATATCTATTTAAAGCAGCAGATAAAAATTCGCTTGATGCCTTCCCAAGAGTCTCCATTTCTTACAAGCTAATTTTGTAAGTGTAGACCAGATATGCCTCAAATTCAAAGATACGGTATCGACAGCAATAGATAGATTTATACCGCATAAGTTAATAAGAGACGGGACTGATCCACCATGGTACACAAAATACGCCAGAACACTGTTGCAGAAGCAACGAAAAAAGCATGCCAAATTCAGAAGAACGCATAATCCCCAAGACTGGCTAAGTTTCACGGAAGATCGAAATTTAGAGCGGCAGTCAATGCGAGATGCTTTTAATAGTTTCCGCAATGAAACATTGTCTCAAAATATGGTAGAAAACCCAAACAGATTCTGGTCGTATGTAAAGTACACCAGAGACAAAAAACAGTCAATACCATCCCTGCACGATAGCGATGGAAATGTTACCGATGATGGTGCCACTAAAGCGAAGTTACTAAATACAGTTTTCCGTAATTCCTTCACGAAAGAAGACGGAGTAAGTATTCCAGAATTCGAAACCAGAACAGCTGTCATCATGAGTGACATAAAAGTAGATATCATAGGTGTTGCGAAACAACTTAAATCATTTAAGAAAGGCAAGTCTTCCGGTCCAGATGGTATACCAATCAGGTTCCTCTCAGAGTTTGCAGACACAACAGCGCCTTTCTTAGCAATCATATACAACCGATCACTTGACGAAAGGTCTGTTGCTAAAGACTGAGAAGTAGCACAGGTCACACCAATATTCAAGAAAGGAAATAGGAGTAACCCACTGAATTACAGACCCATGTCACTGACCTCAATTTGCGGTAGGATTTAGGTGCATATACTGTACTCGAACATTACGAATCACCTTGAAGAAAATGACTTGTTGATACATAACCAACACGGATTCAGAAAATATCGTTCTTGTGCAACACAGCTAGCTCTTTATTCCCATGAAGTAATGAGTGGTGTCGACAAGGGATCTCAGATCGATTCTATATTCCTAGATTTCCAGAAGGCTTTTGATACCGTTCCTCACAAGCGGCTCTTAATCAAATTGCTTGCATATGGAGTATCGTCTCAGTTGTGTGACTGGATTCGTGATTTCCTCTCAGAGAAGTCACAGTTCGTAGTGACAGATGGTAAATCATCGAATAGAACAGAAGTGCTATCTGGCGTTCCGCAAGGTAGTGTCATAGGCCCTCTGCTGTTCATGATTTATATAAATGATCTAGGTGATAATGTGAGCAGCCCCCATAGATTGTTTGCAGATGACGCTGTAATTTACCGTCTAGTAAAATCATCAGGCGATCAATTCCAACTACAAAATGATCTAGAGAGAATTTCTGTATGGTGCGAAAAGTAGCAACTGGCACTAAACAAAGAAAAGTGTGAGGTCATCCACATGGGTACTAAAAGAAATCCGATAAATTTTGGGTATACGATAAATCGCACAAATCTAAGGGCTGTCAATTCGACTAAATACCTAGGAATTATAATTACGAGCAACTAACATTGGAAAGACCACATAGATAATATTGTGGGGAAGGCGAAACAAAGACTGATTTGTTGGCAGAACACTTAGAAGATGCGACAAACCCACTGCTGGAATACTGCTGCGCGGTATGGGATCCTTACCAGGTAGGATTGACGGAGGACATCGAAAAAGTGCAAAGAAAGGCAGCTCGTTTCGTGTTATCGCGCGATAGGGGTGAGAGTGTCACCGATATGATAGTCGAGTTGGGGTGGCGGTTTTCTTTGCGGCGAGATCTATTTACAAAATTTCGATCACCAACTTTCTCTTCCGAATGCGTATATATTTTGTTGACACCCACCTACGGAGGGAGAAATGATCATCATAATAAAATAAGAGAAATCAGAGCTCTAACGGAGAGATTTAGGTGTTCCTTTTCCCACGCGCCATTCGAGAGTTCAAATGGTTCAAATGACTCTGAGCACTATGGGACTTAACATCTGTGGTCATCAGTCCCCTAGAACTTATAACTACTTAAACCTAACTAATCTAAGGACATCACACACATCCACACCCGAGGCAGGATTCGAACCTGCGACCGTAGCGGTCTCGGCGGTTCCAGACTGAAGCGCCTAGAACCGCACGGCTACACCGGCCGGCCCATTCGAGAGTGAAATGATAGAGAAGTAGTATGAAAATGGTTCGGTGAACCCTCTGCCAGGCACTTAAGTGTGAATTGCAGAGTAACCATGTAGGTGTAGATGAGATGTTTTTTATTTTGTTACTGATAATGGGATATCTTATATTGAATTCCAGTTTTTATGTTATAAACCTACATCATTGACAGCAATAGTGATTTTTTATTAGCGAACATACAAACAATGGGACTTTTCATAAAATTTAAAATGAGACCACAATTGCCGCAAATGCAGCACGTTACTTTTTATGCCCTCTCTATGTTTATCAATTACTTCTTTGTGTCTGTTGACTCTGATTGTGTAGTAGAAGGTTCATACAATAATACTGCAATATTGGTAGTAAATAATATGCCGTTATTTGACATACATTGTTGTTCATCTAGAGTAAAGATAAATGATGTATTTTAGGTCACTAGGAGGGAACAGTATCGTCTGCTGACACAGCTGTAATAAAAGCAATGCAATAATAGCATTCAGTTCTAGTAGTGGAGTTGATGAGTGAAGCTTACTTAATTCAGTGTAGCACAATAAAACAGAGAAAATGCAAGCAAACTAAGATGGCATTGCAGTGGATGAAATTTTAGACATTATAAATAATGACAATTTTGAAAGACTGATTAATGAAAACAAGCCGCACAGGATTAGCCGAGCGGTCTAAGGCGCTGCAGTCACTGCCTGTGCGGCTGGTCCCGGCGGAGGTTCGAGTCCTCCCTCGGGCATGGGTGTGTGTGTTTGTCCTTAGGATAATTTAGGTTAAGTAGTGTGTAAGCTTAGGGACTGATGACCTTAGCAGTTAATCCCATAAGATTTCACACACATTTGAACATTTTTGATGAAAACAATGAAAATGTTGATGTGGTTGCTGTTTCTCCGGATACCGATGCTTTGACAGATGAAGATGAGGCAGACGATGGTGCAACAGGTACTGTAAATGTTGTGGATGTTCCTGGATCTGTGGACGTTCCTTTTCTAAGTACTGAAGATACGTGTTTGGGGACTGTGGATAATGAAGTATTGGGTACTGGAGATAGAGTAAGCCCAAGAGAACAGAAGAAAGCTTGCACCCAGCTGCCGACTTACAGTACAATGAAGCCAATATATATTTCAACTAAAATAAAATAACGTTGCAGCTCTAGAAGAAACGAAAAACAAAATAAAGGATCTCACGCCGTGGGAAGTTGGAGGAAATATCTTGAATGTCAGCACTGCATTTTGATTACGTTGTGAGAGAATCAGTGCGACATGCAAGTCATTCTAAAACGTTTGCGATTGCCCTTTCGTCGTGAGAGTACTCCCAGGCATATTATTGTCAGGCTACCACAGACTTCCATGGGAAACATATTATTGGTTTGAAAACGATGACTTAGGACTAGAGATATGTCGCGGAATATAAAATCTCTAATTCACTTCAGTGATAATGATTAAGTTCAAGACAGCAAACATGATAGAGAGTTAAAGGCTAGGCCACTAATTACCGAGATGAACGAGTCCTTCCAGCAGTTTGGTATATTTTCGGAAAACTTGAGTGTTGAAGAAATGATTGTGAAGTGTTACGGCCATCACCCACTAAAATAGTTCATTCGAGGCAAGCCAGTTCGATCTGGCTATAAACTACGGGCATTGTGTGCTTCTAATGGTTACTGTTTCAAGTTTGATGTGAACTGTGGCAGGTAAGTGACAAAAATATTGACCTTGGTATTGGATCTTGGGTCGTGCTAAATATTCTTGAGTGTACTGGAAAACCTCAGGGTATACTGTTTCAAATGGTTCAAATGGCTCTGAGTACTATGCGACTTAACTTCTGAGGTCATCAGTCGCCTAGAACTTAGAACTAATTAAACCTAACTAACCTAAGGACATCACACACATCCATGCCCGAGGCAGGATTCGAACCTACGGCCGGAGCGGTCGCTCGGCTCCAGACTGTAGCGCCTAGAACCGCACGGCCACTCCGGCCGGCCGGTATACTGTTTACTTCGACAATTATTTCACTAGTCGAGATCTCTTGCTGCACCTGCGAAACAACGGATTTAAGGCAACATGTACTGTGCGAGAAAACAGAACTGAAATGTGCAAATAAAGCAACTGGAATAATTGTCTCTTGGCTCTTATGACATTTTCTTTGATAGAAGTTGTGCAACACTGTTTGTCAAATGGAATGATAATAAATGCTTCTGTATTGTCACCAATTTTGATACAATAGAGCCACTCACTCCTGCAAGTAGGTGGAACAGAAAATCTAAGCAGAAAACCAACATTCAACAGTCACAGTTTATAAAGAATTACAATACAAATATGGAGGCGTAGACGCAGCAAAAAATGGTATTGGGCTCTCTTTATAAAAATTATTGCTAAGGTTGATGTGAACAGCTGGATCACAAACGCCAGGGTACATCGTGCAAGATCTGTGGATTTGTTGGAGTTGCGATGATATCTTGTTGTCCAATATCTGAAAATAGCTGCCAATCTCTGAATGGGACGTCCCTTATCAGCACCAAGAAGAGCATTCCCTGACGTGAGATACGATGGAAAGGACTACTTTATGTCAGCACGTAATTCACAAAGACATTGTCTGTTTGCTGGTTGCAAAGGCAGACCACTGACATTTTGTAAGAAATGTAACATTACCCTTTGTCCCACCTGCTTTGAACGTAGCCACAAAAAATAGATGGAACGATGTAAAAGCATAAATAGGTGATAAAAACTGAAAATCATTGGTTTTTACAATGATAGGTGAATGAAAAGTAAATTTTAAAAGTAATAAATCATTTTCTCGTAAAACTGAAAGATATTTGTAATACAAAAATATAATGATAACGAATAATATATTGAGTGTATATAATTTTGTTTAGTATATGTAATTTACCTTTACAAATAAAGCCGTAATAATTTACTTATGAAAATAAATGTCAACAGAATACATCAAAATATAGACGTCTGTATAAACATGAGACACTGTACCATCCCGGTGATCTATATCAGGCAATTCTGTTCATCTGAATACTTTTAAAAAATAAATAAAGGATTTATTTACATTATTTGACATCACTTTATTATATAAACAGGGAAAAACATTGTCATTTCCCAAAAAAGTAAGTTGGGAGGTAATACCTACTGACTGAAGATTAGACTGATGGTCATCGTATATATATATATATATATATATATATATATATATATACAGGGTGATTCAAAAAGAATACCACAACTTTAAAAATGTGTAATTAATGAAAGAAACATAATATAACCTTCTGTTATACATCATTACAAAGAGTATTTAAAAAGGTTTTTTTCACTCAAAAACAAGTTCAGAGATGTTCAATATGGCCCCCTCCAGACACACGAGCAATATCAACCCGATACTCCAACTCGTTCCACACTCTCTGTAGCATATCAGGCGTAACACTTTGGATAGCTGCTGTTATTTCTCGTTTCAAATCATCAATGGTGGCTGGGAGAGGTGGCCGAAACACCATATCGTTAACATACCCCCATAAGAAAAAATCGCAGGGGGTAAGATCAGGGCTTCTTGGAGGCCAGTGATGACGTGCTCTGTCACGGGCTGCCTGGCGGCCGATCGATCGCCTCGGGTAGTTGACGTTCAGGTAGTTACGGACAGATAAGTGTCAATGTGGTGGCGCTCCATCCTGCTGAAATATGAATTGTTGTGCTTCTTGTTCGAGCTGAGGGGACAGCCAATTCTCTAACATCTCCAGATACTGTCGTCCAGTTACAGTAGCACCTTCGAAGAAAAAGGGACCAAAAACTTTATTGGCTGAAATGGCGAACAAATGTACAACTAAATGAAACTTTATAGCTCCCTTAATTCGGCGACAGATAGTGCTTAGCTCTGCCTTTTGTCGTTGCAGAGTTTTAAATTCCTAAAGTTGTGGTATTCTTTTTGAATCACCCTGTATATATATATTGACACAATCACTTCCTTATGATACAATCACAACCGGTTGCGGCCATCAAATTCAATCTTCAGATGCTACAACAGAGAACAGAAAAGCTTAAATTAAGACCTGAAACTTAGTAAAAGTAATTGCACTAGTAAGTCTACTAGTGAGCATAGTTCAGTGCCATTAACATGCATATGCCTATGGGAGGCACTTGATAAACAAATGTTCATGCGTTATCAGCTAAATGTAAAAACAGAAATCAGGGAATTATACGCATACAATCGAGTGTACTTTTCCTTCCTTACTCCTTGCGCTAGAGGCACACGTCCGCTATAAGACAATTTTAAATCGTAAAAACCATGACTTATAACAACTACTACAATAATATTTCAATCAGTTATTGATCGAATACGGAAGTAAATACAGGTCGTTAAAACAGTAAAACCTATTTAGAACAAAATGAGGTTTTTACAGTAAAAGAGACAGTAGTAATCCTTGTGACACATTTAATTGAACACTTTCTATCAAATGCCGCCCATAGGCGTGAAACTTGTGCATGTTAATAGCACTTTACTAAGCTAACAAGTAGACCTAGTGAAAATAATTGCACTTGTTTCTGGTCTTAATTTAAGCTTTTCTGTTGTCTATTGTAGCATCTGAAGATGGCTTGTGGAGGTCGAAACTGCTTATGACTGTATTATAAAAAAGTGATTGAGCCAATATTAAGGAGGCGCACTGTGCGACCTCCTATTTATGCCAGCCGTTTTCTGTTTTCTGGTAAACGCGTCTGATGAACATCTTGCTTTTCCCAATTGACGCTACTCCCCAGTATAGCACAGAATCTTCCCAGTGCTACATCTCTCTAGGTCATTTCTGTCGAGTGCGTAACAGCAAATACTGACAAGTGATCCGCTTCGTAGTGCTTGACGTCCTCCGCCAAACCGTATAGATACCAAAGTTGTGCTCGAACTTAGAAATTGTTGCCGCAGACTGTGATCAACGGGAGGACAGACGCTTAACATCTGACTGAGCCAGGTGGCTCCGTCGTGAAGACGTTTGACTCGCATTCTGGATGAAGTCCGTTCAACTCTCCGCCCGTCTAACCACGTTTGGATTTGCCGTGGATTTCCTGAATTGCTGAAGACAAATACAGTGCTGTCTCCTTTGAGAAGGGCACAGACGCCTTCCTTCACCGTTGTTTCCCAGTCAGAGGCTGTGTTCTGTCTGTAAGGACCTCGTCGTGGACAGAAATTTAAACGAAATGTACCACCTTCCTCGCTCAGCTGCTGAACTGTCTCTGTCGGGGCCTGGCGTGACCCTCGCGGGCCAGTGCCCCTCTGTGCAGTTCTTGCCGCGATATTTCGGCCCCTCTCGGCCTAGATGGTTGTCCCAACATAAACTTGCCTGCTACGTTGAGAAGTCATAGCTGGATCGCAGAGCCACTGGTGGAATTTTAGCCAGCATACTGCCAGTTACTTCATGTTTCGTCGAGCTACTGCTGTTCTGCGATCTTCCATTGTCTTACATTCAAGACAGAATTAACTTTAAGTTCTTCACTGTCCAGAGTACACAAAATTTCCGATTATACATATTCTTACAGGCAAATAACCAGAGAGCTCCCATAGTACGTTTCTAACGTAAGAAAGTTTCCCCTTGAAGCCCTTCTGACGTACAGTACCTCTCATACGTACTGGTTAGTATATGCGAAAAGTACGAGCCTGCAGCGGAGATTACAAATTAACGTCTCGACGAAGAGACCGAGCCGTTGCTGTGCTGTGCAAGATAACGTTAGAAAAGAGGCGGTGCTCGTTTTGAAGGAGCTAGAGTGATTTAGAGAAACCTATAAACCTTTGGAAATCACGTGACCAGAGGATAGTTGAGTTCTATGCTCCTCAAGTCCCCCACGCATTCCCCTCCTGCCTCTCAGCCGTGCATGGGCCAGCGTCTAAATCAGTACCACGGGCCGACCCATGAGATGAACTTCTATCCAGCGATCTCACCAACATTCCTTTTTGTTCAGCCCTTCCCTGTCAGTCTCCACCCAAACCTTCAGCAACAAAATCTAAATGTGGCCCTCGACTATCTACAAGTCTCTGTGGTAGTAAGTCAAACACGTAGGAAATTTCAGTGCATAATTTTTTGTACTGTTAACTGGCTTTAAGAGCGAAGAATATTTTTATTTTCTCTGTTAATGGGGTCAAGCAGAAGGAAAAATTGCGTAGCAAAGAAGTTGCTATCAAATTATTTGTTTCAAACGATTATGATCTAGTCTCTTTATCAGACAGGAGGCAAAGGTGGTCTTAACGTGCAGATAACGGTGGCGCCATCTTGTACGCTCTTGCGCCCTGTAAGATAATGCGTCTCAGATAATGAAAGAAAAGTTTTGATCACGACCTATTATCTTAGTTAAACTCTGCGTCCGTTGATTGTCCTTATCCGTAACGTAAACATAGAATTTTCTAGATGACCAAGGTGCGCTTTTATCTTTGTTAAATTCTACGTCCGTCGGTTGTCCTTATACGTAACGTAAACAGAGAATTTGCTAGATGACCAAGAGGCCTTTTATGCATACTCCGTTTTCTTTCAGATTTATTAAGGCCTGTGCGTAAATCCAGCAACAAAACGAGGGCTCAGATGGGAACCTTTGATCGAAGTGTGAGTATCTTATAGGTCACATAACGTTGTTGCCCTTAACGGCAGGTTTGGCACCGACATCAGCCCGCCTCCTCGCTGAGGGGTAGATCTAACAATACTTGGCAACAACTCACTGCGCTCAGTAGAATAGCAAAAAACGGAAGAAACCACTTCTCAGTTAAGCTTCCAGTAATATCGGTAGATATTACCACCTAGCAAGTAGTGTTGTAATACCTTCATTACAAAGACATTACAAAAACTAACTGCTAGGCTTCTAAATTTTCTTCGTTTGAAAACTTGTTCATATCTTCCCTGAAGACATCGTTATAAATGCTCTTACGGGAGAGAAGATTAAGAGATTTGCAGCAGCCCTCGATCGATTCACTTCACGTACTGCAGCGTGTGATCTTGTTTTAGAGCAGTTTGGAATGTTGCGTTTTTCGTTATGTTTATTCGCTCTTTGTTTTTAGGACTTTTCATTAATGTGCAGTATTCACAGACAATTCTTCACAAAAATATTCGATTCAAAAACTTCGTATCTAAACTAGAGCTTCAAATAGGACTAGACAATATTAATTTATTTCTCTTTCATTCGTAGATCTGCAGTGACTCGTATTTATACATTTTTATTCATGCGTGAACGTTTCTGCAAAATATAGCCACTTTCATCACACACACATGAAAATCAAAAGAGCTACAATTTCCAAAAGATGGCAGAAATACGATGTTCGGACCAAGAGAAGTGAGCCCTGGGCTGGTTTTGTGGAAGAGAAGTAGCTACTCCCCGGTCGAGTCTGTCTGGTTTATGTTAGCCCATCGCTTCCTAAAACTGCTTCTGACGAATGCCTGAACGATCCTCCATTGAGCCTGCTGCGACTCCATAATACATCCTCGTTCAACCTCAGCCAAATTCCCGTCTCAGCAGACAATCTCCATGTCGAGGGGCGGTACGGTAATCTCTCCGCCGCCCCCCCCCCCCCCCGCACACCCTTCCCCCCTCCATCCCTCCCCCCCCCCCCCGGACCTTCACAGCAAGGGTAAGCCGAATAGAAATACAGAAGTCATTAAATTTTAGCTGGTTTTTTTTTTTTTTTTTTTAATGTTAGACCAACATAAACACAAATTCAGTACAGTTGTGATAAAAGTAATTAATATTGTTTGCAGAAACACAAGAGTAGTTAAAAGGCGATATCTTGGTGGTATAGTTTGCGGCATTTTTGTATCGATTTCGAATATACTCTAAGGGGAAAAAAAAACAAAAAAAAAAAAACGACGCACAACGAAAGAATTTTCCTAATGGGACGGAAATCAGTAGATGTGATGTACATGTGCAGACAAACAGCTGATTACAATTTCAGAAAAATTGGATGATTTACTCAAGAGAAAGAGCTTCACAAATTGCGCAAGTCAGTATCCTGTTGGTCCACCTCTGGCACTTACGCAAACAGTTATTCGACCTGGCATTGTTTGATAGACTTGTTGGTTATTCTCCTGCGAGATGTCATGCCAAATTCTGTCCATTCGGCGTCTTAGATCGTCAAAATACAGAGTTGGTTCGACTGCCCTGCCTGTAACGCTCCAGACGTTCTCAGCTGGCGAGACATCTGGCGGTAGGGTTTGGCAAGCACGAAGACAAGCACACAAACTCTGGCCGTTTATAGGCTGGCATTATCTTTCCGAAATGTAAGTCCAGGATGGCTTGCCATGAAAGACAACAAAACGGGGCGTAGAATATCGTCGACGGCCCTGCCTTGAAAAGAAATGACAGCCCAGACCATCACTCCTGGTTGTCGGGCCTCAAGGTGGGCGCCAGACAGGTTGACATCCCAACACTGTCTGGGGTGTCTCCACGCACGTCGCTGGTCGCTGGGGCTCAGCTGGAAGCGGGAGTCATCGTGAGGACCGTTCAGCTTCAGTCAGTGAGATTCCAGGCCGCAATGGCCAGCGAAGACGTGTGTGAAGACGCTCTGGACGGTGGTGGATATCAGCCTGACTGTTGCGCTCCACACAGCCTGACAACGATGAGTAATTATCTGCGGTCCATTTCTTATCACAGCAAGACCCCTTTGGTTGTCAGATGCGGCACCATTACAGGATAACTCTATGTCGACGATATTTACAGCGTCTGAATGAAAGGAGAAGCCGTGAATAGTTGATTCCGACGGCTAATGAGAGACACGAACTCACGCGAACCGTCGCGAAACAGGCGCTTAGAAAATTTTTCTTCCGGGAGCGGGGAGTTCAGTTCTGCTCGACTACAAGACCTTCACTCAGATCAGTATCGCAAGATACTAGCAGCTGAACTTTCACCAACTGTTTCAACATTTAGAATTGACTCGTATGTTGCATCTACTGACAATTCTAATATAATTTAATGGAAAAGAAAGCACCGTAGAAGAAAAATTGTGATGTGTGTTGGAGCTGACGTAAATCGTTCCGTAAATAACGAGTATTTGGTGTCTTTAAACTGCATGTTATGCGACAGTCCACTTCAAATGCTTTCTTTATCACCGTAACTGATTTCAAAAGAAAGCGCTTTACAATACACACCACACATGTGAATAAATAGGCATACCTTCAGTTAGCCTGAAGACTGTCTCTGAAAAGTGTTTATCCTAGAAGTGTTTTAGGCCTAAATATAAGAAGCATTGTACGAAGTATTGGTGACATCCAACCAAGTGTATTGTTCTACAGATGAATTTATATACGTGGTATAGCTTCCCAAACCCCTGGATCGATTTCAACCAAATTTTGCAAACAAACACCGAACTTCATGAGTATCAGCACTGTGACGTTTATAACCTCCAAGCCCCAGTAGGAGCAAAGATAAGGACAAAAACGCGTTTTTTAAAGACTTGTGTGTAGATTGCCCTGTGAAACAATGAGTTGTATGGAAATATGTTATCAACCTGCTTTGCACGGCAGCCTACACATCAGGAACAAGAAACGGTCGTCCAGAACATGACTGCACGGTTTAATGAGAAAAAAAATAATTATGTAAAATGAATGTATGAAAAATGGGGAAGAAATGGCTTTAAATATTTTTGTTATTTACTCTTTCAGTACGAGCTTTGTTGTAGAACCCCTTATTTACGTGTGGTAATAAAAATTCATTTAGACAGAATTAAGCACATTTAAAATTACGTGAACCTTAGCAACCCTCTCCTGCTGATAAATTCAAACTAACTGATTAATGACATTTATGATTTTGAAAATTATTTAAATTAAATTTTTTACGTATTTCGGCCTTGGCACACATTTTCTAAATGCAGTGGTTTTTAAAATATTTGCTGAATTCTTTCCCGGCGTTAGCTATGGAACACAAGATTGTCTCTGTTAGCATAAAATGGTTAAATATTGCCAAGCCGACCTGAACGTTTAATCATCATTGACAAAACACACTTCACTATACGTTTAAGTCATTTGCTTTAGAAATTGAAAGAACCAACAGATTAACAACTTCAACGTTAATTATCCGCCTATGAATGCACAAATGTAAAACCAGTAATAAATTCAGTCAGCCTCAGGATCGCTGTAAAAGAAAAATATTTCGTAATTCACTGCTAATTTTACCTGCTCCCGATTGACGGGTTTGGTTAATTTTATAGCGGAACAATTTTTTTTTAAGTGTGCCGCCGCTGCAAATCGTTCGGTCGCGGCACAGCCCAGCAATACCAACGATAATCGCTAAAAATGCTGAAAATTCTTTAAAGAAATATTATAGATGACATGGGCAAGCTAATTTACATTAGTAATACACAATTTTGATAAATTATAGTGTATTTAGACCATAACAATAATTAAAATTACACGCCTTTATAATTTCTGCTCTAATGGCGGGTAAAGATAGATACAGACAAAAGAAGTCTACTCATTCATATAATGCTACGTCACAGGTTCCTCTCTCTCTCTCAGCTCTCGAGGGAGACGACAAAGAATGCACATAATGTAGTGCTTTTAATAGTATTGCTGATAATGAATATCTCTTTGTAATCTTACATTATTTTCCTCTGTGGCTATATTTTAAATTTTTTCATCGCAGATATTAACATATTTCGTAATTACATTATGAGTATAGAAATATTACAATCATAAATACATCGAGAATATTATTACAGAAAATATTACAATAATAACCAACGTCCCTTATGCAAAATTAAATAATATTTTTTGTTAAACAACTACAGTACATACGAATTGCTTTTTGTTGGTGTGAACTGTACGTAGTGTTCTCATTACCGTACACGTTCCTAACAGGCATGCCACAGTTGTTGTTAAGCATTTGCAAATGTGCACGCTCGAGTTGAGCAATTCTGTGTGTCATTTCATTTTATTAATAGTGTGTGTGCTGCCAGGGAACGTTACAACGGCAGTTGTGTTGCATTGCAATAGCTTTGGCCTGATTTATCGACCTCTTTTGCAGTGTCTATACATGCCGATGTGCATAGCTGGGAGAAGTTTGAGATGGATAAATTAGGGGATAGACAGAGAGAGAGGGGGGGCAGGAGGGGATGGATAGGGAGAGAGGAGGCAGGAGGCAATGGAGAGAGAGGGGGGCAGGATGGTTTGTGGGAAGGAAGGAGGGGAGGGACAGAGAGAGTGGGGGGAGAGGATGGTTCGAGAGAGGTGGAGGAGGAGGTGGACAGAGAGACAGATAGAGGAAGAAGTGGCCACAGAGAGGAGGAGGAGGTGTGTGCAGTATATGTTTGGTTTTCACACCTGACATTCAGGCTGCCCTTCGTAATGGGCGCGCTGTGTGGGTTGTTTAGATATGCTTTGCAGGGTCTACACATGCAGATGGGCATAGCTTAGCAGAAAGAGACAGGAGGAGACGGATTTTTAGAGAGAGGCAGGATGGGATAGCCAGAGAAAGGGGGGAGGAAGAAGTAAGAGAGGAGAGGATGAACAAAGAGGGGGAGGAGGGGATGGACAGTGAGAGAGGGAGGAGAAGGAGCTTGACAGAGTCTGAAGGAGGATGGGTTGAACAGAGAGAAAGGGGCGGAGGAAATGGACAGAGGCTGGTACGAGGAGGGGACGAACAGAGGCAGGGGGCGCAGGAGATGCACAGAGAGAGGGGGGAGCAGGAGATGATCAGAGGGAGGGGGAGGAGAAGATGGAGAGAGACTGGGGAGAGGAGAGGAGATGTAGAAAGCAGGTGGAAGGCGTAAGGGCGAGCTGACACTAAGAGCTGACACTAAGAGGCAATGTACCAGCCATTACACAGTGAACTGCTTGACCATGTGCTGTGGCATTTATTTAATTTATTAAATTTTATTTCAGAATTAATACCACCAGTAAGTAGTACATGTGGACGTGAACTTTCACAAGCCTGTCTTATTTGCTTGCATCGTTTCCATCTCAGCAATCGGTCTGATTATAGTGAGAGCCTCACGTGTTCTCGGCACTGTGGGAGATTTCGACCCACAACATTCCTCTCACTTCGTTCCGTGGGCTCTGTACTGATATGGCACAAAAATGGTGAATGAGCTATACGGCTATTAGCTTATGGCAGAAAAATTAAGGTTCACCATACTGGATTTATGTGATTTCGCCGCATTCAACAGTTTTCAGTTTCCCTCGTTATGTTATCAATTTTTGCTGTTTTTAGATGAACACGAATTGAAAATACTATCAAACTGAATTTTCTGAGGCATAATCTGAAGGCGTCACTTATCAGGGAAAGGATCACCGGTCTGTTGGAGCTATTATAGAAATGAAATATCAGTCGAAAACAAAATCATATGTTCAGGTATACCAAATTATTCGATGAGTTTCTTCCCCCACACAGCAGTCTCTGTGAGGATGGTAATGACATTCATGCAATTAAGTGAGTAATGAAACATTTCCGTTCGTTTTCGAACATTATTCCCCACTCTGCAGTAAATATAAAGTCACATTTCAGTTCTTAAAGTGTTTTTATCCCAACGGATCTGTCTGCTGTAGCATTACCCTTATTTTTTTAATGCATTTCAAATGTCACTAGAAACAGGCTACCGGTATTTATGGTTTACTTGGAAAACCAACTGTGTCAATCTGGTATTGTGTTGATCAGAGACATAAGGGGATCTAGTGTTTTGGATAGCCCTTCGCCTAGCGAACATTTGTACACCTATCGGAAAAACGAGCATACTGTAGCTATCCTATAGGACCAAAATTTAAACATTACACACTTCGTCCAGCCCAAACAAATAGCGAAAATCGGTTCTTTTGCTTTAGTTGTGTTGTAGGGTGGACCTTAGCCGGCTAATAAAAGCAGTTGCTAAGAGCACCAAGAAAAACCATGAATTCTGGGTATCTAAAGTACCAATTGTGGGGATGGCTGCTTCTGTAGTTTCTATTCATGACAAATTGCCGAAATTTTGATCATATGTTCTTAACATTATGTGTTCGGGGAACTTTCAAACTTTTCTCGATATCGTTACCCATTTCCTAGATCCAAAAGTTGAAAGTTACTGTCCTTGTACGCGTAAAATATACACGTAATATACGGTTTGAGACCTAAATGTAGTTTTAAGTGACTTAGTGAAGAAATAGCAAGGCTTCCAGGATGGTCGCAAGGGTTCTGAGGTCACCAAACTACACTCCTGGAAATTGAAATAAGAACACCGTGAATTCATTGTCCCAGGAAGGGGAAACTTTATTGACACATTCCTGGGGTCAGATACATCACATGATCACACTGACAGAACCACAGGCACATAGACACAGGCAACAGAGCATGCACAATGTCGGCACTAGTACAGTGTATATCCACCTTTCGCAGCAATGCAGGCTGCTATTCTCCCATGGAGACGATCGTAGAGATGCTGGATGTAGTCCTGTGGAACGGCTTGCCATGCCATTTCCACCTGGCGCCTCAGTTGGACCAGCGTTCGTGCTAGACGTGCAGACCGCGTGAGACGACGCTTCATCCAGTCCCAAACATGCTCAATGGGGGACAGATCCGGAGATCTTGCTGGTCAGGGTAGTTGACTTACACCTTCTAGAGCACGTTGGGTGGCACGGGATACATGCGGACGTGCATTGTCCTGTTGGAACAGCAAGTTCCCTTGCCGGTCTAGGAATGGTAGAATGATGGGTTCGATGACGGTTTGGATGTACCGTGCACTATTCAGTGTCCCCTCGACGATCACCAGTGGTGTACGGCCAGTGTAGGAGATCGCTCCCCACACCATGATGCCGGGTGTTGGCCCTGTGTGCCTCGGTCGTATGCAGTCCTGATTGTGGCGCTCACCTGCACGGCGCCAAACACGCATACGACCATCATTGGCACCAAGGCAGAAGCGACTCTCATCGCTGAAGACGACACGTCTCCATTCGTCCCTCCATTCACGCCTGTCGCGACACCACTGGAGGCGGGCTGCACGATGTTGGGGCGTGAGCGGAAGACGGCCTAACGGTGTGCGGGGCCGTAGCCCAGCTTCATGGAGACGGTTGCGAATGGTCCTCGCCGATACCCCAGGAGCAACAGTGTCCCTAATTTGCTGGGAAGTGGCGGTGCGGTCCCCTACGGCACTGCGTAGGATCCTACGGTCTTGGCGTGCATCCGTGCGTCGCTGCGGTCCGGTCCCAGGTCGACGGGCACGTGCACCTTCCGCCGACCTCTGGCGACAACATCGATGTACTGTGGAGACCTCACGCCCCACGTGTTGAGCAATTCGGCGGTACGTCCATCCGGCCTCCCGCATACCCACTATACGCCCTCGCTCAAAGTCCGTCAACTGAACATACGGTTCATGTCCACGCTGTCGCGGCATGCTACCAGTGTTAAAGACTGCGATGGAGCTCCGTATGCCACGGCAAACTGGCTGACACTGACGGCGGCGGTGCACAAATGCTGCGCAGCTAGCGCCATTCGACGGCCAACACCGCGGTTCCTGGTGTGTCCGCTGTGCCGTGCGTGTGATCATTGCTTGTACAACCCTCTCGCAGTGTCCGGAGCAAGTATGGTGGGTCTGACACACCGGTGTCAATGTGTTCTTTTTTCCATTTCCAAGAGTGTATATTTTAGAAAACAAATTTTCACAAATAAATCTTTATGACTCTTGTCTCTGTATAATACACATCTTACATCTATAAAAATGTTCCCATTGTGTTAGAGCAGTTGCAAAAAAAAAAAAAAAAAAAAAAAAAAAAAAAAAAAAAAAAAAAAAAAAGTCGTAACTTGAAGAAAAGGAACTTAAAATAACTGCCAAAAATTATGTAAAACTGAAAAGACTACGAATTCAGTAAAATATTTCCAATAACACTTTCACTCCTGAATTGCGATCACTGAGCAACGTATCAAGAAAAAAATGTAAAGCGAACGATTTTGTGTTAACCTAATATTATGTGTTCCTATTATTTTGTTTTTATATGTATTATAGTATACAAATGTGTTGAAGTACATAAATAAACTTTCAAAACTTTTTTGACATATAGAATCCGTTTCAAACAGAGTGATTTAGGTTCCCTTACCGATGGGTTTTGTGTAACCTGCAACACCTTCAAAAACCATATGTGATGTTTTCACGTTCTCTCGCTCACTACATGCAAACTATTAGTTCTACCAGAAAATGCACAGGACCTTTTTCTAGAAAATTTGAAGTAGCTAAATTTTGTACTAGGATATGTTTTTGTTGGAGGCCATGGTTTTTGGGTTATTCAAGAAAAACGCATTTGAAGGTCACTTTTGTGCGTTTTTCTTGAATAATTCAAAAACTACAGCCTCTGTCGAAAATGTATTGCAGTACAAAATTTAACTACGTTAAATGTTCTACAAAAACATCCTCTTCATTTTTTCTGTGGGACTAATAGTTTGCACATAGTGAGCGAGAAAATATGATAATCTTGCACGTGGTATTAGAAGGAATTCTGGGTTGCATAAAACACATCAGCAGAGGCAGTTGAATTGCCCCATATAGTCAGCACACGGTGCTGTAGAAGGGAAAAGAAGGGAACCAGTGGACAAATGTTCCTTTTGGAGTACAAATAAGATGAATGTGTTCCTCTTTATAAAAGACTCTGACAGAAAATTGGGAAACCAGCTGTGTCAATCCTCATTCCACCTTCCTCACGAAAACTATGGCATGCTAATATATTTGTGTCTTTTTGTGCTCAAAGAGAGTAGCAGAGAGACAGTGACGGTGGAAGAGAGAGAAGACAGTGCCAACGGGAAAGGAAGAGAAGGGAGACAGTGGTGATGAGAGAGAGAATGTGGTGATTAAAGAGAAAGGAATGGATGGAGAATGTCGTGGGAGCCAAAGAGAGAGGAGATATTGATTGTCAGTGAGACTATGGTTAGTGGTAGTAAATGAGAAAGACAGATGGATGGGGATAGAATCAGTGAGAGCAGAAGAGAGAGGAAACAGTAGAAATGAAAAATACAGGTCAGAGATCGTACGTAGGGTTGGACTGTCTGTACCCTTCCTGAACAGCGAACTTTAAGACTTTGGTATAGGAGATGGGGCATTTTGAACCGAAATTTTAAACATGTGGGCATAGGAGAAAATATAAGTGGGACCCCCATAATTTTTGAGCTTCCGAGGTATGGTGAAGACAGTGGCAGTGGGAAGGAAAGACAACCAGAATAAGTGTGAAAGGGGAGACCATGGCAGTAAGATGTACTGTAAATCAGTGGGAGAGGAGAAAAAGACCGTGGGAGAGAGACATAGACATGGCAGTGACAGGGAGACGCTGAGTGTGAAGCCTTAACTACAAAGAGAGACTTGGTAAACAGATTTGAAATGTTCTGTGTTAAAAGAACGCGAATATGTTCGCATGCGAAAATTTTTGATGTGTAAAGCGAAATGAGGCTTGAGGCAGCTGATTACCCACTTCTCTGTCAGAGTAGTTTAAAGAGGAACATGTTCGCCTTTTTGTGCTCCAATAGGAGCATTTTCCCGCTGGTTCATTACACTTCACTGTTCCAAAATATAAATAAACATAGCGTGAAATGTCACTTCAGCGGAAATGGGCAGTCAACACAATGTCAATCACGCCAAGTACAACAACTCCCATCTTGCTGTCCTTGTGTCGAAATGTTTTAAATCCTCTGCAGACTCTGTTTGTTGTTTAACCCTCGTGTAAACAATCATCCCTCAGTGATTGGTCAGTGACCCTGTTGGCATCCGTAAAAGATGATCTTGGTTTGCGTAAGGTAGGGGGCCTACCGTATTCCTTGCAGTTGTGGCATGTCATATATTGGTCAGACAATCAGGACTGTGGAAGACCGGTGTATTGAACATAAGCGTCACACAAGCTTACGACAGCCGAGCAAATCCGCTATTGCAGAACATTGCCTTGACACCGGTCATCCTGTGGAATACAACAACACGGAGATTCTGGCTTGCACGTCCAGCTATTGGGATAGCGTTATTAAGGAAGCTGTTGAAATCAGTCTATCAAGCAACCTTATTAACAGAGATGGCGGATTTTGTTTAAATGCTGCTTGGAATCCGGTCTGTCCCTTATCAAAAAACAGAGGGACTGAATTAGTGCTACCTCACCTGTTGATTAATAGTAACTATCGATATTTCTGACGTTGGTTACCTTTGTTTGTGTTGACACTTCTTCTGTGTGTGGTGTCTTCCTTGGTTCTCCTCTGTGAACCGAGGTATTAAATTTGCTTGCACATTCTTTCTTCCTTGCATTTGTGCCTTGAGAATGGCAGGGTGTGCTCCTGTCGAAATATCGACGGTGTTCGACGACGTCACCCGGCAGCAAACCCGTAAGTTATTTGAACAGGTCCAACTTACGTAATAGGTACACTGTTGTTACACCAATACGAATGAAAATTTGAGTCAGTCTAAAGTCCAACGTTTTGATAGCTTTTGATAGTCTTTGTAATTATTATATTGTTTAAGTCATGTTTCTTTTACTTCAAGTTTTAGTAATCTCTGAGCCCGTAGATGTCAGAAGAAGTCGATGTAATTTGTCATCCGAAACTGTGCTAAATGCATTCTCTGAAAATTATTTCGAACAGTTAGTTCATGTGCCCAGAGCGAATAGTAAACGTTTGTGAAAACACACCTGACCACTTAGCAACAAATAATCCTGAGTTAATAACGAGCATCAAAACGGATACAGGGAATAATGAACACAAGGTTGTCGTAGGGAGAGTGAATATTGTAACCCCCAAATCCTCCAAAAATAGACAAAAAATATATCTATTCAAAATAGCAGGTACAAAAATTCACTTGACATCTTCCTGAGGACATTCTACACTCCTTCCAAATTAACAATGTAATTGTAGACCAGGTGTGTCTTGAATTGAAATTAATAGTATCGACAGCAGTTCAGAGACTTATACCAAATAAATTAACTAACGACGGAGCTGATCTCCCTTAGTACACAAACTTGATCAGAACACTGCTGCACAAACAATGACAAAAGGATGCCAAATTCAAACGAACGCAAAATTTCCAAGATTGGCGATCTTTTACAGAAGTTCGAAATTTAGCGCGGACTTCAATGCGGAATGCTTATAATAGTTGCCACGACGAAACTTTGCCTCGAGACCTGGCAGAAAATGCAAAGAGATTCTGGTCTTATGTAACGCATGTTAGCGGCAAGACACAATGAATGCCTTCTATGCGCGATAGCAATGGAAATACTATACTACCTTCCGAAATTCCTTCACCAAAGAAGACCAAGTAAATATTCCAGAACTCTAATCAAGAACAGCTGCGAACATGAGTAACTTAGAAATAGATATCCCCGGAGTAGTGAAGCAACTTAGATCACTTAATAAAAGCAAGTCTTCCCGTCCAGAGCGTATGCCAGTTAGATATCTTTCAGAGTATGCTGATGCAATAGCTCCATACTTAACAATCATACATAACCGCTCGCTCGACGAAAGATTCGTACCCAAAGATTGGAAAGTTGCACATGTCACACCAGTATTCAAGAAAGGTAGTAGGAGTAATCCACTAAATTATAGGCCCGTATCGTTAATGTCAATATGCAGCGGATTTTGGAACATACGAGTATATTGTGTTCGGACATTACGAATTAGCACTAGGAGAATGATCTATTGACACACAGTCAACACGGATTCAGAAAATATTGTTCTTGTGAAACACAACTAGCTCTTTACTCACACGAAGCGTTGAGTACTATTGGTGAGGGATTTCAAATTGATTCCGTATTTCTAGATTTCCAGAAGGCTTTTGACACTGTACGTCACAAGCACCTTGTACTCAAATTACGTGCTTATGGAATATCGTCTCAGTTATGCTACTGGATTCGTGATTTCGTGTCACAGTTCGCAGTGAATAACGGAAAGTCATCGAGCAAAACAGAAGTGATTTCTGGCGTTCCCCGAGAAAGTGTTATAAACGATTTAGGAGACAATCTGAGCAGACGTCGAAGATTGTTTGCAGACGATGCTGTCGTGTATCGTCTAGTAAAGTCATCAGAAGATCAAAACAAATCGTAAACGATTTAGAAAAGATATCTGTATTGTGCAAAAATTAGAAATTTATCCTAAATAATGAAAGCTGTGAGGACATCCACATGCGCGTTAAAGAGAATCCTTTGAACTTCGGTTACACGATAAATCAGTCAAATAGAAAGGCCCAACCGCTGACCCGAAGTTCGTCATCGGCATCACACAATCAGAATCTGGTTTTATCCACCTTGTTCTAGAGACGGCAGCCACTGCTTATGTTTAGTGCTTCGTCCCTCTCTCAGCTCCTGCAAATTCTGCAACATGGAATGAGAAGCATCCCTAGGCTCTTGAGCTACAGCAAGTAATCAGCAGGTGAACGATGTAAGAACGTTAGTACTAGTGCTAAGTAATATATGTTGATACTGGTAATGAAATAAGGGTGGGTCCGCCTTTCTGCAAGTACATAATTGAGTGTTTTGTTTTAACACCAAAATATGTTTCACCACAGTTGTGCCATCCACAGTGGGTTTTTCTTTTATTTTTCTGAAATACATACATACGGATTATGTTTAGACTAGGAAATATGTTACATCGGATTTTGTTGTTATTTAAATTGTATATACACTTTATATTTTATTTTGGATTTTGTGTGACATGTGGGTGCCAACCGATTTTACCAATGTCCACCGGTCAGTTCAACTGCATAAAAACAACCAAAACACGTTTGGCACACAAAAACCCTGTCACAGCTGTAGGACCAGCCAAGTATTACAATGGTAAGCCAAAAAGGGACATATATTACACCACGATTTTTTCCTGAACGCACGTTTTAAAGATTGGATTACACAGAAAAATTCAATACAGGCGATATCCTAACATCCCTTATGTTTGCAGATGACATGGTGTACTAATTTAGACCTGTGGCTGATTTCAGTTGGCAGTCACAGGAGACACACACTGTAATATAATAGGCAACGTGCATATATAATGTAAATAACAACAAAATCCGAGGTAACATATTTCCTAACCTAAACATGATCTGTATGTACGTATTTCAGAAAAATAAAAGGAAAAATGTACTGAGGATGCTACAACTGTGGTGAAACATGTTTGGATGTTAAGGCAAAACAATATTTATGTACTTGCAAAAAGTCAGACACATCCTTATGTCATTACTATTTTCTGCGAGCACAGTAACCGAGCTCAAATCTCCAATACGATAATATACGTTTCACTTACAGTTTGTAGAATTGTGTGTGTAAACATGCATGCTAAACAAGTGTTGAATATTGACAATAATCGCTATGCAGCAACATCAATAGATTACTGCTCTTTGTGATTGATTTGCTGTTATTGCCTATTTTTAATCTTAGTCAACAAGTCAAAACCTGTTTGCAAAAAGTAAGTCACTTAGTTTGCAAATCAAAATATGCGTTCTCAGAAAGTTGAGACTTTTCATTGTCTGCACAAACGCATTCAAGAAATTTTCATGCATGTCATATTCTGATGAGCAGACTCAACTCAGAACTGAGAAGCATTTGCCTAATCACCTGAAAGCTGCGTAACAAAAAATGGTTCAAATGGCTCTGAGCACAATCGGACTTAACATCTGAGGTCATCAGTCCTCTAGACTACTTAAATCTAACTAACTTAAGTACATCACACACAGCCATGCCCGAGGCAGGATTCGAACCTACGACGGTAGCAGCAGTTTGGTTCTGGACGGAATCGCCTAGAACCGCTTGGCCACAGCGGCCGGCAGCTGCGTAACATAAACATTGTAACAAAATTCTGATTCTTTCAATAATTACGCCGGCCGACGTGGCCGTGCGGTTAAAGGCGCTGCAGTCTGGAACCGCAAGACCGCTACGTTCGCAGGTTCGAATCCTGCCTCGGGCATGGATGTTTGTGATGTCCTTAGGTTAGTTAGGTTTAACTAGTTCTAAGTTCTAGGGGACTAATGACCTCAGCAGTTGAGTCCCATAGTGCTCAGAGCCATTTGAACCATTTGAACCAATAATTACATAACTTATCAATACTTTTCAGTACTTTCCAAAAAGGTATACAGCAATAACAAACACCTTTATAGAAATATCAGCTGGCTTGATAGCAAATTTATAAAGGGCGTAGGTTATTTCATTCCACGCTTCAAGTATCAGTCATTTGCATGTCATTAATCTACCTTCATAACGAAAGTAGTATGATTTTTCACAGTTTGCATGATAGGTTGCAAATAAAATAAATGGATGCCTTGGCATCATTAAAACACTATGCCTAACCAAAACAGCCACAGTTGCGAACACCAATCATCATAGCTGCCTGAAATGCGTTAGTGTTGCCACACTGTTTTTATAAGATGGAATACATGTGGAAATATTTGCCATATTTGAGAATGTCTATTAATATTATTTAAAATTCCGATTTGATTTTATTGCGGAAAATTTAAATTCTGACACACCTGTGAAAGTTTATTAGCATATTTCAAACTAGCAGAACTACTACATGCCTACACAGTGCAACTCTCCAAAAAAATTTCTGACTGTATATGAACAAAGTAATTGAGCAAGGTAGATTTGTTACACACACATCAAAAAACGTTTTGCGTCACCTCGGTTCGGAGAGAACATTTAAATAGAGGCCAACATAAACATCATTCCTGCTCTTTCTATTGCTCATGAAAACTACAAATTGCATATTGTACTACCATACAGCATTATCTTCAGAGGTGGTGGTCCAGATTGCTGTACGCAACGGTACCTCTAATACCCAGTAGCACGTCCTCTTGCATGGATGCACGCCTGTATTCGTCGTGGCATACTATCCACAAGTTTATCAAGGCACTGTTGGTCCTGATTGTCCCACTCCTTTACAGCGATTCGGCGTAGATCCCTCAGAGTCGTTGGTGGGTCACGTCGTCCATAAACAGCCATTTTCAATCTATCCCAGGCATGTTGGATAGGGTTCATGTCTGGAGAAAATGCTGGCCACTCTAGTGGAGCGATGTCGTTATCCTGAAGTAGGGTCATTCACAAAACATGCACGATGGAGGCGCGAACTGTTGTCCACGAAGACGAATGCCTCGCCAATATGCTGCCTATTGGTTGCGCTATTTGTCGGAGGATGGCATTCACGTATCGTACAGCCGTTACAGCGCCGTCCATGACCACCAGCGGCGTACGTCGGCCCCACATAATGCCACCTCAAAACAGTAGAGAACCTCCACCTTGCTGCACTTGCTAGACAGCCTGATCGGGTTGCCTCCAAACACGTCTCTGAGTATTGTCTGGTTGAATACATATGCGACACTCGTCAGTGAAGAGAACGTGATGCCAATCTTGAGCGGTCCACGTTGTTGGGCCGATCTGTACCGCGCTGCATGGTGTCGTGGTTGCGAAGATGGACCTCGCCATAGACCTCGGGAATGAAGTTGCGCATCATGCAGCCTATTGCGCACAGTTTGAGTGGTAACACGACGTCCTGTGGCTGCACGAAAAGCATTATTCAACATGGTGACGTTCCTGTCAGTGTTCCTCGGAGCCGTAATCTGTAGGCAGCGGTCATCCACTGCAGTGGTAGCCCTTGGACGGCTTGAGCGAGGCAGGTCATCGACAGTTCCTGTCTCTCTGTATCTCCTCCATGTCCGAACATCATCATTTTGGTTCACTCCGAGACGCCTGGACACTTCCCTTGTTGAGAGCCCTTCCTGGCACAAAGTAACAATGCGGACGCCATCGAACCGTGGTATAGACCGTCTAGGCATGGCTGAACTGCAGACAACACGAGCCGTGTACCTCCTTCCAGGTGGAATGACTAGAACTGATCAGCTGTCGGACCCCTCCGTCAAATAGGCGCTGCTCTTGCATGGTTGTTTACATCTTTGGGCAGTTTAGTGACATCCCTGAACAGTCAAAGGGACTGTGTCTGTGATACAATATCCACGGTCATCGGCTATCTTCAGGAGTTCTGGGAACTGGGCTGATGCAAAACTTTTTTTGATGTGCGTAGCCTTACTGTCGATCAGAAACCAATATGATTAATTAAAAAACTAATACTGTGATCAAAATAGAAGTGGACCAGAGGGGATATCAGCACAATGATTTATGACCAATGATTTTAAACTGCAACCGACAAAACAAAACACTCAACTCTCACACTATTTGTCTATACATTGTGGAAAAGCGCATTGATTGCAGGTTCGAGACCACTACCAGGGATGCCGCTGCGAACGTTACATTTAAAATTATGGCGTACACTTTCTTGTGGAACTGACTGCCTACACCACTGCATGCCGAGCCACAGCTAATATATTATATTGGAGCAGGAAAGGAGGTCTGGGAAGGAACTCAGCAGAGTAATTCACCTTGACGTTCATTCATATATTTTCGCGCCTTTCTGTGAGGGGTCATCATACAAGCCAATTCCACAGAATGTAGCTAGAACAAGTATAATTAATAATGTCCAAAATGACGATGAATTTTGCTCTGTGTGGTCACTTTTGGTTTGCGAAAGAAATTACAAGCAAACACACAGTGTATAACACATAGCTAATAGTTTAATGTTCATGAGCATTATAACTTTAGTGCCAATTGTCAAAATATAAAGGTGCATACCATATTTGCCCTAGGTGACTGAATGCGTTTTCTACAAGCGGGTAACTAGCAAAGCATCTATTGAATTGCTCCACACGTGGATATGCCGAGCAAGGAGTGTGTCCCCTGTGTTGTGTATGAAGACTTTGAGTGTCTTCTGGCTCCTGTGTGTACTGTGTGCTTGAGGCCCGTGCCTTACATACTACCTTCACAGAACAGCATGAACCATGTGCTGCAGAGTATCAAGTTGCATGCACAAACAATCATTTTCAATCATACATGAAGGACAATTCCGAGAGATTGCTGTTCTCTGGACTCGAGCAACTTGGAAGGGAATTTGATGTGATTTATTGCACCAACACTCCTACGCCTAAATCGAAGGAAAATGAAGCGCTATACAAGAAATCAGTTAACTGCCGTATTTGTGAGCTGCCACTAGCTAAAAAAGCAAAAAGTACACTCCTGGAAATTGAAATAAGAACACCGTGAATTCATTGTCCCAGGAAGGGGATACTTTATTGACACATTCCTGGTGTCAGATACATCACATGATCACACTGACAGAACCACAGGCACATAGACACAGGCAACAGAGCATGCACAATGTCGGCACTAGTACAGTGTATATCCACCTTTCGCAGCAATGCAGGCTGCTATTCTCCCATGGAGACGATTGTAGAGATGCTGGATGTAGTCCTGTGGAACGGCTTGCCATGCCATTTCCACCTGGCACCTCAGTTGGACCAGCGTTCGTGCTGGACGTGCAGACCGTGTGAGACGACGCTTCATCCAGTCCCAAACATGCTCAATGGGGGACAGATCCGGAGATCTTGCTGGTCAGGGTAGTTGACTTACACCTTCTAGAGCACGTTGGGTGGCACGGGATACATGCGGACGTGCATTGCCCTGTTGGAACAGCAAGTTCCCTTGCCGGTCTAGGAATGGTAGAACGATGGGTTCGATGACGGTTTGGATGTACCGTGCACTATTCAGTGTCCCCTCGACGATCACCAGTGGTGTACGGCCAGTGTAGGAGATCGCTCCCCACACCATGATGCCGGGTGTTGGCCCTGTGTGCCTCGGTCGTATGCAGTCCTGATTGTGGCGCTCACCTGCACGGCGCCAAACACGCATACGACCATCATTGGCACCAAGGCAGAAGCGACTCTCATCGTTGAAGACGACACGTCTCCATTCGTCCCTCCATTCACGCCTGTCGCGACACCACTGGAGGCGGGCTGCACGATGTTGGGGCGTGAGCGGAAGACGACCTAACGGTGTGCGGGACCGTAGCCCAGCTTCATGGAGACAGTTGCGAATGGTCCTCGCCGATACCCCAGGAGCAACAGTGTCCCTAATTTGCTGGGAAGTGGCGGTGCGGTCCCCTACGGCACTGCGTAGGATCCTACGGTCTTGGCGTGCATCCGTGCGTCGCTGCGGTCCGGTCTCAGGTGGACGGGCACGTGCACCTTCCGCCGACCACTGGCGACAACATCGATGTACTGTGGAGACCACACGCCCCACGTGTTGAGCAATTCGGCGGTACGTCCACCCGGCCTCCCGCATGCCCACTATACGCCCTCGCTCAAAGTCCGTCAACTGCACATACGGTTCACGTCCACGCTGTCGCGGCATGCTACCAGTGTTAAAGACTGCGATGGAGCTCCGTATGCCACGGCAAACTGGCTGACACTGACGGCAGCGGTGCACAAATGCTGCGCAGCTAGCGCCATTCGACGGCCAACACCGCGGTTCCTGGTGTGTCCGCTGTGCCGTGCGTGTGATCATTGCTTGTACAGCCCTCTCGCAGTGTCCGGAGCAAGTATGGTGGGTCTGACACACCGGTGTCAATGTGTTCTTTTTTCCATTTCCAGGAGTGTATATTAAAGGATTGTTGTCTGGACGCATACAGTATACTGTCTTTTCAATGACAGTATTCGTTGCTCCCATTTTGATTCTGTTGTGCAAAGCTACTCGTGCCTCTTGGCGTCATGTTATATAGCCTACTTATGGTTAATGACAAGCTGTTTGATTTGATAAAAGCCTAGCCAGCGTGAAACTCATAACCGCTACAGCAATAAATTGTATATTCATGCACTGAAATGGACAAAATTTTGTCATATTTTCCTCAGTACTATACAATTGTGGACCAACCATCCCAAAGCAGCTGGCCTCGAATCGGTAAACGTTGTAGGGTATGCAGAATAGTTGGTAGTGTAAATAAGTATGTCGATTGAGACAACTAGAACCATGAAAAAACTATGCACTATATCCCATATATATATTTTGTGTGTGTGTGTGTGTGTGTATACCTGAGCTGATTGTACATTGTATGTGATTGTACATATAAGTCTCTTTCTATTACTGAAATAGTCGTATTAAAGAAATAAATTTTAACATTTCATCAACTGCATTACAAAAATAATGAAAATATCAACAATCTAATGTCCCTTCATGAGATATGTTTATTGTGGCCTTGAGTTCCTATAATGGTGTTTGTACTTTGAGGTGTCATTGTGAAATGCGTATGTTGATTCTTTTTTAGTGTATATTTTCTCTGAAGAAGCCGAGTAGCCCCGTGGTGTAGTGGTTATGATGCTAAGCTGTTGCATGAAGGGCTGTGAGTTTGAAACTCACCTGGACTGTACATTTTTAATATCTATATTCGGTTCGAGTACATTCTAGAAGTATCCACAAATATCAAGAATCATTCTTTCATCTAAGTGACAGTATCATAGTCATTATGATTTCTTTTTTGTATAAAAGTACCATATCTCTAACATTGCCAAAATTTTTAAAGAACACATTATACATAAAAATTGATACTAAAGAAGATAATTTATATATTGTGTGTAAACAAAAAATTAATTTGTCACCATATATCCCTGTTCTTATCTACCTTGATTCCCATATCCAATCAGAAATATAAATGTATATGCTCCAAGCTGAAACCAGTGAGTATTAAAGGAGCAATATGTGTATCTGGTAACGAAACACCAAATGCAGTCAAAAGAAAATTTATTGGTATCATTACTAAGAAAGTACATTTAGCAGATAAGAGATATACCTCAATTCGCTAAGTAATTACTAGAAGTTTGCATATCGTCCTGTACATATTGGTCAATGAGTGCAGGTGGAACACAATTATTGCCAGTTTCACAGACGTCCTGAATATTTGGGTAAAATTATATATCCCGCAGTAGATAACCAGCACAGACAAGATATGTAAATGATACCCTCACCATGAATAAATCTCTTCTTACTGCATAAATCCTTACTTGCACATGTTGAATAAAAACTGGTGCAAACATGCTGGTAAAGGATAGCAGACATGCTGGTGCTTCATCAGCTTGTTTATTGGTGGAGTAAGAATGAAACGAAATGAAATGAGCGTATGACACTATTGGCCGTGAGGCCCCATCCGGGGAAGTTTGGCTGCCAAGTGCAGGTCTAATTTCAGTCGACGCCACATTGGGCGACTTGCGAGCCGGTGAGCAGGATGAAATGATGATGAGGACAACACAACATCCAGTCCCCATATGGAGAAAATCTCCAACCCGGCCAGGAATCAAACCCAGGCCCAGATGCATGGGAGGCGAGCACATTACCAACCAGCTAAGCAGGTGGACGGTGGGGTAGAAGCAGGAGGAGAACAGATGCTGAAACTGACCAGTCCAGGAGGTTGGATGTGGTGGACAAATTGGAGTTTGGTCAAATGATGATGAATTGGGAAAGTTACAATAAAAATACATTGTTTTAAAAAGCATCATTTATTTGCCACCAATTTATAGTACTTTTACGTTATCTGAAGCAACTATAACACTGTTTTCTACTTCTTCTCCATGCTTCTGCTTGCGACTCTGGAGGTTTTGGCAACTGTATGATTCCAAACTGCAACTTGCTCGTAAATGTCATGCACTCTGAATACTTTTATAGTCTTTCATGTACACAGTCATGTATGTGCCGGCGAAAGCTGTTGCCAGCATACTGATTGAGAAATATGTAGCAGGATGATCGATAGTAGGCACTGAATCAAGCCACCCATCGGGAGAGAGGCCAAAGACAGATTTGCAAGCAACGTACCACCAACGCCCTCTCGACCACAAGTATTTAGATCGCCGCCATATACTTGAGGGCTCAGTCTCAGTAATCAGTCGGTCTCAGTCACTATGTCAGTCAGTAGCTCAGTCACTATCCTAGTTCGCATCTGTCAGTTCACATCACCAGCTACTGCCTTTCATACACACAGTCATGTTTTTGTGGTCACACCTTTGATGTGATGTCAGCATGTCTTCATAAGCTATCCAAGTATCATCCCAGTATATTCCATAGTAATTATGTATTGAACATAATACAGTTTTAATTGTCATGATGTACTTCATGCCTCTGAAGAGTTTCGGCGATACAACGTTTGCAGAGAACATTGTGATTTGTCCAACAATTTTGAATATGATGAAGGCAATAGTATTAAATATAAATGATCACATTCACTATAGAAGCCTTGAGTGTCTATAATGATGTGTGCACTTTGAGATGTAGTCATGAAATGCTTTAGACGTGATGCAGCCCTGTTCATTTATACAACTTGTTGAACAATGTTTGTAAGTGGTGGGTAATAAACCACACAGTCATGTAGTGATAATGGATAAACTGCAGTTTCTTTCAGGAAATTTTCTAATGATTCTAATTCAGTATGGGATTCTATCAGCCCTGATTTCACAGTTTCGTTTTGCTGCAAGCAATCTCCCATGACAATGGGCGCTGATTCCTTAAATTTCTATGGGTTGAGCGCATCTAAATCCATCTTCTATAATATCCTCACAGTAAGAAGGATGAAACATGTATACGTGTCAAACAGCAAGTTGTGAAGGTTACTAGCCCAGACCAGCTGCAAATCAGCAAAAGGGAAATTAAAGGAAACTTAAGTATTGGTTACAGTTATGAAATATGCTCAAAACCTTTTTCAGTCTCCGTTTCTTGCCATTTTGCGGTGTCAGTCCTGCACTTTGATACCATTCAAATCCGAAGTCGATGCGTAAAAATGTTTTAGGAATTGATGTGATTCGAATATGTCTTGTATGGTCAGTTTCAAGCTCATTCACTTCATATCTGGTTTCTTGAAACAGAGAGGCAAAAGCATTACATGTAAGTTGTGGTGTTGGTGTAGAGCCTCTATCCTTTTTCACAAAATTTTCTTGTAGTTATAGGAAAATGTTTCTTGGAATCGTTAAAGCACCCCAGTATTTAATGAGAACCCTACTCTTCTTCTCAGTGCTGTCCCATTGGAGTGGGGTCCACTTTTTGAATCAATGCAATCCATTTCTTATGGTCTAACGTTTCCTGTGGATTTATGATTCTTGATCTTATATCTGTGTTTTTTAGTGTATTGTAACTAAGGTCTTTTATATTGTGATACAGTGATATGGTAGAGTGAGCTGATGACTGAAGCAGGTGATGCCCATATGGTGTGTCCATGCCACCAAAGTCTCCATGTTCTCATTGATTGGAGGCACTCCAACAAGTTGTCAGATCATTCCATTTTTGATGTGGTCTAACACGGAAATGGCTAATGATCTTCTTGGTATCTGCAGTTTCATGAGTGCTCAACACTTCTGAGTGTGAGACAACAATCGGTACCAGATAATACAACTGGACTCGTCATTGTGTTGTATATCTTTGATTTTAGGTGGAAATCTTCTTATCACAAAGAATACCAGTGACGCCATTGAATCACATCCAGATTACCTTGATCCTTGGTTGCACATCCTCTTTCACATAGCCGTCACTCTGTAGTCGAGAACCAAGGGATCGAAATGTATCAACCTTACCAAGAGCAAATAGTCCAGGAGATGGAATCGTTCTGAGGTACTCAGTCTTGTGGATGTTTAAACGGAGATCAAATCTTTATTCACAATCGTACCATGTTTGGGCGTGAGTTTCGAGATCCTCCCTGGTATCTGCCACAATCATCACTTCATCAGCGCATAGTATTGTCCACAGTATACACTCTTGTAAGTCACGTGTTATGGTAACCAAGAGTAGGGAAGACAGAGCTGAGTCGTGACGATCACGAACTGTCACAGGAAAGCTGTCAGTCAGTCCTGCAGAGTATTGCACCCGGCTCTTGGTGTTTTTGTACAGCATTTGATGTAGGTCTCAGGCACTTGATGATCGCGAAGAGCATACCAAATCATCTGATGCCGTACTCTACCAAATGCCTTCTCATTGTCAAGAGAGGCAAGATTTAGTGTGTTGTGTCTAGACAAGACAGCCTAGACACAATGAGAGGAAGCCGAAAGGCACGCGCTAAGTTAAAGCAGGATGGCGTGAGGTCTGAAACAGGATATGTAATGAATGCTATAAAGAAAAGTCCGTAGCTTCTGGAATACTTAACTTTAATCCATCCTTTTGGTACATCTGGAGATTGTGGCGATACAAGTGAGACTCTTTAGATACATGCAATGTAACTAATGGCGCCTTGCTAGGTCGTAGCCATTGACTTAGCTGAAGGCTATTCTAACTATTGGCTCGGCTAATGAGCAATGCTTCGTCCATGCAGTCGCTAGCAAAGTCGTCCGTACAACTGGGGCGAGTGCTATTCCGTATCTCGAGACCTGCCTTGTGGTGGCGCTCGGTCTGCGATCACACAGTGGCGACACGCGGGTCCGACATGTACTAATGGACCGCGGCCGATTTAAAGCTACCACCTAGCAAGTGTGGTGTCTGGCGGTGACACCACATAGTGACTTCCTTTTCTGGGGGAATGTCTCTATCAGCTGGTGTACAGGGAAAACTGCGTCTAATGTGGCACATCCTTTCACTAAGCCACACTGATTTACTGAGAGCTGGACTGTGTTCTGCAGCCTGTCACCAAGGAAACGTTCGAATATCTTCAGTGTTTGGAGCCTGATTGGGCCGTAGTTGGTACATTCAAAGAGTCATCCTTGCCCTTAAAAGTAGGTTCTGTGTTACTAGACGAGCAATCGGTGGGCATATGATTGCAGTGAATGATGGAGTTGAATAATTCTGTCAGCCAAGTGGTCGTTTTGTCCCTGAGATGTCTGCAGGAAGGTCGTCTGGTCCTGGAATGTTTCCATTTTTCATGTAATGAATGGCGACTGCGAGCTCATGTGTTCTGATACATGGAACTGGTCCAGTCGGGACTCTACCTTTCACTGAAATACTCTCGCCAACGCCCCAGAATCATCTTGTTGTCGCGGAGCTGCCGACCGTTCCTATCTTTTACCGAACTGTAGTTTTTCATATCCTGACCTCCTCTACACCAGGCTCAGGCCAGTCGGTAGATGATTTTGTCACCTTCATTAGCTGTTATCTGCTTATATAAACGTTGGTGGTGATTTGCTTTGGTTTCTGTAACTTCTCGTTTCGCCTCTTTGGTGGCTTTGAAGTTCTGAAATATCTCCTCATCCTGGGAAGTTTGTAACTGTTTGAAGGCTGCTTTTTTGCATGCTCTTATTCTTTTACTTTGTCTGTTCACAACCATGTCTTTTTAGCAATTCTGTACATACCTGCCTGTGTTACACCAAGCTCAGCTTGATCTATACTAGTTACAAAGTTGTTAGACAGTTATCAAGTGCGATCAGTACGAGCAGGATCAACTGAAGGCCACTTGATGCTCTTGTTGCTTCCGCCATTTGGTGATGGCTTGACATTTCACATAGGACTTTCTTATGTAAGCTTTCATTCAGCTGTCGGTAACCAACAGTTTATGTTGAGGCGCTAGGCATTCAGATGGTGCGACCTTAGTTTTATGTGACAATAGGGAGGTCACGTCTGGGGAGTAATACAATCGCTGTCTCCCCTAAGAGCTGCCAGGCACAAATTCTCTGGTGTTTCCGCAGATATTTGCAATTTTGTTCTTGCAGTGTGTAGCTAGAATCAGCACAAACAAATTTTGCTCAGCACGTCTTTCATGCGATGCCCACTGACAACAGAACGCGTCGGTTTGTTTATCATCACAAACAAAATTATTTTTAAATCTGAATTTTATGTATCCATTCTATAGAGCGCTCACAAATTAGTGTAATTCGAAATTCGTTTTATCGATATGTATTAACATGGAAAGTAAAACAGCAATCGAGTAGCTACTCAGTAGCGCTGGATGCTTGGCGGAAGCAGTCAACGCGAGCAATTGTGTCATTGCTGGAGTACTGGATATCCTTTGTGTTTTACTGAGCCTGATTTACTGTGCACATTGATAAAGAATCAATCTGAAACCGCTCTATCGAATGGGCACATAAAATTTCGCTTTAGAAATAATTTTGTTTATAACGTTTCCCGTCGACACTGCGTGTCGCATGAAAGACGAGCTACACGGAGCGAATATCTGCAGAAACACCAGAGGGAATGCGCCTGACGACTCTGGTGAGAGACACCCTGTGCAGTCGCAGTCAGTGTGGGTATTGTGCCCACCGCTAGTGTACGTGATCAGACGTGATGTGCGTCTCTTAAAGAACGTACTGCTGACAACTAGGTCTTTTGCTTCAGCGAATTCTAGGATTATGCGCCCGTCTTTAGTTGCCTCATCGCAGCCTGTCCGTGGGGCATACGCGGGAAACATATGAACTCGACGAGTTGGGCTGTTGATGACTACTGACATGAGACGATCGGGGTATCGACGTACAGCTGATACTGGGCTGTAGAGTCTTTCACTCACAACTACAGCGATTCCTTGGTTATTAGTTGTTCCACGATAGATCAAATTATAGTCTTCTCCATTGTCTCTGGATTTCTGTCCATTCCATCCCGTCTTTTGTAGGAAGGCTAAATCGACATCAGATTTTAGGGTACCTGCCAATTCGTGACTATAGCCTGTCAATATTCCAGTGTTCCAAAAAGCAGTACACAATGATTTAGTGTGGACATGCTTCTTTAGCCAACCTCATCCCTGGGTTGGTAGCCCTTGCTCTCTTCTCCCATTGGCCAGGTGAGATCAATCTGCTTCGTCTGCAGTGGACGGTGGACACCGTAGCATTTTCCAATAGTTTAACTCGTCCCATCGACCCATGAGTTGCGACAGCTACTGACCGACCGAGATGTCGCCAGTGCCTATCGTCGGGCATTTCATACCTTCTGCCAGGTTTAAATCGAGACAGTTAGACACGTTCTGTAGTCGCTCCTCTGGAGCAGAGACGCTATAGATTTGCCTCTTATGCCACTGATGCCTTGCACAATTTCACCATGTTTGCTGCTGCAGGTGTATTGAGGTCTTCACCATAACTGTAGCACGAAGCCCTGTAACAGTGTGCTACCATCAAGAGGCACATGGGCCCTGGTTTTTTAACGAGGTTTATATTCCAGCTACACCTCCTTCCTCATCACTTGTGGGATGAGGCCCGAGGCTTGCAATCGTTGTAGCAGAATGGAATGAGAAACCTAATCTCATCATTATTATTAAACGTCGCTGAAGCAAGAGGTTTGTGGGAGAAATAATCCAGGTGTATAATTTGCTCTTCTTAATGAACTGCGGCTCTTTTATTGAGTGATGTCACTGAGTGCTTTCAAGCCTATCAATTTATGGAACTTGTAATTCTCTCGTATTATCACTATGTGCTTCCACTGTGAAGTAGTGTACTCATGCCTCTGTGTCTTTGTTCAACACCACGTCTTTGTCTGTGGATGCTTTTTGTTTCTTCTTGTTTGTTCAGCAGCATGTCCAGACAGGCAGGAACCTCTGCCTTGTCGGGACCTGCAGCGACATCTGGCATGTCTAGACAGGCAGGAACCTCTGGCTTGTTGGGACCTGCAGCGACATCTGGCATGTCTTTGCCAGCAGTAGCCACCACCAGCTCTTCGGGATCTGCAGCGACCTCCAGCCTGTCAAGAATGGCAATCGCAGCAGCAATGTGGGATTGTGTAGCGCATATTACCAGCAGATTGGAGAAGGACGACAAGTTGCTATTACCTGTGGTGTCACCGCCAGACACCACACTTGCTAGGTCGTAGCTTTTTTTAAATCGGCCGCGGTCCATTAGTACATGTCGGACCCGCGTGTCGCCACTGTCAGTGATCGCAGACCGAGCGCCACCACACGGCAGGTCTCGAGAGACTTACTAGCACTCGCCCCAGTTGTACGGACGACTTAGCTAGCGATGCAACGGACGAAGCCTCGTTTATATGCAGAGAAGATAGAATAGCCTTCAGCTAAGTCCATGGCTACGACCTAGCAAGGCGCCATAGCAGTTGATAGTTATCGTATGAAGCATGTCTCATCAAGAACGATACCTCACGCCATCCTGCGTGAGCTTATAGCGTGCATTTCAGTCTCCTCAAACCACACTGTGTCGGCACTTCTGTCGACACATTATATTGGCGACGAGGCTTAAAAGAGGATTTCGCGTTCGTATTGCTCTACTTTGCTTGTGTCATGGCTTCGCCACAATCTCCAGATGTACTGTACGAATTTTATCGCTTGCAGAATCAGCAGACGTAGGCCTTATTGGATGCCCTTGGACAGCTCGTCCAGGATCAACGTGCAATGCAAACCGATGCAGCAGCCGCCGCTTCACCGCTACCGCAGCCACAACATGCTGTTGCACCCCCGTTTCGGCACTACAATGCGGAGGTGGAAACCTGGACGGAATGGTCACGCCAGTTTGGATTTCATCTCGCCGCCTACAGAATTCAAGGTAACGAGCGGCAGCCTCATTTATTGGCGTGTGTAGGGGTGCAAACGTACCGTGTGATAGTGAAATTATTTCCCCGACACGATGTAGCAACTCTGTCCTACGAAGAAATTTTGTCTGCTTTAGATGCCTATTTCACGGAATCAGTTAATGTAGTTGCAAAACGGTATACGTTCTTTCGTACCAAACATACGGCCGGTCAAACTAATCGGGAGTGGGTTGCAACTTTGCAAGGCCTTACCAGGGATTGTGCATTTGAGTGTGAATGTGGACTCCCTTATTCAGATACTATGGTGCGTCATGCAATTGCACAGAACGTTTCTGATGTTCGTATACGGGAGCAAATTTTGAAACTAGTCAATCCCTCACTTCAACAAGTGATAGACATATTGGATAGGCAAGACACACTTGACTTTGCTCAGGAATCATTTGCAACTTCGCCAGCTGTGTGTCACATTAACCAGCCCGCCGGGCGAGCTGCACGGAACTGTAAACAGCCCTCGCGCACGTCTGCGCAGCTACGTGTCCCGCGCAAGCACGCAAATGCAGTGAAATCATGCCCGCGGTGTGCTACTAGACATTCGCGTGAGAATTGCCCGTCACGCCAAGCTATTTGCTTTTTCTGTAATAAAAAAGGACATGTTCAGAGTGTTTGCCAGAAAAAGCTCAGATCGAACACTCACAACGATTCCAGGCCCTTTGCTTCGCGCCGGAATCGAACCAAGAATACTCAGGCTCGTGAACCTTCGCCCATGGACATTCATGTAGTTAATTCCACTCTGCCCAGTGCCACTCTCTCTAACAGTGACTGTGTTCGTCCCACAAAAAGTGTGCGTCGACATCGACGGAAATCACGTCAAGTCGCAAGTGCTTCTGTACCAGTGTCTGTTCACGTTGCACGAGACAGTCGCTCTTATCGTCAGCAGGACAATAAACTTTTTGTAGACTTGGACATTAATGGCAACGTGATCCCATTCCAGTTCGATACCGGAGCTGCGGTTTCTCTGATCAATAAAGACATGTACAACCAACTGGGCACTCCTCCGTTGCGTGCCACAAACGTTCAGCTAACTACATATTCAGGTCACACGATCCCTGTGTTAGGACAGGCCAGCCTTCTTGCAACATACAAGGGACAAACAAAACTTGTGTCTTTTTACGTCCTTCGTTCTTCTTCTGCAGTGAACTTGTTTGGTTTAGATTTATTTCAGTTGTTTAACTTGTCTATAGTGAATCAGGTCCTATCAGAGAACCAGACTGTGCCTTCAGCCAGTGTTTCTCGTCTATGTGAAGAAATTGCAGACATTTTTGCACCGGGCCTTGGTTGCGCTAAGAACTATAAAGCACATTTGAAACTGAAAGAGTCGCATTCTCGGGAGGACGCGTTGTTGCTCTTTTTGTCTTCGTATCGCTCTCAGCCCCGAGATGGTCGCTCGCCAGCTGAGTTGCTCCACGGTCGTCCTCATCGAACCTTGATGTCTTTGCTGCATCCGCCGCATCAGGTTCCTGTGCAGCGGCAGACTCCTGCTTTTGCTCCTGCCGACGTTGTATACTATCGCAACTATCGCGTTCACGGCGTTGGCTCGCAGGGCGCATTCTTCGCTGCCTCGGCCGCGCGATGTATTTGGTTTTGGGGGCATCTGGTGAGGTGCGTCGGCATCTCAATCAGTTGCGCCTCTGGCGTCGCACGGGTTCTGCCGCTCCCCGTCTGCTTTGAGCGACGGTGCCGTCCGGTCAGCGCCCTGGGGACCCATCTATTGGCTCGCCTCATCCTCAGGTGTTACCGACGCTGCCTTCCATTTTGCCCCATGGCGACGCGTCGCCGCCGCCGCCGCCGCCGCCGCCGCCTGTTCTCCCGCCGGCGCCGCCCGCATTCGACGCTTCGCTGCAGCCGCCACGCGCCTCCCCGGGTCACGCGCCGCCGCTCGCTTCCCGTGACCAGCTGTCCTCCGCCATGGACCTCTTGCCCGCTCCGGACCACATGGCGTCTTCGCGCGTCGGGTGCCCCGACGCAATGGAGGTCGACCCTTCGGCCCCTCCTGTCTCTCTACGGGCGCATACACCGCATGTTGGCGTGCACCCTGGACTAGGTTTTCAGGCGTTTCCTAGCTCCACTCGGACCGAATGGCAGGGTGCGGGTGGCACAGCCTCGCCTGTTGTTAGGCTTCCCACCTCATCGCATACGTCAACATGGGGTCCTCCCACGGCGGGAGGAAGCCTTATAACAAAACCGTTCGCCGATTTGCGGGGGAGGAATGTGGTGTCACCGCCAGACACCACACTTGCTAGGTGGTAGCTTTAAATCGGCCGCGGTCCATTAGTACATGTCGGACCCGCGTGTCGCCACTGTCAGTGATCGCAGACCGAGCGCCACCACACGGCAGGTCTCAAGAGACTTACTAGCACTCGCCCCAGTTGTACGGACGACTTAGCTAGCGATGCAACGGACGAAGCCTCGTTTATTTGCAGAGAAGATAGTTAGAATAGCCTTCAGCTAAGTCAATGGCTAGGACCTAGCAAGGCACCATACCAATTGATAGTTATCGTATGAAGTATGTCTCATCAAGAACGATACCTCACGCCATCCTGCGTGAGCTTATAGCGTGCATTTCGGTCTCCTCAAACCACACTGTGTCGGCACTTCTGTCGACACATCATTACCAATCCCACTCATCGATTTATGTAATGAAGACACCCAGCCAGTCTTCGACTCTCAGAAGAATTGTGCTGAGGCTCCTCCGCCACACACTGCAGGTCTGTACTGGTCCCCAACACATGCACCATCCCAAAACATTCTGGTGCTACTGCAAGGACAGAGCGCTGACATGGTGGATGAGAAGCTGCCAGTTCCAGTGCTCAACTTATAATTTAACTGCTAGAGTTTCAGGGTGCTTGAATATTGGTACAGAAGCATCAGTGGACAGTGGCTGACATGTTGCATTTAATATTGAAAACGCATCAAGAAGTGCTAAAGTGCAGTTCACGGAGATAGAATGAGATTAAGTGTATTGTGCAGAACCCTACATCTATCAACAAATGACCTGCGAGTATTGTCTATCTAGTGCACCCCTGGACATTTACTGTGCTGGCCTGACGCTATTTATAACATTACTATATGGTGGCGCAGCACTCATGGTGAGATCTGGAGTTCCATCCATTTATCTGCAACACTTAACTGTTACAAACTTGTTTGCCTATGGATGGAGCTATCCCCAGTGTTGGGAAGACTGAACAGATAGTTGCCTTGTTTCAAACTGTGTGTAAAGACATCGTGAACTATCTTTGTACTTACAGTGTGCATGCAGACGATTTAGAACAGTGCATCAATACAATGTCAAAAGAAGAAGCTAAAGGAACACCCACCAGTACGAGAGAAATACACGCTGAAGTCTGTGCATACAAGGAAGCTTTATTTGCTAAATTCCGTACAGGTGTGAAGATAAAGAAAGGACCAAATGACTTTTTTGGTGTAGTGCACCCAGTGTATCCCTGTTGAATAAAAATATGTGTATTACCAGAAATTGTGTTTTCTTTTGTTCATATCCCTCATATTAATGTTACTGCTACCAGTATTTCCATTGCAATGTCTAGAACACTACAGCAGCACCAAGCTGTCTGAATCACCTCATCACCACGGTTGGCATCTTCAGTCATTATTAAACTGAATGACAGACGAACTGTCTTGTGTATATATACCCCGTGAGCATTGAACCTTAGATGTTGATATATAAGCCCATTGCACACCAAAATCTGATGTAGTCGGTATCATGGTGGGTGAAGCGTTCTCGACAATAAGACTTTGTAGTAATCGACTGATCATGTGATGGTGCAGAAGAAGACCAGAAGAAGAAGAAGAAGAATGAGATAATCTTACCCAATAATACACAGGTGATAATTGTAGGTCCGCCCCGGCCGCGGTGGCCGAGCGGTTCTAGGCGCTTCAGTCCGGAACCGCGCGACTGCTACGGTCGCAGGTTCGAATCCTGCCTCGGGCATTGATGTGTGTGATGACCTTTGGTTAGTTAGGTTTAAGCAGTTCTAAGTTCTAGGGGACTGATGACCTCAGATGTTAAGTCCCATAGTGCTCAGAGCCATCTGAACCATTTGAACCATAATTGTAGGTCCATCCAGCTGTGCCAAGACTAATGTTGTCATTCACTGCTAACATGCCCAGATGGAATCCGCTTTGAGCATGTACGTGTATTTTCATAAATACTGTTTCATCCCAAGTACTAGCTTCTGCAACACATCGTGCAAGGTGACCATGGTGCAACACACATGACTTCAGTCAAAGCAGTGAAATCCCCACCGGAAAATGAAAGCCAAACACTGTGTTCATATTTGATGACGTCGCAAAAAAACGCTGTGTTCGTATTTGATGATATCGCTGCGGAAAACTAGGATCAAATTCTACGATGTTACTGTTTGACTGTCATATGGGTGTTGGCGTTTTTTATTTGAGTCAGAGATTTTCCAGAACCCTGAAACAGTTGTTGAGGGATAACGCAAACCTCATTAAAGCTTTCAAGCGAGACAACTTCAATTTAAAGCACATTTACCAAGTTCATGTAGGAACTGACACATCGGTCAATGAATTTGTAAGGATATGTAGAGGTTGCTGGAATCACATATGCTATGGGTTCCTTCTTATTGGTAAAACAAGAAAACTAAATGACGATAGGTATAGACACAACTTCCAGGAGTTTCCATATATACAGAAAGAACATTAATAAAACCGACAAACTGCAGGGACGGCTACCTGACGAAATGGAGGAAAAAATGGTCCTATGAAAATGTGTCTATATTGATAAAACAAGAAAACTGGATGATGGTAGGTATAGACACAACTTCCAGGAGTTTCTGTATATACAGGGTGAAGATTAATAAAACCGACAAACTGCAGGGATGGATTTCGCACTCGAAATGGAGGAAGAAAGGTCCCGAAAACATTTGTCTGGAAATGCATAGTTGCCACCGTAGATGCTGCTGAAAAATGAAAATTCCCCTGATCATGTGTTGTGTGTCTCTTTCGTTTTGCAGGCTATGTAATTGACGCAGCATACTGTAAGCAGTAGAATGGCCCAGTATTCATGTCGGAAACAAGCCAAAATGGCGTTGGTGTACGTTCAAGCGGACGGAAACGGTTGAGGTAGGCAGCATGGCTGCACCAAAACAAGTACCCTCAGAGATACCAACCACATCATATAACATTTGAAGCCATTTTGGGCGTTTGTGTGAGCCTGGGTCCTTTCACACAGGCGAACTTGCAGGGAGGTGGCGGATATGGTTACACCAGATTTAGAGAACCAGGTTTACAGTATATTGAGATGAACCCTAGTGCAAGCTCCAGCTAAGTGGCTTGGCAACATGGTGTAAGCTAAAACACGATTACATGTGTCCTGTGTGACAGCTGCTACTATCTCTATCGCCTGCAACGAGTGCAAAAATTATGTGCAGTGGGTTACCCCCTATGGGAGGGATTTTGTCGATACTTTTTGCCCTAGACCACCACTACTATGGAATTCCTGTGATCAATCCTCTTTGCCAACGAAGCAGCGTTTACCATAACTGGCATCATGAGTCTGTATAATCGTCCTCTGTGGGCTACAGAAAATCCTTGGGGAATGGTTGATGCATCTAATAAGCGTCGGTTAAGCGTCAATATGTGGGCAGGGATTCTTGGTACCCGCGTACTTGGACCAGTTATTATTCCACAACGCCTTGACAGAGGAACGTACCTGTATTTCCTGCAGAATACTCTGCCTGGGCTGCTTGAGAATGTGCCTTTGGCAATACGACAGGTCATGTAGTTTCTTCATGATGGAGCACCACCCCACTTCCGCATTACAGTTCGCCGACACCTCAACAACATCTTCCCCATACGTTGGACAGGATGCAGGGGCTTGTTATATACTAAGCCGACATGGCTTGCTAGATCACTGCTTAAACCCTCCTGCATTTTTACCTTTTTGGGTATCTGAATAGCGTTGTGTACGCTGAAGCAGTTTCCGATGTGCAGATGCTTCAGAGAGAGGCCAGAATGTGTGAAAGAGTGTGGCAATCCATGATGTAGCATGTGAACACGGGTACTGCATCACATGGAGGATGCATTGGACATCTCTTATGACATGCATGCGATGCAGCTCTGTTCTGTACTCTGGGACGATTTATTGTCATTGACGCACTACGTCCATTTCCAGACACATGTTTATAGTGCCTTTTCCCTCCAGTCCAGTCAGGTATCCGTTCCTGCAGTTAGTCGATTTTTTTAGTGTTAACCATGTATAGTTATGAAAGAGGTGAGTATGTTAGTGTACATTGCACCATGGATGGCTTCACATGCATCCCAGGCACTCCACCTGAGAGGATGGGTATGCATAGACAGAGAATTTGTCTGTACAAAGATGGAAAATTTCACTCACTCGAATGTAAAGTTAAGGACTTAGAGATATATATCCAAACCCTTCTGAGACTGGTCAACGAATTAGAACTTCAAAAGAACGTAGACTACTTAACAGTTAAGATTGAATTGGATGGAATGTATGTTTGGTGCACCCTGTGAACAAGTCGGCTTATTATGTAACAAGAGTCGACTAATCATTAGGTCATTGTGGCATGGAAGGCTGTTTGAGAGAAGTTATGACTGCTGGGCTTGGGACATTTGTATCAAGAGCAGGGCCTGAGAGAAACTTTTAAACCAGTTACTGAATCCATCGATGAACTCTCTGCAAAATTACACAATGACGGCGCCGTTACTGATTTCATTAGCATCACAGCAATACTAGAACAGATAAAGCATTCAATGTCAGATGTGAAAAACCATACATGTTTGGCATGCACCCTGTAAATTTACAAGAGAAACCAGTACAGATAGGTGATCGGGAATTTCAAAGAACAACTGGGCTAATGAACCTCATTTTCCTAAATCCCACGAAAACTGTAATTTCTTCACCCAAACATCTGGAGAAAAATGGTGATATACTGAAACTGACCAGTGTACATAGGAAAGCGACAGACCAACACAATGCGAAATACAGAACCATTATAAAACCTATATTAGATGCTTGATATAGCATTGGTGATTGTTTTACATCCAGCATAAAAGAGTCCTCAATCGACACCCGCAACACATGACAATCCCAGTGTGCTAATAGATCAACTATGGCTGCTCGTGTCATCAGCTGCTGCTGATAATACTGTTCATTTGGGTGAGGTTGGTTCGATAATCTCCAAGCTTTAGAGAGAGAGGAATAATCGAGTAAGTGTGCAGACACTAGTCTGAGAGCTGCAAAAATCAGCATGCAAAACACACCCTCATGTGCAAGTTATGATTAAAAGTTTGGCTGACTTATGACAAGCTGATCTTGTAGATATACGGGAATATTGATAAATACTCTAAATTCGCCTGGGCATTAACCATTAAAACAAAAATGGGGAGAGATTTCACAGAGGTGTCTGAGGGTTTGTTCCAGACAGGGAAAATTGATGCCCAGACAACCTCCGAGGCGATCGTGGTGGAGAGTTTTACGAGAGCTCTTTCAAGAACCTGATGTAGCGGTATGGAATACGTCACTGCTGAACATTTACTCACCTAAAGGTGAGTATCGTGGAACACCTGAACTGAACAACAAAAGCTCAAATGTGAATGCATTTTAATCTCTGTGGTTCATACAAATGGATGGATATCCTCCAAGAAATAATTGCACAGTAAATCGAATCAAACATAGCACACTAAATCTCAGACTAATCGATATGTCTGATGATGGACTCGTGGATACGGTATAATACCATATCAGGATGTTTGATCCACATGATTTGGTGCGTATCTCAAATCATATGACAGTATTTGAGATGTCATGCTCCCCAAACTGGTCGAGTTAGATATCCACGGTTTCCTTGGTGCAGAGAACAAATCCTGAAACCTACATCTTAAGGGATAGAAGTAGCACTGAAATTTCAGGATGCTATTACACAGAGCAATTGCAGAAGAGCTCAGAACCACATGTTCCTCGTAGAGCACATCATAAGACATGGAGGAAATAGAGAGTTAGTTAAATGGCTTTATCTTCCTGCAACACGAAACAGCTGGATTAACGATTTGCTACATAATGGACGGCACAGAGCACAACCAGCACAGTAGCTTATTATGCACAGTATGTGATCAAAAGTATCCGGACATCCCCAAAAATACGTTTTTCGTATTAGGTGCATTGTGCTGCCACCTACTGCCGGCTACTCTATATCAGCGACCTCAGTGGTCATTAGACATCGTGAAAGAGCAGAATGGGACTCTCCGCGGAACTCACTGATTTCGAACGTGGTCAGGTGATTGGGTGTCACTTGCGTCATACGTCGGTACGCGAGATTTCCACACTCCTAAACATCCCTAGGTCCACTGTTTCCGATGTGATAGTGAAATGAAAACGTGAAGGGACACGTACAGCACAAAAGCGTACAGGCCGACCTCGTCTGTTGACTGACAGACTGCCGACAGTTGAAGGTCGTAATGTGTAATAGACAGACATCTATCCAGACCATCACACAGGAATTCCAAACTGCATCAGGATCGTTTGCAAATACTATGACAGTTAGGCGGGAGATGAGAAAAGTTGGATTTCATGGGAGCGGCTGCTCATAATCCACACATCAAGCCGGTAAATGCCAAACGACGCCTCGCTTGGTGTAAGGAGCGTAAACATTGGACGGTTGAACAGCGCAAAAACATTGTGTGGAGTGACGAATCACGGTACACAATGTGGGCAGGGTGTGGATATGGCGAATGCCCGGTGAACGTCATCTGCCAGCGTGTGTAGTGCCAACAGCAAAATTCGGAGGCGGCGGTGTTATGGTGTGGTCGTGTTTTTCATACAGGCGGCTTGCACCCCTTGTTGTTTTGCGTGTTGAAGAGCAATTCGGGGATGGCGTTGCATCCATCAACACGATCGAGCACCTGTTCATAATGCACGGCCTGTGACGGAGTGGTTACACGACAATAGCATATCTGTAATGGACTGGCCTGAACAGAGTCCTGGCCTGAGTCCCATAGATATTTTGGAACGCCGACTTCGTGCCAGGCCTCACCGTCCGACATCGATACCTCTCCTCATCGCAGCACTCCGTGAAGAATGGGCTGCCATTCTCCAAAAAACCTTCCAGCACCTGATCGAATGTATGCCTGCGAGAGTGGAAGCTGTCATTAAGGCTAAAGGTGGGCCAACACCATATTGAATTCCAGCATTACCGATGGAGTGCGCCAAGAACTTGTACGTCATTTTCAGCCAGGTATTCGGATACTTTTGATCACATAGTGAAGCATAAAGGACAGGTCAAAGCGCTCCAGGTTCTGCCAATAACAAATACATCAGGCGGAATTATCACCTTCCTCATTCCAGTTTACCTGCGTATTGCTGGGTATAAGTACTGCGGACATGGTATAAAGCGTCAAAAACGTTTGGCTCGTGGTGATAAGGGGATTAACTTGATTGACGAGGCGCGTTTGGAAGGCGACATAGCATAAGCAAAACATGAAGGTCCCCTAGGACGTCACGCTGCAGATTGAATTTTAGCTGTAAAGCCAAGGCAATATGTGCGAGAAAGGAAATTGGTTTAGGGCAGCGCATTACAGTATATGTAGTCGATAAAACCATGCATAGTAAACTTAAGTTGGGATTGGATGTGCATTTCCAGCAGGTTATGAACGCTGGAGATAACAATGAAGAAGAAGAAGAAGCCCGGGCAGGGGTGTTTAAAAAGCTATAACCTGACAGTGATGTATCCAGCTAAAAGTGCCCTGAAGCATAAAGGACAGGTCAAAGCGCTCCAGGTTCTGCCAATAACAAATACATCAGGCGGAATTATCACCTTCCTCATTCCTGACTTTTAGGTCTCTCAGCAAAGGGTTCACTGGCTGTTGGTGCTGCGGCTATTGCCAGAACAGTCAAGACCGCACAGAAATCCCAGAAACAGCTAGAAGAGGCAAGGAGATGTTACCGCGTGATGGAAGCAACAGCCTCCGGTAGAGAACTATACCTGAAACCATACAAGAAAGGTCTAGATCTCTTCATAAGTAAAAAGATAGCTGTCCTACCAGATAGCCCGATTTTAAATTCAAATCTGTTCAAGTATGTTAGGAAAAAAATCAGCATTCCAAGATTGCGTGGTGTGTTTGTGCGGGACACATTACCAAAGACTATGTGGAAATCCAGAGAATGTGGATTGTGTATTTAAACGTTTCTGGGGGATCAGAAACCCACTGGGTGGCGTATGTTAAGATAAATACAAATATTGTCTATTATTTCGACTCATTTGAAGATCTGAGGCCACAAGAAGGGTTAGAACGATGCTTCACCAACAGAAGATGTGTGTTCTACAATTTTCATCACAATTTAATAATAGCCTGTGCTTCTGCGCATCATGTTCCTAACGTATACGAAGAAGAATAAGGAGGTCATTAAGCAACCACTCGTCAGTTGAGCTTCAGATGCAGTGTCACATAATCTTGCTTTAAAAGAACTACCGTCAGTATCAGTTGCGAATTACTTGCCGCCGATTGATTAAAAGCAGTGGAGAGTGGAGTGCTGCGCTGATTGGACTGGAGACATGCAACAGCTTTCCGAGTATGACAGAGGCTAACAACGAACTTCATATCGAAATTAATGGTAGAAAAGAAATTGTAGCAACAGAATCCGATGTATACGATATCGACGATTTAAACATCTAAATCTGAAATAAAGAGAGCGAATGCAACGATTGACTTTAACCAGAAAGATACAGTAGGGCGACTACTGCGTTTCACAAAAGGACAGGTTTTGAAGAAGGATCGTACTAAATTTTACAGATCTCACTAGCCAGTGGATTTACTTCCTGCCAGTACAATCCGTGTCCAGTGTAACATTGCAACAAACTCCTATCTCAGTAATAGACTGCTTCATACAATATACAGATTCTTCCCATCAGCTGGAAATGGGTATAAGATCGTTGATCCCTACAAACGCTAAATATCTCCCAGTGACGAGTTCAGACCCTGGACTATCTGGAGCTGCGTATTGTGGACCAGGATAAACAACTTGTCGATTATTTTGGTGAGTAAATCATTGTGTGTCTACATCTAAAGTGGAACCAGCAGTGACCTCCAATGTGTAGACACCTGTCAGCTGCGGCGGCGACCTTCAAGCAGTCAGGACTGGAAGCTACGACGACGATCTTCGACTTGCTGGACCGGAAGTGACGTTGACCCTCAACCGCCTGAGACCTATCGAATGTAGAAATGACTATGACGACCTTCAGCTTGCTCGAACCGAAACCAGTGGTGACCCTTAACCACTCATGACTTCGAGCAGCCTCCAGCTTCCCAGCGTTTACATATTGTCAATGGAGAGAGGATGGGCGTAAGGTATAAAACCACCACACACAACTCACAGGGCTGGACTTCGCAACAGAACAGCAAGGTGATTACACATGAAGACTTTGAGATTCTTAAATCAGTGGGTCTTCACTTTGCAATGATGTCATTTGATATAACTAACCCGGTAGAATGTGACATGCTGATTATATGTCAGGAATATTTCTTGCATAAACCTTATGCATCAACCACAAGAAATTAGGATTGCTATCCAACATCAAGATACTTTTATCCTCCCATGCAGCAGTTTCATATATAATGATGAACAATTTATGAAAAGGGATGGTAGTGCTACAGTGGCATCGAACCTTACGTACAGTGCTTTAGCATTGCTGTTTCATAAGACATGATATGAACTTGACAGGTCTGAGATTGTCTGTACACCCAATGTAGGCGCAGCATGAGCCCTTCAAATGTACGTCACTGCTTCTCCCTCGAATTTGAACGACTTAGAAAATACTGGATGATTCATTGAGGAGCTAGTGAGTAGAACAGTGGAGGAGTACAAGATGTAGTGCGTGTAGACCACTAAACTGCTTATGGATTACTTCGAAGACATACGGCGAATTGCTATGAATGCTAAATGGGAACTTGTTATCGTACAGAGTCCAATGGATAACAACTCACATATTTATATGGTTCAAGAAGAGAAGGGGGTCACCATCAATAAAATAATATGGAAAATGCCACACTTCACTGTATCGGATGAGCAGCATTTGAAGCTTTTAAAAGTTCTGAATGCCAGTGTATTTCGTTTTTGTGATTATGATTTTATGTGTTCTTTATTTTTGTGTAGCATGTGAGTGTACGTACTCATTGCTTCTCCCTGCCTCGCCATATATATGTTTCACTGTACTGCAGCTCCCACTCCATTTCCTCCAGTCTGACATCTCAATCTCATCGTCATATACCCCTATAGAAGCTGCAAGAACAACATGAAGACGAATTACAAACTTTTTTTTCTAAATCAGAATATCCTACGAAACACGATTTGATAAACACAAATGTACTTACATGGATGTTGTGATAGGTTTGTTGGCGTAGTGTAACGCACTCCTCAAACTCCTCAAAATCACCTACTACAGGAAGAACATATCGCTTTAAAAATATAACAGCAGGCACGCAGATACATGAAATACAACAACCAAAAACATTTTTTAACGGTAATGTGTACTTACATGGCTGGGGACTCATCAGACTCTTTGAGCTGCTTGCCTATAGGCACCAGCAACCATTCATATCGAGATAATGTACTATAACAAGAAAGAAAAACTGTAATATTCTTCTAAAGTGAATAGATATTACCAAATCTGAACACTAAATTATGAACTCGTACTTACATAGCCGATGTGCTGGTGGAACCGCAGGTGGAGGCTGTGGTGTGATCTGAGGAGGCTGCATACCCCTATCAACTGACTCTCTTTCGGCCTCCAGCACTGGAGTTAATTCCTCCTGAATTTGGCGAATGAATGCTGTAACAAAAACAAAGAAACTTTTTGTAACGAAAATATACTACGAAATCTAAGCACAAAGTACGAAAATGTACTATAATATCTGACCACAAACTACGAAAATATACTACGAAATGTGATCTGACACACACGTACACACACACACACACACACACACACACACACACACACACACACACATACATGGTATGAGTGGATCGGGCAGCAAACTATCATTGAAGTGTAGGGAGAGTAATTTCCTACCTATCTACAAGTGTATAGGTGCTGAAGAACTTGTAGAGAGACACACAGATACACGGATTTTACGAAATCTCAATTGGTGAAGATGAAAATATATACTTACATAGCAATCATTCAATCTTAGGCATTTGCCGCAGTGGCCCTGCTGGAGGGTGAGGAATATTTCATGATGATCACAGAGAGTCATCAAACACAGCTGCAGACCAAGGCAGAATGAGGATGACTTTGGAAGGGGAAGGGTTTATACAAACTCAAGCTCCTCCTCCTACTTTGGCAGTAGCCAACAGGATTGCAGGAACTCTGGCCAGCAGGCTGGAGCAAGTCTACTCGTCTATCTTTCTCAACATGTTAGACCAAAAGCCTTTGTCCTACCAACATGCAAGTGTTACCTCTGTGTTTGACAGCCAGAGACTTGCAACTTCTATTGGGTGGTTTCCTTCTTAGAAAGAGTTGGTAGATCGCTAGTGAGATAAACTGCCATATTTCAGACAAAACGGCAAATTCTCACAGACGAAGTAACTGCCTACTTCTTCCTCTGGGGCGATCCAGACTCCTTTGTGAGTAGGGGAACACCCTATTCCTGGAAGGAGTCGGTATCGCCTTCAGTAGTGAAATACTTTGTTCTGTTTCAGACAAAGCTACAGTCCCAATTTTCCTGGTAAACAGAGACCTATCGGCTTGTAGTGGGTAGTCTGGAAACCTTTATGAACATACCCTTTCTTAGAAGGAGCCAGTACATCGCTATCGCCTCTGGCAACAAGATAAATTGCACTGTGGTACTGTTTGTATATCTTTCGAGAAATACTTGACAGTGTTCGAAGTTTTGGAGAATATTAGATCCACTCAACCATGTTTTCTTTCAAATTCTCGATTCCCGACCTGTAGTGCATGTGTAGTTAAGTTTATACACATGTGAAAAGCATATATGATGGTTCCCTGCTGATCCCATACGCTCCATCTTTCCTAATTTCTCTGTGACAGTTACTGAAATCGGTAATAGTAATTCCTCCTTCTTCTCCTTCTCTTCTTCTGCCTCCATTAATCTTATCACGTGCGTGGGAGAGTCGTTTACGACTTTTATTTACAGGAATAAATATTTCTGGGAGAGAATGGTCTCCTTCCAACTGTTCTAATTTTAGCAGTCGTACTTCTGCGCAGTTGCCTCCTGTGGCTTCGTAACGTTTCGTTCTGTTGATATACCATTACATACTAAACAGACTCAGGGATAGTATATAACTTATATACACTTGGGGTTTTCTTTTTTTATTTAACTGTTCTATCTCAGTTCCATCTCGATGGATTATTTCATTCAGATGTTCCGTCTGGAATTCATACATATCAACATTTACGGCTGTTGCCTTGATAAACCTGACTAATTCCATTATTCTCGTGTTGCGACTTTCATTGATTGCTTCAATTTTTCCCTCAGTGTATATCTTACATGGATGGATTCTTTCACTCAACTGCTTCAACTGGGATTCAAATATATCTCACATTTTATAGCTGTTGCCTTGCTAAGATTATCCAGTCACACTGATTTTGAGTTGAGACTTTCATTGATTGCTTCAGTTTTTCTATCCACGTACAAACAGATTTTTAGTCTGCGCAATATCCTATCGAACTGAATGCATGACACGTGTACAAACATGTTCGTGGTTCACAACATACTGACACAGTTCCGTACTGCTGTACTATCTTTTCAAAAGAAACTTTGGAAGTTTCATTTATATATCTTGAGTCATCGGTAACCAGAAACCCTACTGTGTGTGATTCCAGCAATGTCCACATATGATTATAAGTTTATTCAATGCATGCCAGTATGTCAGTTCATAAATGTCCTTATTAATTATATTTTAAGTCCATTTTGTCTTGTTTGAAAAGTATAATAAGGTTTGATTTATCCCTTACCAACTGATTCGGAATCCTCGAATATGTTTGGCTTAAATAAAACATGTCAACTTCCTATGATGATCTCAAAACAGAAGTATTTCCATATTAGATCGAGGAGCTACACAGTAACACCATCAAATATGAACACAATTTTCAGCTTTACTCTTTTCAGTGGTGGAGTATCACTGACTTTGCTGAATGTCATGTACGTTCCGCTTATCCTGTAATAGCTGTTATTTGGGCTCAAATCACGTTTTTAAAAATACAAACGGATGCTTGAAGTGAATCCCACCAGGATATGTTGGCAAGGACAAAATAACATTCATGTTGCTGCAGTCTGATGGACCAACATTTGTCACTCATATATTATTGGGAAAAAGTGGTTCCATACTTTTCTTCTGCTTCTTCTGGTTTCTGTAGTCTTGCAGGACCAGTCAGCTACTGCAAAGTCCCTGTCACGTGAGTGGTTTGTCCATTCAGTCATGGTAATGACTATAGGTTTACATTGGCATACAAGGGGTATTACTGGGAAAAAATCATATACAAGTGGCTCCTACACGATTTTATTTATAATCTCTTACATATAGGTGGATATACACTGAAGCGCCAAAGGAACTGGTATAGGCACGCGCATTCAAATACATAGATATGTAAACGGCTAGAATACGGCGCTGCTGGCTGCAACGCCTATACAAGACGACAAGTCTCTGGCACATTTGTTAGATCGGTTATTGCTGCTACAATGGCAGGTTGTCAAGATTTAAGTGAGATTGAACGTGGTGTTATAATCGGCGCACGAGCGATGGGACACAGTATCTCCGAGGTAGCGATGAAGAGGGAATTTTCCCGTACGACCATTTCACGAGTGAAGTGTGAATATCAGCAATCAGGCGTCCGCCTGCTTAGCTGGGTGGTAACGTGCTCGCCTGCCGTGCAACCGGGGCCAGGTTCGATTCCCGGCCAGATTGGAGATTTTCTCCGCTCTGGGACTGGGTGTTGTGTTGTTCTCATCGCCAGTTCATCCTCATCACCGGCGCGCAAGTTGCCCAGTGTGGCGTCGACTGAAAAAAAATACTTGCACTTGGCGGCCAAGAGTCCCCGGATGGGGCCTCCCGGCCAACGATGCCATACGCTCATTTCCATTTCCATTTCCATTTCAGGAATCCGGTAAAACATCAAATCTCCGACATCAGTGCGGTCGGAAAAGATCCTGAAAGGACGGGACCAACGACGGCTGAAGAGAATCGTTCAACGTGACAGAAGTGCAATCATTCTGCAAATTTCTGCAGATTTTAATGCTGAGCCATCAACAAGTGTGAGCTTGTGAACCATTCAACAAAACATCATGGATATGGGCTTTCGGAGCCGAAGGCTCACTCGTGTACCCTTGATGACTGCATGACAGAAAGCTTTACCCCTCGCCAGGGCCCTTCAACACCGATATTGGACCGTTGATGACTGGAAACATATTGTCTGGTAGGACATTGTATCTAGCAGATGGACGTGTACAGAACCTCATGAATCCATGGATCCTGCATGTCAGCAGGGGACTGTTCAAGCTGGTGGAGGCTTTGTAATGGTGTGGGGCGTGTGCAGTTGGAGTGATGTGGGACCTCTGCATACGACCCTGGCAGGTGACTTGTACGTAAGTGTGGTGTCACCGCCAGACACCACACTTGCTAGGTGGTAGCCTTTAAATCGGCCGCGGTCCATTAGTATACGCCGGACCCGCGTGTCGCCACTGTCAGTGATAGCAGACCGAGCGCCACCACACGGCAGGTCTAGAGAGACGTACTAGCACTCGCCCCAGTTGTACAGCCGACTTTGCCGGAAGGGGATCACTGACAAATACGCTCTCATTTGCCGAGACGATAGTTAGCATAGCCTTCAGCTACATTTGCTACGACCTAGCAAGGCGCCGTATTCCATTGATATTGAGATTCTATTAATGTATCATCAAGAGCGATGTTCTACAAATGTGGATTAAAGTTAAGTATTCCAGCAGCTACGTACTTTTCTTTATAGCATTCATTACGTATCCTATTTCAGACCTCACGCCAGCCTGCGTGAGTTTAAGCGCGTGCCTTTCGGCTTCCTCGCATTGTGTCTAGGCTGTCTTGTCTAGACACAACAGTAAGCATCCTGTCTGATCACCATCATACACTATGTCGACTGTGCATTCCGACGGACTTGGGCAATTCCATCAGGACAATGCGACACCCCACACGGCCATAATTGCTACAGAATGGATCCAGCAATACTGTACCGAGTTTAAACACTTCTGCTGGCCACCAAACTCCCCAGACATGAGCATTATTGAGCATATCTGGGGTTGCCTTGCAACGTGCTGTTCAGAAGATATCTCCACTCACTCGTACTCTTACGGATTTATGGACAGCCCTGCAGAATTCATGGTGTCAGTTCCCTCCAGCACTTCTTCAGACATTAATGGAGTCCATGTCACATCGTGTTGCGGGACTTCTGGGTGCTCGTGGCGGCCTTACACGATATTAGGCAGGTGTACTAGTTTATTTGGCTCTTTACTGTATGTGCATGCTTAAATAAGAACGTAGTTCAGTTCCTACATCAGAAATGGTTGGTTCAAACATATTTCCATGTACTAATGCCCAGTATGAGTCATAAAACTGAGTGGTAATTTTTCCGACGGTTGCAGAGTTTGGCGCTCTAATTCCACCAAACCGGTCCAAATTTTCTCCTAGAATCTGTACAAATATGGATGCCAGCTTAGTCGCTTGTCTAGAACACGTAACTGACATACAGTAAACAGTGAATGAAACCCATAAGTCCACACATTCGTTACCGGTGCGAAAGGGGAAGACACAGGCGCTCTTCCTGGATTTCACTAGTGTGAAATCAAATTGAACTACTCCGCCGGTGTTTCCATTTGTGCTCACAGTAAGTAGGACTGTACTGCGCAGAGCTGTCTGTGTCCTGCGAATGTGCTGGTCCCTGCACAAAGATTGAGTCGTTAGTACCTTTGCGGGATTCCAAGGTGGGGCAGCCACTAGCATGCTCTTAACACCAAGTCGATCAGGACACCACAGCGTACTAAGCCGAACTCAATGTTGACACTCTCGCATCCTACGCCATTCTGCTTCCCTCCGGAGCTCACTTACGCCCTGCCTGTTTCTTCGCGCCAAAAGGTGCGAGTCACCTGTCGCAAAAAAAATAGTTCAAATGGCTCTGAGCACTATCGGACTTAACAGCTATGGTCATCAGTCCCCTAGAACTTAGAACTACTTAAACCTAACTAACCTAAGGACATCGCATACATCCATGCCCGAGGCAGGATTCGAACCTGCGACCGTAGCAGTCGCGCGGTTCCGGACTGAGCGCCTAGAACCGCGAGACCACCGCGGCCGGCTCACCTGTCACAAAATTACGATCTAATGTGCTCCAATCACAAGGACTCCTTCCAACAGAGAACCCCGCCTAAAACAGCACATTTTTTTCAGCCTCTGGTGCAGCATGAAACTCTCCCCTACTACTACGGAAAAGCATTCATTTCAGTGCTGCAATCTGATGTCACACATCTTTACGCCAACTGCATGTTCTCCCACCAATGTCCATAGCTTCATGACTGGTTTCGAGGAATTCAGAGTAGACTGCTATGAGGTTAGATTTTGTTTCCTGTGGCCCTTGCTTCCTACAAGCAGCAGAAGAAGTCAGAAAACATGAAAATGCACCCTTGAATCTCACACATGACGCCTTACTGCCCTCCATTCGGACATTATCCGTAAGCAGTCACGTGGGAGGACAATGCCAGTCGCCCCCTGTGGGTTCCGGGCTGACCTCCCTTCCAAGAATCTTATGCCACTCACGCTGGCCTGTGGTCCTGTGCACCAGTCACCTGCTTGGCCGATGTGTTTCCTGTAGCTCTCTCTGTCTCACGTCCAATACGCTACACATTCAAATATGCCACAGAACATTCACAATCCATTAAAATCCGCACTGAGTTAATAAAGAGAGCCGTGTAAATTACAGAGGGCTCCCCACTGCCAGTCACTGATGTTTATAATATTTCATAACTCCCTCTATTCTATTTACAATTATGCGTATTGGGTGATCCTCTTAAACTAGATAGAGGGGCATTCACAAACAAAATTTTTGTCCCAAATACCTCTCATAGATCGTTCAACCTCTGACCAGCCTGAGGCACGGCCCAGATTATCAGCTTCCAGAAACGCCACTATCTTAAGTGTGACCTTTGATTATTAAAACTCCGTTTACTCAATCAGAATCAGATTCGAGGAGACGAGCGTAACATTAATTTTTATCTTTGGATTGTGTGAGAGGTAACATCTTTCAAGACTGTACCATCTTAATAAAAATGACTGAAGATCTAGCAAACAGTTTAGCAGCAAATCTCGACTTACAAATCAGAATTATTGCGTTAAACAGCATCTCATGAAGAATTACTCTGCTGACATTTACATTGGCTCCTTCCCCATTCAATTACAAGATATTCAGAGTGATCATCATTCATATTTGTGCTTAAGAAATGAGTAGTGTGCATAGCACAATTTCTGAGTTTATATTTATAACAAAAAGTTGTACCAAGGCACCTTTGGGTGTGATTGAATTTAGCTTTAGACTGATCAGAACAAAGTCGAAGGTTGAACATTGCAACAGTTAATATCGTTAAACAATGAACATAATATTGATGAATCATCTGAGAAGTTTCTTATGACAACTCATGTTTCCATATTGCTCAAGTTGAACTATGTATAGAATGCACTGCTTCATAGCCGGTCGGTGTGCTTAACCTTTTCATGGTTAAACTTTATTTAGCATATATTTGAAAAATAAAAGGTCAAAACCTGTCATTCTTTGTGATAAATAATACGCTGTCACTGCCAAAAAAATTTAAGCTGACTGATGTTGAAAATTGATGGTGGGGCACATGTGTCCCATAAACCTAACTAGATCCACATTTTCATGTGAAACTCAGATTTAAATACAAATATTTAATTTGCAATGATTTTATCAGGACGTTAACTATGAATAAAAGTATAAAGAACAGCGTCGAAACATATTTATTCTCTTGTCAATGAAAAACATGAAATATTGCACACAAGTTTTCAATATAATACCTGAACGAAGGTTTGATGTACCACACACGAATGTTTTCTACATTGTTTCCTGGGGCATATATGTCCGACTACTTGCAAATTATGTATAAACCAGTGGAACTACGGAAGTGTTAGTGATGTTCGAAAACAATGTCTGTGATGTACAAGAAAACAGACACGCTACAGACACACACTATCCCATTTGATTGCTCACAGCCTTCTATACACCCATCCCATGGTCTGTGGTACTTTTCTCCAAGTTCTGGAAGCATCTCGCTACATGCTGGCCTTAGGTAGGTATAAGAGACAGACATCTCAATATTCAAAAGTGCATATTACTTTAATGGGACATATGTACCCCATCAATCACGAATTGGTTCAAATCTACTTGCTCTGTAGAAACATGGTGAATGTTTGAGATAGATACGACAAGAACAATGCACAAGTCAACAGTGTGTGTATGTGGTATTCTTATGATATAACAAGTGAAATTTGACGTAGTCAAAACAGTTCATTGGCAAAATATACGTGAAACAATAAACTCATAAGACAATAAGTTCAATAAGTAAATAAACATGTTATCAATAGTCTGATGAAATGAGCCTGATTTGGTGTTTTTGGGAAACTGTCGTTAAACGCTACATGTGCACTTCGCCACCGACACACACTTACTGTGGGTATCATTTTACTGTACACACAACTAGGGAAAGGAATGTAGAATGGCTACACAGTCACCTCACTTGTGTGTGCAGTGTGGACATATTGCTACGCTGGGGCAGGCAGTATCGAGTACACTGGTGGCCTCATTCTAGTCCTTGGCAGTTTCAGAAAGGGATCACTGTGGTGCTATGACATCAACATTCTTGACTGTTCGAGGCTAATCTTCTGCAACATGGTAGTTCTCGAACCAAAGGCATGTGATCCGGAGCAGCAGTAATCATGCAGATGATCTTTGACGCTTATGTGATTCAGTTACCATGCCTACTACACAAATTTTAAACTTCAGTGTTTACATCATTATTTCAGCAGCTCTATAAAGTGTATGGTATATGGAATAACGGATAAATTTACACCACCTCATGCAAATACTCTTTCACAGAATGGCACAGCTTTATTTAACTGAGCAACATCCCAAAATACTTGAAAATGATAATATATCGAAATTGCAATTGCAATAAATAATGCTTTAACAGCCAAAAGCGGAAATGATTTCATTTAAAAATTACTATAATCATCTTGACTCTCCCAAGGTGACAGTTCACCAACGTGTCCTTCTCTAATTTCACCTCCCTCCGTGGCTGTGCTGTGTACTGAATACAAATTCTAGTTCGTGCAGCATGGTACAGGACGTATTTATGTACATGTTGAATCTCCCACTTAAAACGTTTTGGCAATGAGTCGGAAGATTCGTGTGGCAGTGTTGATCATCTCTTCTGGTTTGCATGGCACGCCCAAATACGGATTTTCTTGATCATGAATTCTGAAAATTTTATTAGTCTCTTGAATCTCGAGCCTACGTAATCTTTCGCAACGATCACCTCGTGCTTTACTCCTTCTTGTGTGTCTCTGTAGACCAAAAGCTCTGCAGGAATGCATCACGAAAATCTTGGTAAGAAAGACACTTTGCGACAGTTCCTTGCATCTTTTTCACTGCCATTCCTTTGAATGACCACAAATAACATCAATTTCGTACAGTAATGGCCAAGATAGTGGTAATGATACATCAAACTGGAAAGTCAAAGTTTTGGGATGAAGTGAATCCCCTCATCCTTCAATGTTCCGAAATTTCGAATCTCCAGAAAATATTTGAATAAAACGGTACTTCTGATGTTACATTCGTTTACACACTCGCCACTACCCTTCCCACGTCTTCTTGCCTCTGTATGATTTCTGAACTTTCCCTGCTGTCAATACTGAAGCTAAATTCACTAACATTCTGATCCTGGCATCTACACACTGGTACACAATTGTGTGACTCATTTGATACTTCTTCCATGCCGACCGTCTTCCTACTTTTTCCATATTGGCAGATATGTTTTATAATCCCCTCCTCTAGCTTCTTCTCCAGATTCGAATTAATTACTTTCTTTTGATTGCTAAATTACAATAGCATACATGGTTCTTGTGTCTCTGCCATTCGTGTCGAGTTTTTGACGTCCTATCCAACACTGAGTCCATTAACCGTGAATTTTGGTTTCGTTTGCGAGAAGGTTCGTAGCTCCTTACAACCTTACGTCGCTACGCTGCCCTGTGCCCTCGGCTCTGTGGTATATTTCTGTTGTCGCTTCACAACTATTCTTGTCGCTTACTAGCTGTTAACGTTTCATTCAACACCCTTGTTGCTTCCCTTGCCTTATCTATCGACTGATTTGGCTTTTCTGAGATTCCTCTGTCGCTCTGGCAAATTTTTTGGTTTCCTCCGTTATCTTCTGAATTTCGTTTCTTAGACTCTCTCCCATGTCTTTATATTTTTATCTGATCTTTTCTCCCATCTTTAATTTCTATCCTGGTGTCTTTATTTTCTTTCCTCATTTCTTCTGTCTGTGTGAGCTTCTTCCCTATGTTTTTATTTAATTTCCTCGCTTCTTTTTAAAAGTCAATTAGGTTGAATCAATTGTTCCCTGACACACTACTTCCATCTGGCGAAGCTGCTCTGGAATGTACTGAGCCGATCTCTACTGTACCTAGTTTTCATCCTCGCCTCTCCTCTGGATTACGTATGATTACTATGACCCTAACGTGTTGTGGTACAACCTCTTCCATTCCTCTTGCGTATTCCCATTCACGGAACGTATATCGTTTGCTAATTGGCTGTTATCTGCAACGTTAACACATCGGACTTGACGGCTCTGACGAATTAACATTACGTTTCACTCGCGACTGATAAGAATTCAGCCCGCATATCGTGGTCGTGCGGTAGCGTTCTCGCTTCCCACGCCCGGGCTCCCGGGTTCGATTCCCGGCGGGGTCAGGGATTTTCTCTGCCTCGTGATGGCTGGGTGTTGTGTGATGTCCTTAGGTTAGTTAGGTTTAAGTAGTTCTAAGTTCTAGGGGACTGATGACCATAGATGTTAAGTCCCATAGTGCTCAGAGCCATTTGAACCATTTGATAAGAATTCATAGTCTCATGTGGCACCATAATAACAGTCAATTTTGACTCTGTTCTCTTCTAAGGCATGATGTGTCTCGCCCTGTGTTAACGTTCAACTTTTAATTAACCCAGCAAGCGATACATGAATTATCATATTTCCCCTATCATTTAAAGGAAAGAAAAAAAATGTGCTCCTCACAATCTACACAACTGTCCTCTACATAATAATTTCCTTCCAACATTTCAATAATGGTTTGCAACTCCGCCGTTTCGTCAGATGTGGGACAGACCTCACGAAAAGTTTATTATAACTTAGTGGAAAGGAAATACAAATTAGTAAATGGCTTTAATTTGGACTACAATAACCGCTCTTTGATTTGTTATCTCTTAATTTAGTCGCCAACACGTTTATGAAATACATCCAGCTGAAATTATAAGTGCCTGCAAATTACGGTAACACTATGATTCATGAAACGGATTACTTTCCTGAGAATCAAAGCTCAATCTTAGATCTGGCCTCACCAAATTATGTGAACCCTACAATTAATGTAAGTAACCGCCTTCTGGAGAAACCTAAACTTACTCCTGGCACGCGGACGCCAATTTCATCTTGGGGAACGCCGGATATTACTTGTTTTACTCGATGACTTGCCGTCTATTACTACGATCTGTGACCTTTCTGACAGTAAATCACCAATCCAGTCGCACAACTGAGACGATATTCCATAGACACGCAGTTTGGTTAGAAGACGCTTGTGAGGAACGGTGTCAAGAGCCTTCTGGAAATCTAAAAATATGGGATCAATTTGGCATCCACTGTCGATAGAACTCATTACTTCATGAGTATAAAGAGCTACTTGTGCTTCGCAAGAACGATATTTTCTGAATCTGTGCTGACTATGTGTCAATAAATCGTTTTCTTCGAGGTACTTCATAATGTTCGAATACATGTTCCAAAACCCTACTGCTCAACGGATTACTCCTACTTCCCTTTTTGGGTATTGGTGTGACCTGAGCAATTTTCCAGTCTTTAGGTACGGAACAATTACTAAATATGGAGCTATTGTTTCAGCGTAATTTTTGCAAAACACCATTGTCTAGAATTTCGCTTAACTCTTCAAAAGTAACTGTCGGCAGGCCAGCTCATTAAGGACTAACCTCTAATCTTTTTGCGCAAAGTTTCACGGATAACGCGAAAATTACGGCCCTGGGCATAGCTTTTAAAGTCGGGAATTTGCACAGAATTTCACTCTGACTAACACCATCTGACTGGAGTAGTGTATTGGGTTATGATTTTTAGCTGATTGCTAAAATCTCCCAGGACGCAGATTGAAAGCCTACAACTTAAAGTAAGTGAAGGGAACGAACATAAACTATTATGAAAGTCAGTATTCACATTAATTCATAAACACATTTACAGGATCAACGTATAAAATGAATAAACAAGAACCTGTGACCATTATATTCATTCAAATTTGTATGAAGATTAAATGAAAAGCAATGCCACTCCCCTATCAGTTAAATTATTTCTTGCATTCTCACTCTTTCCTGAAGTTCAATGAACACTAACATCTGTTTCATCCTGAAATTCGCGATCGGAAGAGTAAGTGGGAGACTAAAACCCAGCAGTGCACACATTCATTACCAGTGCAAAAGGAGATGAAACAGGCGATCGTGCTGTATTTCACTAGTGTGAAATCAAACTGAACTACTCCGCCAGTGCTTCGATTTATGCTCAGCGTGCTGTGTCGAGCTGTGCGCTGTGAATGTGCTGGCCGCTGCGCGAAGGCGGAATAGTCAGCACCTCTGTGGGACTCCAAGCTGGGGCAGCCTCTACCTCACTGCTACGCCAAGTCGATCAGGAGACGACAGCACCCAAACCCGAAATCAGTGCGGACAGTCTTGCATCCCGCCCCGCCCTGCTTCCCTCAAGGCGCGCACTCACGCCATGCCTGTTCCTCGCCGACAAAAGGCGCCGGTCGCCAGTCGCAAAATTTCAAACTACTGTGATACAATCACGAGGATTCCCTCCAACAGAGAACCACGCTAAAAATAGCGCGTCTTTTTCAACCTCCAACGACAGCACGAAACTGTCCCCTACTACCAAAAATCATTCATTTCAGTGCTGAAATCTGACGCCACACACATTTACACCAACCACACGGTCTCCCGCCGATATTCATCGTAGCCTCGTGACTGGGTTCGAGAAATTCAGAGAGGACTGTCACGAGCCTAGAGTTTCTTTCCTTTGGACTGACTTTCTGCGTGCGGCAAATGCTAATTTTGAAATGAAGAAATGAAGTCAGAAAACATGGAAAGGTACACCCCCCCCCCCCCCCGTCCCTGGTCCCGCACACGGCGCCTTACTGTCCCCCGGCTGGAGATTAGGCGCAAGCAGTTGTGTCGGAGGACAATGCTTGCCTCCCCCTGTAGGTTCTGGACCGACCTCATTTCCCAGAATGTAACGCCACCCAGGCTGCGATCCCGACTACCGTACGCTGACCTGCTTGGCCAAAGAGTCTCCTGTTGCTCTATCTCAAGTCCAATGCACTGCACATTTGTACGTGTCCCAGGAACAATGATATTCCATTAAAAAAAAGAGAGAGACATTTAAATTGCACAGGACACCCTACTGCCAGTCACCGTGGTTTATAATACCAGTAACATTTTCATACCGATTTTCCATGCTGTCAGACTCAGAATGGCAAATATATTCTAATTTTTGATGAAACAGGCATGCAAAATGCTTGCCGCGCTTCTTCAGGTACGTTTTTCGCTAAGCTGTAGCGGTCAGTACCATGAATCTGGCGACGCAAGCAAGTAGAGTTTAACATTTATTGCTGTCGAATTACGACACAGACTTGTCTGATGCAACTATGTACGTTATTACTTGACATTATAAAGAGTGTTCGAAGAGGACTTAACGACACAACATGAGGGCAGACGTTTGTGTGACTTCTTCTCTTTTTATCGAATTGTGTAAAAGATATAATTCTCAACTAAATATTCTTAATCAGTTAATATGAATTTATCAGCATGAGAGGGTTGACTAAGTTCACGTAATTTAAAATGTACTTAATTCTGTCTAAATGAATTTTTATTACCACACGTAAATAAGGGGTTCTACAACAAAGTTCGTACAGAAAGAAAGAAAGAGCAAATACAAAAACAATTTACAAAAGGTAACATTTAAAAAACAAAAATCATTATATATATATATATATATATATATATATATATATATATATACTCCTGAAAATGGAAAAAAGAACACATTGACACCGGTGTGTCAGACCCACCATACTTGCTCCGGACACTGCGAGAGGGCTGTACAAGCAATGATCACACGCACGGCACAGCGGACACACCAGGAACCGCGGTGTTGGCCGTCGAATGGCGCTAGCTGCGCAGCATTTGTGCACCGCCGCCGTCAGTGTCAGCCAGTTTGCCGTGGCATACGGAGCTCCATCGCAGTCTTTAACACTGGTAGCATGCCGCGACAGCGTGGACGTGAACCGTATGTGCAGTTGACGGACTTTGAGCGAGGGCGTATAGTGGGCATGCGGGAGGCCGGGTGGACGTACCGCCGAATTGCTCAGCACGTGGGGCGTGAGGTCTCCACAGTACATCGATGTTGTCGCCAGTGGTCGCCGGAAGGTGCACGTGCCCGTCGACCTGGGACCGGACCGCAGCGACGCACGGATGCACGCCAAGACCGTGGGATCCTACGCAGTGCCGTAGGGGACCGCACCGCCACTTCCCAGCAAATTAGGGACACTGTTGCTCCTGGGGTATCGGCGAGGACCATTCGCAACCGTCTCCATGAAGCTGGGCTACGGTCCCGCACACCGTTAGGCCGTCTTCCGCTCACGCCCCAACATCGTGCAGCCCGCCTCCAGTGGTGTCGCGACAGGCGTGAATGGAGGGACGAATGGAGACGTGTCGTCTTCAGCGATGAGAGTCGCTTCTGCCTTGGTGCCAATGATGGTCGTATGCGTGTTTGGCGCCGTGCAGGTGAGCGCCACAATCAGGACTGCATACGACCGAGGCACACAGGGCCAACACCCGGCATCATGGTGTGGGGAGCGATCTCCTACACTGGCCGTACACCACTGGTGATCGTCGAGGGGACACTGAATAGTGCACGGTACATCCAAACCGTCATCGAACCCATCGTTCTACCATTCCTAGCCCGGCAAGGGAACTTGCTGTTCCAACAGGACAATGCACGTCCGCATGTATCCCGTGCCACCCAACGTGCTCTAGAAGGTGTAAGTCAACTACCCTGGCCAGCAAGATCTCCGGATCTGTCCCCCATTGAGCATGTTTGGGACTGGATGAAGCGTCGTCTCACGCGGTCTGCACGTCCAGCACGAACGCTGGTCCAACTGAGGCGCCAGGTGGAAATGGCATGGCAAGCCGTTCCACAGGACTACATCCAGCATCTTTACGATCGTCTCCATGGGAGAATAGCAGCCTGCATTGCTGCGAAAGGTGGATATACACTGTACTAGTGCCGACATTGTGCATGCTCTGTTGCCTGTGTCTATGTGCCTGTGGTTCTGTCAGTGTGATCATGTGATGTATCTGACCCCAGGAATGTGTCAATAAAGTTTCCCCTTCCTGGGACAATGAATTCACGGTGTTCTTATTTCAATTTCCAGGAGTGTATATACATATATATTTTAATTTCATTAAATTAATGTAAGTTGAATTATTGTTGTGGTCTAAATACATTATAAATTATCAAAAGTGTGTATTATTTAGAAAATGTGTGCCAAGGCCGAATTATGTAAAAGATATAATTCTCAACTAAATATTCTTAATCAGTTAATATGAATTTATCAGCATGAGAGGGTTGACTAAGTTCACGTAATTTAAAATGTACTTAATTCTGTCTAAATGAATTTTTATTATCACACGTAAATAAGGGGTTCTACAACAAAGTTCGTACAGAAAGAAAGAAAGAGCAAATAACAAAAACAATTTTAAAAAGGTAACATCTAAAAACAAAAATCATTTCATCATATATTTATTTATTTATTTTTAATTTCATTAAATCTTGACCGCAGGACGGTGGTTTGCGACTCTGTTACCTTCAATTGGTTGATCAAGTTCCACATACTTTATGCCAATGAAGTACTCTTCGAAGACTCTTTTCAGCTACACAGAAAAAAGTGTAATGTTCCATAAAGAGACAAAGTCGGTGCCACAAATCGACAGCTATAATGCTAAAAATTACTGGCGTACGTTGGCAAGTACGCTACATTTACCACTATAACTTGGCGAAAGGCGCACCTCTATATACTTCTTCCTTCTGTACTTATTCTGGGTGGTTCCTCCTTCCTGTCTCGCGCTGTGAGAAGGCTGTTGTGTGCCACTGCAGTCATTTCAGTTAATCCCGTCGGGAACTCAAGTATTCGTGGTGAGAATAAAAAGAAACAGTGTCTCCGACAGGTTTTCATACGGAGTGAATCTGTTTAGCCTCCTCTTTCACGCAATTTCTCCGTTCTCCTGCAGCTTGCTGTCTAATCTGACATGCCATCCATCTGCTCAAATCCTTGTCCTTGCTCTTCTAGTCTTGGTTGTTTTCTGTATGTCTCCTCGGCAGCTGCTCGTGAGGGCTTTTTGCAGCCACGCCCTCGGTGATTGTGTAAACTTGGTCTGCCCCGTACGTAATGCCTCGTATATCTTTCCCCTTGCATTCATTTAGAAACTCTGCCACCTTCAGCTCTAACGCCCTTTGCGCCTCGTACTGTTTATGTGACGAGACCACCCCAGCATTCTTCCTCTTACACTCTGCACTTGGCTCCTCGTCAGGATTTTGATATGCAGATAGCTCGAAGGCTGATGAAGAACATAGGTTACTACAGAAAGTGTGTAGTAGAATACATTTATTTATTTGAAGAGTATGACGGGCATTTGGGAAACTTATTTACTCTCAAAAACTGTTTACTGTTTGGAGTTTTAATTTATCATATTTGCGAAAATGCTTTTATCGAGCGATACGTTTACACAACAGGATGCAGTGTATTGAATTCAATGCTTAGGCCTATACAATTATCAACGGTCGTAGACTTCCACAGCGGGTATCATTTTGGACAAAATAATGTTGGGTATGGGCCGTGTCCTTGTAACTACTAGAACTGCTATATTTTTAACGTTTCGACCTACTTGCTGAGGTACCCTTCAGGGCGGTTCTCTCTGTGAAAAAACCCACACTAATATTATAAATCCGAAGGTAATTATGTCTGTTGCGTTTTCACTACTAAATCGCTGAACTTATTTGTATGAAATTTGATTGGAGACACCTTGAACCCTAAGGAAGAACATAAGCTATTTTAAAAAATGCCTAGTTCTAGATATTTATTGATTTAAGGAATATTACGTGAATTAGGAGTAAATATTTGCACATCATTTGGATTTCCGGCTCCTTGTGTTTACTGTGTTTGCAGTTAAAATTATAAATCTTTACTCTTCGAAAAAGCGGTTTACTCTTTGACTTTATCATATTCGAGAAAATGCTTTTATTGGTTGATATGTTCTACATCATGACATTCAACTTCAGACACACATTACTAGACTGGCAAAGATGTATCTTGTAATGAAGCCTGACGTTTGGTGAGGTAAGATGGCGGCGTCAGCAAGTTTGTGTATGGTACCACTACGATTTTCTGAAACCAACGGACGTTGTAACCTTTCCGAGGTGGTTTAGTCAACTTCTGCAGATGAGCAAATATTTGCGTACTAGTTGAGGTCAACACATACATTGTAGAATCGTGTTATGAGAAGAACATCAAGTCAGATATACACACGTTTTAAGCTGACTGTAGTTTTCGTAAGAACATTCAAATGAATAAACACAATTATAGTCAACGACAAACATCACGCTCTCCTTATAAAAAAATGGTACTGAGCACTATGGGACTTAACTTCTGAGGTCATCAGTCCCCTAGAACTTAGAACTACTTAAACCTAACTAACCTAAGGACATCAAACACATCCATGCCCGAGGCAGGATTCGAACCTGCGTCCGTAGCGGTCGCGCGGTTCCAGATTGTCTCTACTTATAGCTGCGCTTTTATTATGAGCATGCTATTCGAAGAAAAGCCAAAGTTGATCAACAGTGCTTGAGAACACACCATTAAGCTACGTCTGTTAATACTAGATTTACAAACCCCCCTAAAATTTACATAAACTATTTAATCTCTGCTGGTATTTCGTGTAAGGTAAACTGTATTGTAATTATTTAGCCTTACACAAGCACAGAAGCAAAAATAGGTCAGATGTTACTAGTTATTCTTACATTGTGACATGTTCCTCTCTTTATATCTTTCCGTCCCCTGTACGAAAAATTACAATCAAACACGACGCATATATTCACCACTTTGTCAAAACTCTAAAGGTAACGCAGTTATATCAGTTTATCCCCATTTCTTACTATTGTTTTATCAGTTCATAAACAGTTGTCTACACCTTCTGCTCGCCGCCATGTTGCTGTATTTAAGTGCTGGCTTCCGTAACACCGATGGTATTGTATCCGGTATTGCCAGTCTAGCAACGTATGTCTGTGCATTCAACATAATCAATACAGTGGTTATACTCGTACATCTCTCAATGTGTTTAATCTACATTTCCATACTAATATTATTAAATGCGAAGGGAACTCTGTATGTCATTTTATCACTACTAAACTGCTGAACAGGTTCCGATGAAAACTGAATTTTAAGCATGGCTGCTGCAGCAACTACGCAAATGTAACGTATGGAATAAAAACAACCACCAGTTGCGGAAAGGAGTGGCCAAAAGCTCTTGACATAGATTTCAACCCATGTAAAAGCGCCTTTATCCGTCACTGGTCACACACACCACATCTAATATGTGTATTATTTAATGTATGACAAAGCCAGACGGCTGCTTTAGTTATGACTAAGCCTCTTGGCGGCACATTATGGTCAGCAAGTAAAACGTAATAGTTTTCTGAAGAAGGATCATTTATATGGGTTGAAACCTAGGTCAAGAGCTTTTCACTAGCGCCTCCCGCATCTGGTAGTTGTTTTTATTCCGTATGATACCTTGAACCCTGGGAAAGAACATACAAAAAAAGTAAAAAAGAAAGTAAAAAAATTAAAAATCGGCTCCTGGGAGGGTAGAGGGCGAAGTATGGCATAGAACATCTTTTTTTCCATCACTGAACATAAATTATGTTGAAAAATTATTAAATTTGTTAAATGATTTACAGGTTGTATAATGTATGGTTACTTCAGTAACACGATGCCTAGATGCACCTTGCTGCCCGCACGCCCCTCTGCTCGCACTGCTCAGCGCCGGCGCTGGGTATTCCACTGCTGCACTTGGGCGATTTGGAGAAAGCGGTGAGGGTTTCTGGGGCGAAAAGGGCTTTGTCAGAAATCTGTTTTGGGTCTAGCAGAATAAGGACCAAAACCTGTCTGGCTAAAAAAAAAAAAATATTCGATACAAAAACTAAAAGCATTACACGTATTGAGAATTCTTATTTTGTTTTCCAAATAGAACTTTTTATATCCCTAATTACTTTATTATGACATACGCGCGACACAGGGCGACAGCCACGTGTCTTCTCGGCAAAGCAGTGGAGCGGACGCGACGGCAGCTATGAATTACTTAACATCCCTTTTTAAGAAAACTATTAAATCGTCGTATCTCATAAAGGGTTCAATATATCGAAACCATGATTTTTGGAAATGACAGCACGCAGAAAGGACTATTTTATCATATGATTAACACTCGATACGTTTTTGTAAACGCGTGAGCAAAGCAAAAACAAGACTCCCTATAACGTACACCATGAGGTTTTCTCCAAATTTTCATAGGCAAACAAAGGGAGAGAAACAGGTGAGCGGGGTATCAAAGTGGCCAGAATGAGGTCTAGTTTGGGATGAAAATATTTAACTGCTTGAAAGTAGTCAGGGTAATGAACGAAAACTTAATTAATAAGCTGAACTGTCAAAAATGTGATTTGTTCAAGACCTAGCTATTTTGCACATAAAAAGATACATTGGTGTGGTATTTAAATGTCAAAAAGGCTTCCTTCGAATCAAGTACGTCAGGAAGGCAAACGAGGAGTCAGTAAGATCATGCTTCCTGAATGAAACATGAAATTAAAAAATGAAAGAAATCACTCAAATATTTTGTGAAATTATTTGTGTAAAAGAAATAAGTAGATCAGAGAAACGTTCTACGTGCCTTTGAATGATGCGCGAAATCATGAACAAAAAATGAGGTGCACCAAACGTTTCCCTAATGTTTTTTATTTCATATTGACTTATCTTAGAAAATAGATTAAGGAAAGGCAAACCTACGTTTCTAGCATTTGTAGACTTAGAGAAAGCTTTTGACAATGTTGACTGGAATACTCTCTTTCAAATTCTGAAGGTGACAGGGGCAAAATAGAGGGAGCGAAAGGCTATTTATAATTTGTACAGAAACCAGATGGCAGTTATAAGATTCGAAGGGCATGAAAGGGAAGCAGTGGTTGGGAAGGGAGTGAGACAGGGTTGTAGCCTATCCCCGATGTTATTCAATCTCTATATTGAGCAAGCAGTAAATGAAACAAAAGAAAAATTCGGAGTAGGAATTAAAATCCATGGAGAAGTAATTAAAACTTTGAGGTTCGCCGATGACATTGTAATTCTGTCAGAGACAACAAAGGACCTGGAAGAGCAGCTGAACGGAATGAACAGTGTCTTGAAAGGAGGATTTAAGATGACCATCAACAAAAGCAAAATGAGGATAATAGAATGTAGTCGAACTAAATCGGGTGATGCTGAGGGTATTAGATTAGGAAATGACATGCTTAAAGTAGCAAATGAGTTTTGCTATTTGGGGGGCAAAACAACTGATGATTGTCGAAGTACAGAGGATATAAAATGTGGATTGGCAATGGCAAGGTTCAAATGGTTTCAAATGGCTCTGAGCACTATGCGACTTAACTTCTGTTGTCATCAGTCGCCTAGAACTTAGAACTAATTAAACCTGACTAACCTAAGGACATCACACACACCAGTGCCCGAGGCAGGATTCGAACCTGCGAGCGTAGCGGTCGCTCGGCTCCAGACTGTAGCGCCTAGAACCGCACGGCCGGCCGGCAATGGCAAGGAAAGCTTTCCTGAAGAAGAGAAATTTTTTAACATCGAGTATAGATTTAAGTGTCAGGAAGTGTTTTCTGAAAGTATTTGTACGGAGCGTAGCCATGTATGGAAACGAAACGTGGACGATAAATAGTTAAGACAAAAAGAGAATAGAAGCTTTCAAAATGTGGTGCTACAGAAGAATGCTGAAGATTAGATGGGCAGATCACATAACTACTGAGGAGGTATTGAATAGATTTGGGGAGAAGAGAAATTTGTGGCACAACTTGACTAGAAGAAGGGATCGGTTGACAGGACATATTCCGAGGCATCAAGGGATCACCAATTTAGTACTGGAGGGTAGCGCGGAGGGTAAAAATCGTAGATAGAGACCAAGAGATGAATACACTAAACAGATTCAGAAGGATGTAGGTTGCAGTAGGTACTGGGATAGAGTAGCATGGAGAGCTGCATCAAACCATTCTCTGGACTGAAGACCGCAACAACAACACTTTTAGACAAATCATTACACAAAACGCTTGATTTTCTTTTCAAAAAGTTTTAATTTTACAGACTATTTAGAGTAATTGAAACGCTTGGCCTTAACACTGATTGATTGCTGACGAATTACGTTCGCAACATGAAATATCCGTAAAATTTCATGGTTCATTGAAATTTATTTGGAATTAAATGAGTGTGATGTACTGGGATGGGTGTGAAGATCAAATTCTTTGGCAAGACCTTGAAAATACACTTAGCAGTGTAAACAGTATACATAAAACTTAGTACACAGAATTGTAATTGAGTCAGTAAAAATGCAAGAATTGCCAGGAATCGAAGTTCGGACTTTATCCTCGCACGAAATTACGAACTTTTTTTTTACTCCACAAAAACAGTAACGAAAATGGCTTCAATGAAATGACATAAATAAGGTGACAGATAATTGCAGTCATAAATTACAGCATTCAAAGAATGAGGAATCATATTCAGTCTTTAGCAGTAGCACAATTTAGCATCTTCACTGTCACCTTCAACTGGTGGCATTTCATCATGCACATTTTCTTCTTCTGCAGCCTGAGGTTCCTCATCATCATTTCCCAGACCCAAATTAATCATTCAGTAAATCCTTGATGTGTGTTCCTTCCCGGGTAAATTACGTGGACAGAAGAGCAGTCCCTAACAGCGACATCGCAAAATCCCTCACTGCCTTGTTACTTTTGTCAGTTCCAGCCTTCTAACGCATCCTTAGGGAGTTCAAGACCTTCCTTTATATCAGACACCAGATGTTTGCCGTCATATTCTTGTATCTGCTGTACTACTGATTTATTTTTCATGTGTGACTTTCGGGTGAGGTTAGGGTCGGGAATGTGACCCAACCCATTCCCTCTCTACTAGGAATCCAGTTCCTAACCTATACCCACTCTGTTGAAAGCAATTAGGAGCGTGCTACCATATTTCTTATTGTGATTCTGATATTTAAGTATCTTCTCGAATTAATTTCCCATATCTATTCTGTATTCAATATGTTCATCGCTCCCAATATTGTTAAAAACATAACTTGTACATTTGCCCATTAACCAAATCACTGCGTTATTTTTTGCCTGAGGGTAGTAACTTTCTTCTGGTCTGAAGAAAATGTTAGTCGGTACATTGTTTGCTGAAGTTCTTATTGTTATTTGAACAATTTTCTCCCTGGTCCACCTCCAGTTGATGATCCAATCTCCACATGTGTGACGATGAGGTACACTATGAACGAGGTTGCATTTGCTGCAGATGTTAGTGCCACTTACACCGATGGCAAAGAGACGCTCATTAGTGCTGATGATGTTATTGACTACCTTGTACCACGCTGTTCTCACGTCAGACGAAAGAACATCACTACTGATGTTTTTCCACACCACATTCCATGCTATTCCAGCATATTTAGTTTCTATGTTATTTTTCCTTTCATGTTTCCGTCTTTCAGCCAAAATCGCCTTTGCTGTAACGTTTTAAAAGTTTTTGTTGAGATAACTTAGTTCAAAATAATACTCCCTAATGTGTTTTAGCTTAAAACTTATTTTTTGCATATTTATCGGCGGCTCTACACTTTCTCGCTTGACAATATCGTATAGTTTTGCCGTAATGCACCCTGGATCGTTACACATTATGCTCCATCTTCGTTTGACATACAATGCCATCGCTTTAGACTTGATGTCGGTTAGACCCATTCCTCCAATGCTTGGATCCAAAACTGCTGTCTTCACGGCACTCGAAACAATTCCCCTTTCCACAAGAACTTTGCTAAGGTGGACATGATCGTCTTCGCCACCATTGATGGAATGGGGAGAACCTGTGCTATGTAGTAGGCCTTGGATAAAATATATCTGCTGATACACAATATTCTCTGGAACTGGTCTATGCTACGTTGACAGTTTTCAATCAAAGCTCCCTTGATTTCCCTTGCTACCTCCCTCCAATTTATTGGTATCATTTTTAAAAGGGGAGTTGTCAATGCCATTCCAAGAGCTTTGTCTTCATTAACATGATTCGTCCACTCAATGCGGAAGTTAGCAAGCCGCTTTATATTTAGTGGATACGCTACTCCTACACCACAGCTATCTATTGCCCACACATCCAATTCTTTGTGCTTATGTTTGTATTTAGTGTAGTTAGTCATGTAATAGTCATTACTCTGCATTTATTGGTTGTTAAAAGTTCTTGATCATGTAAAAAAAAACATTTGTATTTAGTTTATTGATGAGATAGTCGAATACTCACCTGCTCATTCATGTGTATTCAAAGAACTTGTCTGGTGATCTTCGTAATTGACGATACGTATGAAATTCTCCACGGAGATACCTCAATTTGTAAATTTCACGCAAAGCATTCCTTTTCGCTTTGTTTTCTTAAGTAAACCTAATTCTGTAGCCTTACTCTCCAGTTATAGTATTCTACAGGTTAGGGACGCCGTTTTATATAAACAGCTGGTTGGCTCTAAGCAGCCATCTTGTGGCGCGACGTGGTCGCTCGCACGCAGGACATCCAAGGTTGTCGACCGATGTTGCTGTTTGTCGCTGGAGTGTCGCGTATCCAGAAGTCGCTCGCTGTCGCTCGCTTCTGTCGCTCACGTAGGACACGGCCAACTAAGAGGAAGCAGAAGTGAGGAACAAGAACCAACGTTAACGGAGCAACGCGACTCAGAGTGTCTTCACTCACAAAACGTGAATCAGGTAACCAACGTCAAATCCGAAATACACATAACAGAGATACAATGGCCAATACATGTAACGACCAAGGCGTTCTTCTACACAGGAACTACTCTGCATCATATGGTTATAAAGTAAATTCATCAGAGCGAGTGCAATTACGGGCAAACAAAAGAAGCAGATGGTTTTGTCATCCGGATTGCCGTAGATATTCGGGAAGAAGGAAAATTTTTGTGTGGTAATGGTCCAGGTGACTTTTAAATGATTTTAGATGCAAGATTTATACACACATGTGTATCCACTTTCAAAACTTACTTTGTACACTTGGCTTCATTTTATGGACTAAAATAACTAATTACAAAATATTCTCTATTGTAACAAATTGTAAAATGATCATTCAGTAATTACCATGCAATAATAATATTCAATTACACAGTGAAATATAACGAATCAATCACATCCGTGTATTCTGATGGTCACGAGGTGCTATGCACTGCTACATTGACTTACTGATTTTTCATAGTAATGCCCAACAGTTGGCAGCACTTGCGCATGATGAAGAGGTCGAAAATTGGGAAAAAATTCTTCCATTGCAGCGAAGACCCAGTAAAGGTAAATGTACGCAACTGTAGACAAAGGAACTGAAAGGGTTAAGACGACTGCAATTTCCATTTAAATTAGCATACAGCAACAAAGCTCAGGGACAAACATTCAAATAGCGCGGCGTTTACTTAAACAGAATCATGTTTCTCACACAGACAACTGTATGTAGTGGGCTTACGAGCTGGGTCTCCTACACATTCGTTTCTTTACAGTGTGGACAAGGAAACTGCAAATACTGTATAGTCGTAAACAATTATTGTGAAATCCAGATATACTTATCCATATGCAATGAAAAGTAAACGCCTAGTGAAATAAAGTAACTTCCGTTCCTTTACTGCTTCTTTTAAATATACACACACCAAAAAACATTTAGCATCACCCCAGTTCCCAGAACTCCTGAAGATAGATGTTGACTGTGGATATTGTATCACAGACACAGCCCATTTGACTGTCCAGAGAGGTCACTAAACCTGCTCAAAGATGTAAACAACCATGCATGAGCAGTGTCTATTAGACGGAGGGGGTACAACAGCCGATCAGTTCCAGTCATTTCACCAGGAAAGGGCTGCAGGGCTCGTGTTGTCTGTAGTTAAACCATGCCTAGACGGTCGATACCGCGGTTCGATGGCGTCCGCATTGTTACTTTGTGCCAGGAAGGGCTCTCAACAAGGGAAGTGTCCAGGCGTCTCAGAATGAACCAAAGCGACGTTGTTCGGACATGGAGGAGATACAGAGGGATAGGAACTGTCGATGACATGCCTTGCTGAGGCCGCCTAAGGGCTACTACTGCAGTGGATGACCGCTACCTACGGATTATGGCTTGGAGGAACCCTGCCAGTAACACCACCATGGTGAATAATGCTTCTCGTGCAGTCACAGGACGTCATGTTATGACTCAAACTATGCGCAATAGGATGCATGATGCGAAAGTTCACTCCCGATGCTCATGGCTAGTTCGATCTTTGCAACCATGGCACCATGCAGCGCAGTACAGATGGGCCCAATAACATACCGAATGGCTCGCTCAGGATTGGCATCATGTTCTCTTCGCCGATGAGTGTCGCATATGCCTATAACCAGACAATGGTTGGAGACGTGTTTGGAGGCAACCCGGTCAGGCTGAACGCCTTAGACACACTGCCAGCGAGTGCAGCAAGGTGGAGGTTCCCTGATGTTTTGGAGTGGCATTACGTGGGGCCGACGTACGCCGTTGGTGATCATGGAAGGCGCCGTAACGGCTGTGCGATACGTGAATGCCAGACTCCGAGTGATAGTGCAACCATATCGGCAGCATATTGGCGAGCCATTCGTCTTCATGTACGACAATTCGCGCCCTCATCGTGCACATCTTGTGAATGACTTTCTTCAGGATAACGACATCGCTCGACTAGAGTGGCCAGCATGTTCTCCGGAAATGAACCCTGTCGAACACGCCTGGGATAGACTGAAAAGGGCTGTTTATGGAAGATGTGGCCCACCAACCACTCTGAGGGATCTACGCCGAATTGCTGTTGAGGAGTGGGACAATTTGGACCAACAGTGCCTTGATGAACTTGTGGACAGTATGCCACTACGAATACAGGCAGGCATCAATGCAAGAGGACGTGCTACTGGGTATTGGAGGTACCGGTGTGCACAGCAGCCTGGACCGACACCTCTGAAGGTCTTGCTGTGTGGTGGCACGCCGGCCGAGGTGGCCGAGCGGTTCTAGGTGCTACAGTCTGGAACCGCGCGACCGCTACGGTCGCAGGTTCGAATCCTGCCTCAGGCATGGATGTGTGTGATGGCCTTAGGTTAGTTAGGTTTAAGTAGTTCTAAGTTCTAGGAGACTGATGACCTCAGAAGTTCAGTCCCTTAGTGCTCAGAGCAATTATTTTTGTGTGGTGGTACAACATGCAATGTGTGGTTTTCATGAGCATAAAAAAGGGCAGAAATGATGTTCATGTTGACCTCTACTCCAAGTTTCTGTACAGGTTCCGGAACTCTCGGAACTGAGGTGATGCAAAACTGTTTTTGATATGTGTATTAAGACAATATTACTAAATTACCAATGACCCAGTGGTATTAACCGCCGCTAACTATATCAGTGCAATGTAATGTTAATGCCAGTATGGATGGAACAGGGCGAGGGTTGTATAAGCGAGTATATTCAATAATACGTTGTAGTTCAAAAGTCAAAGAGAACATAGCTGTTTCTAAGAGAATTAAATGTTCGACATTGCATATTATATTGAGATATCTGCCAGCCACAATCACCGACTTCAACCCACAACAGTATGGATGAAACACGTTGAAGAATCTGACACCACATTGCATCGTGAGTGAAACAATAAAAACTATTAGGCATTTTTATTACACACGTGAAAGCTTCCCGAAACAACGTTTTATTAATAAATCAATACGTGCATAACAACAGCTACACACTGTTGAACACATAATAACCACCGAGTATTATAACACGGAGGAGTAAACAAAAAAAAAAAAAACTGTCCATGTCAATTTACATATCTTAACATGTCCCCTTAAATTGACATCGACACACAGGATGAAGTCTAAATGTAAGGTCACTCCTCCACTTATTTCATAAGGCCACAGTTTCTTACACATCTTTCATGGCTGGCATTGCTAAGTGGTTTTGTGAAAGCATCGGCTAACAACTCCTCAGAAGGCAGATGTTCAACATTAATAACAACTGACTCAACATGCCTTCTTATGAAATGATATTTTATATCTACAGGGCAGTCCATTGATAGTGACCGGGCCAAATATCTCACGAAATAAGCATCAAACGAAAAAACTACAAAGAACGAAATTCGTCTAGCTTGAAGGGGGAAACCAGATGGCGCTATGGTTGGCTCGCTAGATGGCGCTGCCACAGGTCAAACGGATATCAACTGCGTTTTTTTTTAATAGGAACCTCCATTTTTATTACATATTCGTGTAGTACGTAAAGAAATATTAATGTTTTAGTTGGACCACTTTTTTCGCTTTGTGATAGATGGCGCTGTAACAGTCACAAACGTATAAGTACGTGATATCACGTAACATTCCGCCACTGCGGACGGTATTTGCTTCGTGATACATTACCCCTGTTAAAATGGACCGTTTACCAATTGCGGAAAAGGTCGATATCGTGTTGATTATGGCTATTGTGATCAAAATGCCTAACGGACGTGTGCTATGTATGCTGCTCGGTATCCTGGACGACATCATCCAAGTGTATGGACCGTTCGCCGGATAGTTACGTTATTTAAGGAAAAAGGAAGTGTTCACCCACATGTGAAACGTCAACCACGACCTGCAACAAATAATGATTCCCAAGTAGGTGTTTTATCTGCTGTCGCGGCTAATCCACTCATCAGTAGCAGACAAATTGCACGAGAATCGGGAATCTCAAAAACGTCAGTGTTGAGAATGCTACATCAACATCGATTGCACCTGTACCATATTTCTATGCACCAGGAATTGCGTATTTTCTTACCTACTACACGAATATGTAATAAAAAATGGGGGTTTCTATTTAAAAAAACGCAGTTGATATCCGTTTGACCTATGGCAGCTCCATCTAGCGGGCCAACCATAGCGCCATCTGGTTTCCCCCTTCAAACTAGACGAGTTTCGTTCTTTGTAGTTTTTTCGTTTGACGATTATTTCGTGAGATATTTGGCCCGGTCACGATCAGTGGACCACCATGTATATGCTTCGATCTAGAGTTTGTCACTAGATTCTTGGCTAACTACAAGGCTCCTTTATTATCACAATACACTGTAAATGGCTTTATGACACTGCTTGGAACTACCCCAAACATAAGTTGTCATAACCACAGTAAATCTTGAACAATTGATGCCAAGGCCATATATTCGGCTTCACGAATAGATATTGCAATAGTTTTTTGTTTTCTACTAGACCAGGGATTCCCAATGTGGTCGATATCGACCCCTAGGGGTCGACATAAACTAAAACTGATTTTGGGGGTCGACGAGGTCTATAAACCGACCCCTATTAAATTAACACAAGTTATGAATAATAGTGTGCTAACTTAAAGCATTGGTAATTCTGACTCTGTCTTCTTCTATTGACCTAAGTCAGAATGAAAAATAATACTCTGTAGCAGCTGTTTTAAGTTAGCGGACCATTATGAATAAGGGGGTTGATCTTAAAAGTAGGTAATTTGGCCATGGGGATCTGAGGTAACAGTTCATTTTGGAAAAGGGGTCACTTGTCCAAAATAGTTTGGAGATCCCTGTACTATACCATGAAATTAAAGAGTTTTGCAATTTTATGCATGAACCAGTTGCAGAGTGTCTGTCACTGATTTTATTTCCCCAATCTCTGTTACCATCTCTAGAAAATTCTAGCTTTTAGTCCATGGTTCCCTTTAAATATCTAAACAATCTTTTCACTGACAACAATGAATCTTTTTAAAGCAATGATTAGATCTGCTAAGGAGATTAACAGCGAAACACATTTCAGGTCTGGATATTTGGGATAGATATGGAAGACTTCCTACTGCTTCTAGATGTTGTACCTTGATATCATCTGATCCGACTGCTTCAAAGTCCAATCCAAGTTCAAGTGGTGTTGACACCGGCTTGGCTTCACTCATTCTAAATTTCTTCAGAACTATTTTTGCGTAGGATTTCTCGGAGATCCAAATTTTTTCCTTTATCACGATCCTGTGTAATTGCCATGTCTAGGAATTGGCGTACCCGTTCTAAATCTTTTAACTCAAAAAATCTCTTCAAGGAACTTTTGAACTGATCCAAAACTCTTTTCTCATTTGATAATAATAACAATCATCGACGTATAAAACTATGATGACTAGCTTGGTGCAATCTCTGTGAAAATAGGTACAAGGATCAGTGTTTGATATGTTCAATTTCAGTTTCCTTAACACCTCATATAATTTTTGATTCAATTTCCTACCAGCCTGTTTGAGTCTGTAAACAGCTTTCTTCAGCCTCCATACTTTTCCAGGAGTTGCAAAATTTTCAGGTCTCCTTAGAGATAAGCAATAGTGACGTCAACTTCAGGTTCTCTCGAGCTGACATAGAGAAGAGATATCTAATGGATGCAGGCTTGACCACTGATGCAAAGGTTTCCTGATAATCAATACCTTGAACTTGAGCGCATCCTTTTGCCACTAGGCGTGCCTTAGATATTACTGGTGCACTGCTAGTCCCAGGCTTCATTTTTAATACCTACTTAGTCTCAAGTGGTTTGTGTCCCCTGGGTAGCTTTACTTCTTCGAATGTGTTATTACGAATTAGAGATGAGAATTCTTTCTGCATTGCTTTTTTCCATTCTTCATTATTCGCGTCTTCCAAAGCTTCCTTGACATCAATGTCTTCACTTGGAAGCCCTTGTTTCAAATAGTAAACAACATGATCAGGCCACGTCTTGGGTTTTGGTTCTCTGTTTGACCTTCGAGGTGTAACCTCTTGAACTATGTTTTGATTCTCATGACCATCACCTTGAGCTTCAGTTTCTATTGAATCACTCTCAAAGCCATAAAAGGGTTAATCATCACTTTCTGCTGACTTAACTTCTTCTTCAGTTCGTGAAGTACTGGTGTCCTGAAGAACTGCTTCTTGTCCCAGTCCTAAGACATTTGCTGTCTTAGGTTACTCTATCTTCGAACCTGAAAAACTCCCATTTTCCAGGAATTTTACATCCCTGCTGACGATTATCCGGCCAGTCTCCCTATTAATGAATCGATAGCCTTTGGTTTCTTGACAGTAGCCTATAAATGTCAATGTCTGTGACTTCTTATTCACTTCTTGCGATGAAGTTTTGGAACGTGAATCATTGCACTGCAGCCAAAAATTCTCAGATGTGATAAAAAAGGCTTTCTCCTATGCCAAAGTTCATATGGTGTCTTATCTCCGAATATGGTAGACAGTGAACGATTTGATAGGTACGAATCTGTAGACACAGCTTCAGCCCAATGCTCCTTTGGTAGGTTAGCAGCAAACATCATAGTACGAGCCTTTTTAACCAATGTTCTATTAGCTCTCTCGGCAACACGATTTTGCTGTGGACAGTAACGTAATCTAAGCTGTTGAACCAGAAATACTTTTAGTTCGTCGTTGGCGTACTCCTTTCCATTGTCAGACCGGAACTTCTGGAAATTTTTGCCTGCCTGCCTCTCCACCATGGCTTTGAATTTTTTTTTAATATCTGTGTTACGTCAGAATTTTTTTCAAGAAATAAATAAACTTGAATCTTGAAAAATCATCAACAAATGTGAGAAAATATTGATTTCCACCAATAGACGCTGTCTCCATTTGCCCACACAAATCAGAATGTACTAAAATGTGTTTAGAATACCTTTTGCTAGGTTGTAATGAAAGACGTGACTATTTTCCCACGATGCTCAACTCACAGGGATCCTTAATCACAATATCTTCATTTAGTCCTGTCGAAACCTTTGACAACTTCAGTATACTTTTGCGATTCATATGTCCTAGCCTTCCATGCCGTAAGACCCCACATCTTTTGTATTTAAACAATAGATGCCATTCTTAGGCAATGTCTTGGCAATCAGTTCACCTTCTGCATCGTAGATGAATCCAGAAGAGCTTGTGTTAAGTTTGGAAGGTAGGAGATGAGGTACTGGCAGAAGTAAAGCTGTGAGGACGGGACGTGAGTCGTGCTTGGGTAGCTCAGCTGGTAGAGCACTTGCCCGCGAAAGGCAAAGTTCCCGAGTTCGAGTCTCAGCCCGGCACACAGTTTTAATCTGCCGGGAAGTTTCACAGAGTAATTATAACACAACGGAGTAAACAAAAAATACTGTCGATATTAATTTACATATCGTAACAAAAACATTTTCACACATACGGTAAAGTTCGTAAGTCACAGTCTGTATTGTTTAACTTTACCCAAAAAGTATTTATAGCTCTATGTTTCGCGGAGTTTTGCCCACCATACGCATCTACTGTCACGCACCGCGACCAGACTACCTTACTAACAGGATAACTGCATTTATAGTACCCTTAAAGAGATATACGTCTGTATGCACCTCATATTTAGAATGGTACTCAAGCCTTTTCCATACCATATATTCTAAAACGGTTAACGTCGGGTTTCTCAGTTAGTAATTTTCTGTTTTGTACCACTAATGACTCGTGTTTTATTGCTTGTTGAACTTGAGCTTTCTCTCTTATGTCATTAACAAATTACCAAGTGGAAAAGTAGGTGAGTGCTGTTGTATAAACCGCAATAACCGATTTGGGCGAATTTTGCCATCTCACCGACGTAACTACTAATTGCAATAATTCCTTAGAATCTGGTCTTCATTTATTTAAACGCAATTCCGAGTGCCCAGTCTGAATTAAATTATCGTACTTAAAAATTTCGAATTCACACGGTTGCGAAAAAACGAAGGCAAGGCAGCTATTTCGAGAGAAATAACTTTAAATCTGAACTCTTATCGTCAGTTTAACTCGCCCAGTTCTTATTAAGGCGAGTTAAACTGGCGACAGTTTGTTGTACTATTTAAAACAGATCATTAATATTCTGCATATGCATTTCATGTATTTCATGAGTGTTTCTTTTTCATGTAAACCAGTACATCTTAATATTTAATACCGCTAAAAATTAAAATGGTACGACATTTATTGGAAAGTAGCAAAGAAATTAGAGGAAGGTGTATAAATAAGGAAATGCCATGAAACATTTGTAACTGATAAATTTTTTGGAACCTCAGTGTTAACGGCTACACCACAAGGTAAGATAACACACAATTCATTCCGCTTACTTCTTATTTCTGTAGCTGTATCTTTTTTATTTGAGGCTTTAGAAGTAGAAAATTTGATCAGTGCTAAAATTTGTAATTACTACGTAATTATAGTATACGTTGTAAAACAAGGCCAATTTCGTAGTTAGGGGCGCGCAGCTTGCAGTAGTGATTAGCAGTTGTTTCACACAAATGTATTTTATGGGTTTGAGCCATGTTTTTCAGGCGTCCGAAGATACCGTCTGTGAACTGCTCACAACTTAGCAGCACTACAGTGAGAATTAAATTCGACAAACTGTATTGTACGGTACTATAATGATAACTCGTCAGCAGTTTAGAATGATGGTTTCTTCTCATACATAAACTGAGTCTAATCAATACCAGAAGGTGAATTTGTCCCTGAAAATTTAGATAACACGATAGCTGCGACGAGTGAAATTACGTCGCGGTCTATAGATCGGACTATTGCTGAACCAGTTAGCGTCGCAACACATCCTATTACGTAAATTGTACGAAAACTAGAAACTATGGCTGATGACATCGTCCCTATGAGACAACAACAAGATAGCTTATCTAATTAGGTTGCGCAAATAAATGACCAGGTCAGAAATCAAACTGAGCAGTTAAAAAACTGCTAGTCACGTGGCCACTGTTTTGCAAACCGATCTAGAAACGAGCGAGTTAACATACATTAAACACACAATAACAGGTCTTCCTGAAGCTGTAGAGAAACTGACTGAAAACCTTATCACTTTGCAACTAGAACAAGAAACTTCGAAACCCATCATTCAATAGGTAATAACCTAAGTAGAAGATCTCTCCACTGATCACGAAAACAGAGGACATGCTTATTTAAAGGAAAGGGACGAACAAATTGCAGAAAGTCTAGGAAACAAATTAAGGCAAGCTGTGCAACAAACTACACTGAAGAGCCAAAGAAACTGGCACACCTGCCTAATATCGTGAATGCCCCCCTCCCCCTCTCCCCAAGCACGCAGAAGTTCTGTAGCACGACGTGGCATTGGAATCGGTTAATGTCTGAGGTCTTACTGAAGGGAATTGACACCATTAATTCTGCAAGACTGTACATAAATCTGTAGGAGTACGAGGGTTGGAGATGTCTTTTGAACAGCATGTTGCAAGGCATCCCAGATATGCTCAGTAATGTTCATGACTGGGGAGTTTGATGGCCAGCGGAAGTATTTAAACTCAGAAGAGTGCTCTTGGAGCCACTCTGTAGCAATTCTGGACCTGCGCGGTGTCGCAGTCTCCTGCTGGAATTGCCCAAGTCCGTTAGAATGCACAATGGACATGAATGGATTCAAGTGATCAGAGAGGATGCTTACGTACGTGTCACCTGTCAGAGTCGTTTCTAGACGTATCAGGGGTCCCATATCACTCCAAATGCACGCGCCCCACAACATTACAGAGCCTCTCTACCGGCTTGAACAGTCCCCTGTTGATATTCAGGATCCATGGATTCAGGAGGTTGACTCCATACCGCACACTTCCATCCGCTCGATACAATTTCAAACGAGACTCGTCCGACCAGGCAACATGTTTCCACTCATCAAGAGTCCAATGTCGGTGCTGACGGGCCCAGGCGAGGCGTAAAGCTATGTGTCGTGCAGACATCTAGGTGCACGAGTGGGCTTTCGGCTCCGAAAGCCCATATTGACGATGTTTGTTTGAATGATTCGCACGCTGACACTTGTTGATGACCCAGCATTTGAGCAATTTGAGGAAGGATTGCACTTCTGTCACGTTGAACTAATCTCTTCAGCCGTCGTTGGCCCCGTTATTGCAGGATCTTTTTCCAGCCGCAGCGATATCGGAGGTTTGGTATTTTACCAGATTCCTGATATTCACGGTACACTCGTGAAATGGTCGCACGGAAAAATATCCACTTCATCGCTACTTCGAAGATGCTGTGTCCCATCGCTCGTGCGCCGACTATAAAACGACGTTCAAACTCACTACATCTTGATAACCTACCATTGTAGTAGCAGTAACGATGTAACAACAGCGCCACACACTTGTCGCATGTAAGAGTTCCGACCGCAGCACCGTATTCTACATGTTTACATATCTCTGTATTTGAATAAGCATGCCTATACCAGTTTCTCTGGCGCTCCAGTGTGTTGCTAAAGTGCACTCCGAATCGAGCGTTCCAGCACAAGCTGTTAAAGATGAATTAGGACTTTCTCAAAGAAGTTGGACACAAGATTTGCCAAAAGGGCAAGAAAATGCCGAGATTCATATTAATGATGAGATGGCTAACATAGAAAAAGACTTAAACGCAGTAAAGAGACACATCCCAGGCAGCTCAGGTAACAGAGGCCTGTGACGATTTCCATAGTCCAGCGTCCAATGAAAATACGTAAGTGGGTGAGATGCATTGTAGTAATCTGTTGCCCCAAAACCATGCAAGTGGGAATAGAGTGTGCAGAATTATCTTTTTCTGTTATTCTGCCAGACAAAAGGCTATTCAAAAATCTTCATCTGTTCATGTTTATGACAAACGATAAAAACAAGAATAAAAAACCAACAATAACAGTTGCGGTGCGAGTTATATTTCGCAGCTGCATGTAAAGTTTTGTTGGCGCACTACGCCACAAGACGGAGTCGTCGGTTCGGTGACGAAAGCAATGAGCAGCGTCACCTGTCGAAAAATGACTGTCAGTCAGACACACGCAGCGCACACGCAGTACCAGTGAGCGGGCTGTCCGTGTGTAGAATGGGGAAGGCGCGCCATCTGTCTGAGATTGACCGCGGGCATATTGTGATGGCCCGGAGGCTCGGCACAAGCATTTCGGAAACGCAAGACTCGCCGGGTGTTCGAGGTGTGCCACAGCACACCTTCAGCCAGAGCCTTCAGCACGTGGCGAAAGCTGGGCGAGACCGCGTCCTGGGCGGCCACCCCACATCACATATGTCAGGTCGTATGCTGGGCACACTGGTAAAGCAGGACGGGCGACGAAATGTGGCGGAACTAACATCTCACTTTAATGATTGGCGGAGTACAAGCGTGTCTGAACACACAGTGTACCGAATACTCCTAATCTTCTGCATTATGATGAAGGGAGGGCGCGAATCCGTTATCTCCCAGGGGAACTGAAGTGTTGGCAGAAGAGCCAACACCGTGTTGCTAGAGGAGGCCGAAATGCACGCTGTTAAGCTCACGCAGATTGGCGTGAGGTCTGGAACAAGGTAAAGTAATTATCCTATAAAGAAAAGAACGCAGTTCTTGGAATACTTAACTTTAATCCATAATTGGAGAACATCGCTCTTGACGGTACATGTTTTATAATTTCAGTATTAACTGGTAATGGCGCCTTGCTAGGTCGTAGCAAATGACGTAGCTGAAGGCTATGCTAACTATCGTCTCGGCAAATGAGAGCGTATTTGTCAGTGAACCATTGCTATGAACGTCGGCTGTACAACTGGGGCGAGTGCTTGTAAGTCTCTCTAGACCTGCCGTGTGGTGGCGCTCGGTCTGGAATCACTGACAGTGGCGACACGCGGGTCCGACGTATACTACGGCCGATTTAAAGGCTACCACCTAGCAAGGTGTGGTGTCTGGCGGTGACACCACAGGAACAGCTCCTTGACACATGTACGGGATGGAGCCAAACTGGCGGCGGCTCCGTTACCCTCTTTGAAACATTCACGTGGGCATCCATGGGTCCAGAGGAGCTCGTGCGAGGCACCGTGGCGGCCATGAAGTACCGTACACCGGTTGCAGACCACGTAAACCGCTTCTTGACGACAATTTTTTCCGACGGCAGTGGAGTTTTTCAACAAGATACTACGCCATGCCACAAGGCCGAGAGTGTGATGGAGTGGTTCGAGGAACACAGTGGCGAGTTCCAGTAGATGTGCTGGCCGCCGAACTCGTCACATCTGAACCCAATCGAACGCATCTGTGATGTGAATGAACCTGGCGTCAGGGCTCACCGTCCCGCTGCCCGTAGTTTACGGAAATTGGGTGACTTGTGTGAGCAGATGTGATGCCCACTTCCTCCAGCGACCTATCGAGGTCTCGCTGCTTCCAGGCCACGACTCGGCGCCACTGTTCTCCGTGTCAGAGGTAGACGTGACTATTAGGTAGGTGGCCGTAATGTTCTGGCTGATCAGAGTGCGACGCAGCGTACAAACAACCGACCACCAGAAGGGGTGTGGCCAATTTAATTCTAAATCAATTGCTTATTACAACATCAGATTACCAAAACACGATTAAACGACTATATACGCACCGGGAACTTACGAAATACTTTTTCCAAGTAAAAGAAAGCCACTGAGAGGTGAAAAGCAAACTGCATGTTCAGGAATTGCGTTTTATATGCTCAGTTAATTATCGCTGAATACACTCATACCATGACAGAACTAAGGTACAGTAAAAGCAAACACCTACTGTCTGACTGCTACAAAAATGAATAAATGACTCTGATTGTATTTAACTATGTTAGTAATAATGCAGTTTTATATGTAAGTTGCTGTTTTCACTTATTGTGGTGAGTAATGATAGGTGTATAACCACTGTGATTTTTAAGTTTGTGAAACGGAATAGTAGTAATTTTTGGAGGGGAATGGAGTTTACCTGATGGGCGAGTAACCAAATGTGTACGAATTTTTGTGTAATATGTATGAGATAGAGCAGATGCCACCTCAATTTCAACTCAGAGAGAGGAGAGTAATAGTAACTAAAGATTAAGTTTTAGTGTTCTCGGATATATGATTGAATGAATAAGTCATACAATGGCAAACATCTATGAAAGCAGAAATTTTCCTGTGCAGAGTAATAGAATATCTATGTATAGCCAAGCGTGAAGCCTTAGTTGTGAACTTTGAAGCACTGTTTTATTCAAAATATTTGTGTGAAAATATTTTATTGATATTACATAGATTAAAGTGTGCTTTTCCTCTCGTGAGAATAAGAGTAAGATACTAAGCACTGTGGAAACCATTTAACTTAAGAAATGCGGTCTGATGAGTCATCTGGGGATTTATTTCTTTAAGACATACACTCCTGGAATTGGAAAAAAGAACACATCGACACCGGTGTGTCAGACCCACCATACTTGCTCCGGACACTGCGAGAGGGCTGTACAAGCAATGATCACACGCACGGCACAGCGGACACACCAGGAACCGCGGTGTTGGCCGTCGAATGGCGCTAGCTGCGCAGCATTTGTGCACCGCCGCCGTCAGTGTCAGCCAGTTTGCCGTGGCATACGGAGCTCTATCGCAGTCTTTAACACTGGTAGCATGCCGCGACAGCGTGGACGTGAACCGTATGTGCAGTTGACGGACTTTGAGCGAGGGCGTATAGTGGGCATGCGGGAGGCCGGGTGGACGTACCGCCGCATTGCTCAACACGTGGGGCGTGAGGTCTCCACAGTACATCGATGTTGTCGCCAGTGGTCGGTGGAAGGTGCACGTGCCCGTCGACCTGGAACCGGACCGCAGCGACGCACGGATGCACGCCAAGACCGTAGGATCCTACGCAGTGCCGTTGGGGACCGCACCGCCACTTCCCAGCAAATTAGGGACACTGTTGCTCCTGGGGTATCGGCGAGGACCATTCGCAACCGTCTCCATGAAGCTGGGCTACGGTCCCGCACACCGTTAGGCCGTCTTCCGCTCACGCCCCAACATCGTGCAGCCCGCCTCCAGTAGTGTCGCGACAGGCGTGAGTGGAGGGACGAATGGAGACGTGTCGTCTTCAGCGATGAGAGTCGCTTCTGCCTTGGTGCCAATGATGGTCGTATGCGTGTTTGGCGCCGTGCAGGTGAGCGCCACAATCAGGACTGCATACGACCGAGGCACACAGGGCCAACACCCGGCATCATGGTGTGGGGAGCGATCTCCTACACTGGCCGTACACCACTGGTGATCGTCGAGGGGACACTGAATAGTGCACGGTACATCCAAACCGTCATCGAACCCATCGTTCTACCATTCCTAGACCGGCAAGGGAACTTGCTGTTCCAACAGGACAATGCACGTCCGCATGTATCCCGTGCTACCCAACGTGCTCTAGAAGGTGTAAGTCAACTAGCCTGGCCAGCAAGATCTCCGGATCTGTCCCCCATTGAGCATATTTGGGACTGGATGAAGCGTCGTCTCACGCGGTCTGCACGTCCAGCACGAACGCTGGTCCAACTGAGGCGCCAGGTGGAAATGGCATGGCAAGCCGTTCCACAGGACTACATCCAGCATCTCTACGACCGTCTCCATGGGAGAATAGCAGCCTGCATTGCTGCGAAAGGTGGATATACACTGTACTAGTGCCGACATTGTGCATGCTCTGTTGCCTGTGTCTATGTGCCTGTGGTTCTGTCAGTGTGATCATGTGATGTATCTGACCCCAGGAATGTGTCAATAAAGTTTCCCCTTCCTGGGACAATGAATTCACGGTCTTCTTATTTCAATTTCCAGGAGTGTATAAGGAACTCTGTACCGTGAATTTAAAATGGCTACATACTGTTGAAAATCTTGGCCTCAAAGTGACCAGTCGAAAAAAATATAAAGATACCGTGACTAGGTAATCTAACCTTCATCTCTGTATGCAGTAGGCGACGAGAAACTTACCGATTAGTAACTAATAGTTCAAAATGGTTCAAATGGCTCTGAGCACTATGGGACTCAACTGCTGAGGTCATTAGTCCCCTAGAACTTAGAACTAGTTAAACCTAACTAACCTAAGGACATCACAAACATCCATGCCCGAGGCAGGATTCGAACCTGCGACCGTAGCGGTCTTGCGGTTCCAGACTGCAGCGCCTTTAACCGCACGGCCACTTCGGCCGGCGTAACTAATAGTAAGAGGCCTGATATGTTCCACTCTTGACACTGGCTAAAATTCCAGATACAGTGCGAAGTTTTGAGTAGCACATGCCAATAGGAGTTTTTCTTATTTCCATGAATTTTTCTAAATATGTATACACCTATCTGTAATTAGTAAATGAGTAGCCTTACACCAAAATAGTTATTAACACGTTATCTGATCTATGAGTAAATGAAGGAACAAAGTTGTGGCTTTAAAATGCCAGCTGGAGATAACCCAGTACATAAGAAATGTACGAGGGTCATTCAACAATTAAAGAGACAAACTGGTCTGGGGAAAGACTGTTTGTAGGACAAGTTTGGTACTTTTATGGCTTTAAGTTGGCATCACTCTGATGACCTCTGGTCAGCTAATGTGTCAACATTGCTTTGATTATAACCTCAAAAATACATTTCAAGATGGCGAGTCCGTTTGAAACGTCCACATTAGTTGAACAACGTTCTGTTATTCGCTTTATATCTGCTGAAGGCGAGAAACCAGTGGAAATATACTGTAGAATGTATAAAGTTTATAGTGAATGTTGTATGAATGGTGCAAATTTTTACAAGTGGGTAGAGCAGTTCAAAAATGAAGACAGTGACTGACGAACACAGTTCTGGCCGACCGGTTGCAGTTTCAACACCCTCACTTGAAAGTCGAATTGATGATACTATTCGTGCCGATCGCCGTGTGACTGTCGAAATGATAGTTGTTAAGGTTCAGATTAGTACTGGTACAGTTCATAACATTATCTGTAACAAGCTGAAGTACCGCAAAACATGTGCAAGATGGATCCAAAAGGAGTTGTGCGGCTACAGAAGAAAACAAGGCTGAGGGTGTGCACAGAGCTAAATGAAAGTTATTAAAAAGAAGGTGAGCACTTCCTCAATAAAATTTTAACTTGTGATGAAACTGGGTTTCACTACTATGAGTCAGAATCAAAGAGACAACGCATGGAGTGGAAGCACACCAACTCAGCTCTCAAGAAAAAGTTCAAAACCGAAGCATCAGCAGGAAGAGTCATGTTGACTGAAGGTCCAGTATTTTGTGATTATCTCGAAGAGGAGCGTACAATGGACAACCGATAGTACTCGGATATTCTTTTAAACAAGGTGAAGCCAGCCATGAGAGAGAGACGTCATGGATCTCAGAGGAGAGGTGTTATTCTCCAGCGAGACAACGCACGTCCTCATATTGCTCAACTAACCCTTGAAACCATAGACAAAATAGGCCAGAAAATACTGCCTCACGCCCTTGCACTCCTGACTTAGACCCTAGCGATTTCCATTTCTTTGGTGCACTCAAGGAAGCATTACGTGGGAAGAGGTTCTGGGAAATTGGTTCAAACATCAAACTAAACAGTTCTTTGCAGTCGAAATAAAAAAGCTTGTAGCCCGTTGGAACTAGTGCATAAATGTTCAAGGGGAATATGTTGAAAAGTAAAAAAAGTGTTGTTTTGTTAAAATAAACGCTTTTTTCCTTCAGACCAATTTGTCTCTAACTATTAAATGACCCTCGCACATTTATAGTAATATCTCAGACTTATTTCCTTTGTCCTTTGACGAGTGAGTAAATGAGAGGTATTCTAGAATCCTACGTACAAGTCTCAAATGAATAAATTTTATTTCTACTTTATCTTTCCGCTCCGTGGTTAGGACTTTTATTCTGTTTTTGTCTCCTTTGGTGAGACTGTTTTCTGCACTCATTAGTGCTCCTCATGAGTTGTTTCACTGGTTAGCAGTCCGTTACCGTTTCTATCTTTTAATAAACGAATGAATGGTATTGCCTTGCTAAGTGTGGTTCACGGAAACACTACACGTCTAAAATTCTCTTCTAATCTGACCGGAAATAAGATACAGAATATTATCACTTAGATTAATCGAGTCATCTTCCCACACAGAGAGCAATAATTAAATAAAAATTTGCAACGCAATTTAAACGCATCAGGTGAATTCTTCAATGAATAGCAATTAAACTGCACATGAGTGAGACCTAAAATATATAGTGTTTCGTTATTAAGGCAAGGAGGAAGGAACCAAATTAATTTTATCCAGTCTCTGCAGCTATTTGTGATATGTGAATTTAGAACTATTTGTGGTGAAATAAAAGGTGAGGCGGTGGCAGCTGGCGATGCGAAATACCTGTGTTGTCTGCCGATTAAACTATGTGAAAACGAAAGTGCGTTTCTCTTATTAATGCTGAGATGTTGTGAAGGCGCACGGTATTCCTAATCACAAAAGGAGTGGTCTCTTCACACACACACACACACACACACACACACACACACACACACACACACACACACATCCAGAACGGTCACTGAACCGATGCGATTCAGCGCCGATGTGTAAGCGCAGATCACTCTTACAGACCGATTCAAACTGTGGCATGCCCGGTGTGGTAGCCTTGAAGACAGTTGTCGCTATCTACCTCTGACGACTACTATCGTTAACGTTCTATGAAACGATACGAAGCATATTTGCCAACAATAGGAATACGTCCCTACACGTAAGAACTTTTGTAGGGACGTAGCGATGAATTTTCGATCATTCTGTAAAACGTAGGGACTTTTTGCCCAAGAAAGAAGTATTACAAAATAAGAAATTGAAACAGAAAAAGTTGCCAAACTGTATAAATTTTGCACGTTGACTACGTCTTCACCACTGTGTATAGAAAGTTTGCCTGTGAGGCCCTACCTCAGGGACGAAACAAGATGCCGAAGGAAAGTATTTTAGCGATTGTCCGGAGAGGGGAAACATTGACGTGTTTGTTGTTTAGCGCTCCTCGCGCCTACGAGCTGCAGCCTCCTAAGACAAGTTTCGCACGCAAGTAACTTTGATTCGGGAATGCGCATTACGAGACAATATTTTCAAATGCGGTACAAATTTGCAGCAAAGAACGCAAATTAAACTACAGTTGTTGCAATACATTGCACTGTTTACAAGAAAAATGGCCACACTTGAGGAAACGCAGACCCGAGCAACAATCGTGAACGGAAGACAATCAACGCGAAGTGCTCCGAATGGGGTCGACGTGAGGCGACCGAAACCAGTCACTCATCACGCAACTTTTTGCGTGTCTGCTGTCATCTCTGCACCACTGTTCCTTCCACTGTTAAATTCTTCACTTCCACAACGGCGATTATGTTTCGGTCTCTGCTGTGCGTTCAAATGTTGAAAATAAACGATAAACAGCTCACGTAGGTCAGTTCAGTTCCTTGAGTCTTCACATAATCTTCTAAAGTTTCTTTTTCGGGGGTGTGTAACTGTACTATTAGCTCTTTTTTATTATGGCTTCAGCACCGAAAAAGAAAAGAGAATTAAAAGCAATTATAGTCAAACCCGAAAACAAAAATTTAGGGAAGTGTGGCAAGAGGATGAACACTTTAAAAGGTGGTTAACTGCAGATCCCATGGACAATTACCGTGCTTGTTGTAGCGCGTGTGATATTAGTTCGTGTGCTAGAAGAAGCGAACTTTTGAAACAAATCACGACTCGCAAAAAAGTCGAGTATCACCATTTACTAAACAATCAGTGCTTTCGCCGTGGTTGCATCAACCTACTACAAGTACCGCAAGTCTTAAGCCAGTAGAGGACACCATAGCCGTTGAAATAAGACTGGCGACAGCATTTGCTGAGCACTCGCTGTCCTCCTTGTGTCCTTGTAGGAAATAAAGAATGTACTTGTTAATAAACAGCACAGTACGTGTAATCTTGTACACATATTAGTTGTAAATAATCTGGAAAATAGTAATGCTAGACAAAGCGGTAGACAAGTTTACTCCCATATCTCCGTAAGCTGGCTTCTCGGACCCCTGGTCCCATACCTTAAATTGCTCAGTGGAGCCTTTCTATGTCATGTTGCATTTTTGCACGCTCTTACGGAAACACTCTGCCGAATACTCACTCGTTCAAGTCTCGTAAGAATGCAAGTATATGGCTTAGTGGCTACTTGAATTAATCCAGAGGCCGATGGTTCATTCCCAGTTGGCCTTATGATTATTTATGGTATTTTTCACTGTCACCTCCGTCAGTGTTTTGCGTATGACAAAAATTCATGTTTCGGAATCTGTATTTAAGCTGGTGAAGTTGCCTGCTGTTAGTTAAGCAAATCAGACGAATTACCACCTTCCATAAGTTTATGTCCGGTTGCTATTACTGTGACCTTCAAACCTACCTTCAGCTTTATGATAGCTTTGCTTTTTTATGAAATAGTGCAATCTCTATTTATCATACACTACTGGCCATTAAAATTGCTACACGAAGAAGAAATGCAGATGGTAAACGGGTATACATTGGACAAATATATTATACTAGAACTGACAAGTGATTACATTTTCACGCAATTAGGGTGCATCGATCCTGAGAAATCAATACCCAGAACAACCACCTCTGGCCGTAATAACGGCCTTGACACGCCTGGGCATTGAGTCAAACAGAGCTTGGATGGCGTGTACAGATACAGCTGCCCATGCAGCTTCAACACGATACCACAGTTCATCAAGAGTAGTGACTGGCGTATTGTGACGAGCCAGTTGCTCGGCCACCATTGACCCGACGTTTTCATTTGGTGAGAGATTTGGAGAATGTGCTGACCAGGGCAGCAGTCGAACATTTTCTGTATCCAGAAAGGCCCATACAGGACCTGCAACATGCGGTCGTGCATTATCCTGCTGAAATGTAGGGTTTCGCAGGGATCGAATGAAGGGTAGAGTCACGGGTCGTAACACATCTGAAATGTAACGTCCACTGTTCAAAGTGCCGTCAATGCGAACAAGAGGTGACAGAGACGTGTAACCAATGGCACCCCATACCATCACGCAGGGTGATACGCCAGTATAGCGGTGACGAATACACGCTTCCAATGTGCGTTCACCCCGATGTCGCCAAACACGGATGCGACCATCATGATGTTGTAAACATAACCTGGATTCATCCGAAAAAATGACGTTTTGTCATTCGTGCACCCAGGTTCGTCGTTGAGTACACCATCGCTGGCGCTCCTGTCTCTGATGCAGCGTTAAGGGTAGCCGCAGCCATGGTCTCCGAGCTGATAGTCCATGCTGCTGCAAACGTCGTCGAACTGTTCGTTCAGACGGTTGTTGTCTTGGAAACGTCCCCATCTGTTGACTCAGGGATAGAGACGTGGCTGCACGATCCGTTACAGCCATGCGGATAAGATACCTGTCATCAACACAGCTAGTGATACGAGGCTGTTGGGATCCAGCACCGTATTACCCTCCTGAACCCACTATTCCATATTCTGCTAACAGTCATTGGATCTCGACCAACGCGAGCAGCAATGTCGCGATACGACAAACCGCAATCGCGATAGGCTCCAATCCGACCTTTACCAAAGTCAGAAACGTGATGGTACGCATTTCTCATCCTTACACGAGGCATCTCAACAACGTTTCACCAAGCAACGCCGGTCAACTGCTGTTCGTGTATGAGAAATCGGTTGGTAACTTTCCTCATGTCAGCACGTTGTAGGTGTCGCCACCGGTGCCAATCTTGAGTGAATGCTCTGAAAAGCTAATCATTTGCATATCACAGCATCTTCTTCCTGTCGGTTAAATTGCGCGTCTGTAGCACGTCATCTTCTTAGTGTAGCAATTTTAATGGCCAGTAGTGTAAAATTAAGTTAGCTTCAGCGTTGATACAAAAAAATGGCACTTTTTCTACGCATAATATTTGTTTCAAAACAACGCACTATTAAATACACGGTAAACACCTGATGACCAAATACTGATATGATGCTCTACTTTGTTCTCAGGAAGATTCCTCAGACTGTTAAAGTTCAGTTTATGTAACTGAGAGAGAACTGCACACTTTTAGACACTTACTTCAGCGTAGTTTCAACAGATGCGTGCAGCACGTGATTTATCGCTCCCATCATGACTTGTCAAATCTAATCGACACCTCGTTATCGCGTATCGCTGATAATTATTAGTCCTTGCGTCAAAAAACTCCACCCGTTAGAATGTAATGGATTGTTATCATGATCAGTGCCCCATGAATATATCATTTGTTTATGTCCATGAAAAGCAGGGAGGCTGGAAAAGTATCTTCCTTTGTACTATCCAGATGTCAGATTAATATGACATCCCTCACATGCAGGCTATTAATCCGCACAGAAACATCTCAAACTCGCGAACATCTGCACACCAGTCGTGTATAGACTTATTTGCTTATATCGTGGCCTTACACGTAAAAGCTACGATGTGATTCTTTATGATAATGCAGTTGCTTCCTGTCGAATTTAATCCTTAGCATACCAATTTTTCACAATCTTAGCCTATCGACACAACCCAAAAATAGCAGCAAACGTATGAAAGGACGTGCTAACAATAACTTCCAGAATTTTAAATTCACGCGCGAACGGATTTGAAGACACGGAAAAAAAGCTAGGTGTACACGTAGACGTAGATGGACCCAACGTTCTTACGTATGAATACATGAAGATCCCTGGAAATCGCGGCAGGCATAAAGGACGGCCTGAATGAATCCAAACGCGAAGGATATGATGAAAAACATACGAGTAGCTTCACTGAGCGGAATCGGGCTGCATAAAGGCGGCGCGCGGCTGGGCATTGCAGCGTCCGCTTTAGTGGGGTCTCCGTCGGGAACACCTGAACAGGTGAACTGACAGCTACCGGCCCAAGGCTGGTATCTTGAGATCTCTACAGAGGAGAAGGATGTCAACACTAATCCTAGGAGATTGTTACTGTGATGACACGGGGCTTTTTAATGTATTATTTTTTTGCAGCTACGACACGTCGTAAGTGTCCACCTGAATTTACTAATGTCACGTAGTACATAACAAAAACAATATTTGTATGATGATGTTATTTTTTTTAGAACTACAGACTTGCTTATTTGCTTATTTCTCATGTTTCATGAGGGGCGTAGCAGATAACACCCAAACCTTCAGTTGTCACAGTCGGGTCGGTACCAAACTTTGCAGGTAGATAAACGAAAACACTGATTTAGTTCATGCTATGTACTGTCGTCCGTAGAACATGCGTAAACGGCAATTAAAAGTAACACCAGAAATACAGAGCACAGGAAGGGGTATCTGTGAGTGACAGTTTCGTAGATCTCGCGTGGGTGAGTTGGTAGAGCGGGAGGTCGTCGTTCCAGAGGCCTCGCGTTCAAACTCAACTAGTGACAAATCCTTTTAATCGTTTACGCGTGAAACTGCTACACGGGAGAACATTTTCCTGGCACGTAGAAGGGCTTTACGAAGTTTGTAACAATGTTCTTCTGGCAGTCTGCTTTCGCCTCGTTAGCTGAAAGTAGCAAACCTTTAGAGCACATTTGTATAGATAAGTGTGGCGTTCTGTCGGACATGTGTGGCAGAACAGACACCACTCGTGATGAAGCAGCGTTTGTAGTTCCACAGAATAAACGTAAACAGTGGGAGGAGTAGAATAAAGAAACAAATATATCACACTTGCGGAAGTATTAATAATCCCATGTAACACACGCATATTACCGTAAGAAAAGGTCATTATTGTGGTATGAACGCAGTACTCTTGGTGCAACGATCTAACGCTCTGCAAACTTCCGCACGGAAGCTATACATATTAGCTACTGACAGTTATGCTTTTCCTGTGCTCCGTAGTTCAGATGTTGCTTTTAATTAACGTTTACATCCGTTCTGCTGGACGACGGCACATAGTACGAACTAAACCGGTGTTTGGGTTGATGCTCTACCGACATACAAGGTTTGATACCGATTTGAGTGTCCGAGATCCGGAGGCTTGGGTGTAAGCAGCAGACGAAGGTATCTTCAACTTTGCCTGGAATGGTGACGTCGCCGGACGTGAACGTGAGAGAGTCGACGGCCGTGCGCGTGAAGAAGGTGCCGCAAGCTACCCCTAGATGCTATATGTTATTTAAATAATGTGAATGTATTTCAAAACGAAAAATGAAATGATGTATGTTCAGTTCTCTGATAGTCAAACTTACTAACTCATGTATGTAAAACTACTTACGTTGCAGTTCTCATTAGCTCTCCGAAATAAAACGAACTGTATCCTCGAAAAAGAAGATAAAATTGTTTATACGGAATTAATTCTTTTGGAAAATACTGAAGCCTATTTATTTAAACTGAGATGTGTTTGGAGACGATTTTCTTGAATGAAATCGCGAAAACTGGTGACTACTGAAGTCTTTGGTGAGCATAGAGCATATCACTGAAAACTAATCGGTTTATTATTTACGAATTATCTAAAGTAATCAAGATTTACGCAAAATAATTTTCCATACTTGGGAATTTTTAGTACGACAGCTAGACATAAGTGCCCTCGCTGATTTTGGTGTTAACAATGGTGATAACAGTAATCCTTGGCCGGCATAGTTAACCGAAATAAGCCCATAGAGACAATCTTTGCATCAGCTCACGTAATTAGATTTTTGAAGATAAATTTTGAAGCACGAAAACTATTCAGTGCCCATAATTGGCCGCTAGAATGGAAACAACCTGTCTATATATATTGTTGCTATTTTATACCCAATAGAACGTACTTCATTATTAAAGGTGACTCTCTCCTGTTATTATTGATAATGCAAAAGTCGTTTATGAATAACAGAAACATGTTTTATATAATTTTGACGAAGTATTGAAGTGATGATTGATATATTTTTGTTTTGTGGGTTTTTTATTTTGAGGAAATTGCATTTTCTGGTGCTATATGATAAATCTGTTCACGGGTGAACTGCCAGATGTTAGTGTCCAAAGGGCACAATATTTTGGCAAATGACCACGTTCCCGTCATCTGTTGCGCTGATGGACTATTTCGACGTGAGTTACGCTGGGAGAAGCTGAAGAAGCACATTAAATCTGTATTGTTTTCTTTCTCTTTTACTACAACATTCCTCTGCTTCACGTTACAAGTCGACGGTTTTCGAATAAAACCTGAATTTAATATTGGATACTTCAACTTTGCTGTAAATACTATTTGTTTTTAAGCGACAGACAAGAGGAAAGTTTTGTAGAACAAAAATATTCCATAGGATATGGGGCCCTTTATATACCCTCATTCCGTGTCATCGCTTCCTGTTTCTAGGGGCATCCCTTAAGCCCCTTGTCGTATACGTAAAGAAAGAGCTTGCTATGCGGTAACGTTTGATAAGTATGCAATACACCTAATGTAGAGGTGGTGCAGGTATGACCTTAACTGAGCAAAGTTTCTAGGAAAACTACCATAGGTTGTGCTTATTACAGTAGCTTTACAACTCTACACGTTACTAACTTCCTCGCCGCGGTTTTCAGTCTGCGTGAGAGGCAACGCTGTCAAATTGCAGTAGCGTTTTGGATATGGGTTTCACTAATTGAGAGATGGATTTATGAAGAAGGTCTTGGTATATAATTCATTACCGTTACACCAGACAAGTCATCCAGTCATAGATATTCAATGTTTCAATGTTACCCATGCAAGGATGAGGCAGGCAACTAGTCTTTACTATATTTGGCAAAAAAATCAGCTACAAACCTTTCAAGTTAAGTTATAGAGCTTTCATTTAAGGTGTTTTCTGACCATAAGTTAAAGTCAAATGAAACGGAATGATGTCCATGAGATGTGTTTTCTATTTCACCTAGCATTTTATCAAATACTTTGTAACATTCTAACTCAAGTAGTCTCGCGCAGTCCTCAGTCGACAGAAATCGGAAGCCATTGGTTGAATAGCATATATGCTTCAGCACCCAATCGCTGACATTTGAGATCTCACAATACGATAGTGAAGTGGCAGCAACATGAACATGAGTGAGATGTGCTGGCGGCAGTTGTTCTGCCACAAAAATCGCGTTGGGGATAGACGTCTGCTCGCTACTAGTCATTTCTTTGTGATGCTACTTGGACGAAATGATACTCTCATAACAACGTCCACCTACAGCAAGGAAGTTAAACTGAGGGGAGATGGGAGTACCTATGCCAAGCACAGCCATCGATTGAAGCCAGTGGCACAATCTTTTTGACACCCGGAAGTGAGTTTCTCGGTTAAATACTATATGAAACTTGCCCTCTTAGCTCTCTATACGTCTAATGGAAAGTCATTTCTGAGTATACAATTTGATGCAATACAAAGCAATACTGCAATACAGTATGAATACTCACTCAACACCAAATGTTATAGACACAGCAGTACAGCGGCGGTGGCTTCATTTTTATTGTGTAAGGGCATCTCCCCCTATTCTAACCACCTTGGCTTACAATCAAGACCTAGTGAAAGCCGGCCGAAGTGGCCGTGCGGTTAAAGGCGCTGTAGTCTGGAACCGCAAGACGGCTACGGTCGCAGGTTCGAATCCTGCCTCGGGCATGGATGTGTGTGATGTCCTTAGGTTAGTTAGGTTTAAGTAGTTCTACGTTCTAGGGGACTTATGACCTCAGCAGTTGAGTCCCATAGTGCTCAGAGCCATTTGAACCTAGTGAAACTCAGGTTCCCACAGGTACGAATTTCTGACAAATGCATACCCCACCACAACTCGCGCAAGTAAACTTAAATGTGGAAACAGCTTCTTGCGTACCATCATGCCAACTTAACGCGTAGGTTACGAAAGTTGAACGGTTTTCTACTTTCTTGCGCAATGTCGCTTCCCCCACCATCATGTACGAGCTTCAGCAACTGTTGTTCGGTCGACAGCATAGTTCTAGAACCGTTTGTTTATGTACGTGGAAAGCTAGCATCATGCCAAGGTAAGCCAAGTAAGTAAATACTTTCTAAAGTGGCAAAATGTTCTTAACACTAAATTATTAAACCCTTAGAAAATTTACGATTGTAGTAGGGTATAAAACAGGACATTTTGTACCTAATTTGGTATGTGCCATACCATTTGAAATCTAACAATCGTAATCAACTAATGCATAACCTATAATTTATAACTTACTTTGAATAAAATGTAGACTGGGAGACTTTACGATGATTTAGTAGCAATCTAAAATACCTCCCCCCCCCCCCCTTTAGTGTTCTACAGGGGTGCACCTAGGGCAATACCCTACGTTAAAATACCAATACTCTGCCTTAAAAATACCGTCAATTAATATGATAAGTAAATTGTTCATTCATAGTACGGAATGACGTAAAAGAATTGATTTACTACTAGAGTAGTGGCATCCAAACAAATCCTAATTAACCACAGTTTCTCACAATCATACATGCTAATTCGTTATTCCGCCCATAGATGGCGCGCGAAGTTTGCGTGGGAGTTGTGCCTTTATTGCAATCTATGGTACGAGGAATCCCCTTTTAAACCGAAATAAGTAAATTAGAGGTTATCTGTCTGTCGTATTTGCTAGTGAAGTGTAGGTACAGTTTTCAGTCAGTTAGCGACACAGTTGTTTGTTTGTTGCTATGAACTGAAGATTGATTAATTTTGCGATGGAGACGTTCACTTTCTTCAGCAGAAAATGAAGATTTGAAGAGGAAAGTTACTAAGAAGAGCCGAATTCCTCAAACCGGATGGAAGCGCAAGATACAATTGCTATATATAGTTCTATGGAAATGAATTCTATGAAACATGTTGGTAACGTTTGCTATGGTATTCCTTCAGAGATTGCACAGCTCGGACAACAGATATACATCTAAAAGAAAATAACTTGGCTTGTGTCGCGGACTGGTTCAAGCAACATAAATAGTTGCAGTATTTTGTCGAAAAAGGTGCTGCCTTTTGCTACCCTTGCCAGCAGTTTTTACCTCCTGGTAACACACAGGCTTCATAAAGTTCCACATGATTCAGAAACTGGAAAAATGACATTGATTCAAAAACTGTTTCTCCAAAACACAAAAAATTCAGTTCTCATACACAATCTATGGCGATGTGGTATGACAAATTATATACAATATCTGCAACTTAGCACTGCTGAAACGTTGATGCATCAGAAAACATTAGAAAAAAAACGGGTATTACGTGAAGTCTGTTATCGAAGTAATACAATTTCTAGTTGTCAACGAAACAGCTTTGTGTGGAAACTATGTTTTGGAGGAAAAAAGTGAACAATGATTATTTCAGAATATGCCTGAACACACTTGCATGAAAGATCGGAATTTGAAGGAGGCTCTCAGTCAAATACCATAAAATGCAATATATCGTTCACTTGAAATTCAAATTCAAATAATAATTCAAGCAATGATTCAAGGAGTACGATGTTCTGTTGTCAAAGATATTAAGGAATCTGAGGTGAACTGGAAGATGGGGAAAAAACAACGAAAGTATTGCAATAGCAGTACGTTACGAAATGGATAGTGTCGCCACTGAATCGTTGCTGGCAATTACAACTACTGTAAACTTGATGCAGCCACTTTTACAGAAACTGACGTTAAAAGACCTTACGAAAAAATGACATTGACCTCTCTCGTATGCTAAGCCAATGCTATGATGTCGCAAGTGTGATGAATGAGTAAGTTTCGGAAGCTACGAATAAGAATAGAAAATAGAGTGGCCCGGAGAACTCCTTACGTCCACAGCTATAGCCATTCGCTACATTTGACAGTATCAGGACTAACTCGGAAATGATTTTCATTGGCTCATTTTTTGATTAGAGCATCATGTTATAGGAAATCTTTCACCATGGCAAAATAGCTGCCTGATGTGGGGGAGAAAGTATTTGCCGAATCCTCGAACAGCGATGGTCAGGACACTTGGCGGTTACAAACGTTTTTGAAGACTTCAGATGAACTTACAAATCACAGATTTAGCTGTGACGACGTTGCCAATACTGTCGAGATTTAAAAAGTCATGCTCAATTCGGAATTCCGAATGGCCATGATGTGGCCAAAAAAATCTTATCCATACTTCAGCCTGCAACCACAGCATTACAAGCCCGAAACGCAGGATTGAAAGACGCCATAATAATCTAATGTGAACCAAAATGAAATGACGAAACTGAGAACAGATAAAATATATAATCAAATTCTGGAAGAAGCTAAGTCTATGAAAAGCGGTGTTTCAGAAAATAGGACCCAGACCCATAAGACACAAATCAAACACTCAAATCGGATAGATGATTGCTCGAAGTGTGGCCCTTCATGTTCCTCCGCGAGACAGTATATAGAAGACTAGGATGCACAGCCATTTAAATCTGAGTATTTTGAAATGTTGGACATGCTAATGGCTGAATTACAAAGAAGATTTTAGGACAACGACCTACTAAATTCATTACCGAGTCTCGATGATTTGGAAGCAGACAACATGATCCAGCTGAAAAATTTAAGTAGACCAAGTGTGAGAAAATTAAACAAAACTACGAAGTTTGTGAGATAAGTAATTAAAGCAAAATGTCGCCACGCTGTTATACATTCGTTGTACGTTCCAAGTTGATTTCTGCGGTTATTTCACGCCGTGTTGCTTGTCTGTTAGCACTGACAGCTTTACGCAAACCCCTCTGATGTCGATTGTTAGGTGAGGGCCGTCGGCCACCGCGTTGTCCGTGATGAGAGGTAATGACTGAAATTTGGTATTCTCGGTACATTCTTGACACTGTGGATTTCGGAATACTGAATTCGCTAACGACTTCCGAAATGGAATGTCCCATGCTTCTAGCTCCAACTACCATTCCGCGTTCAGAGTTCATTAATTCCCATCTTGCGGCCATAATCATGTCGGAATCCTTTTCACACGAATCACCTGCGTTCAAATGACACTATCATTTTATACTTTGTGTACGCAGTTCTACCGCCATCCGTATCTCTGCATTTCCTTATCATATGACTTTGTTACCTCATTGCACAGTGCAGTGATTCTAGTTGCCAGATATTTCAATGTTGCTTGTAACCCCAATCCGAGCTAGCACGCCAGATCGCATACTTGTATTACAATTTTGTAAAGACTCAGAATTATGGCACAAAAAGATTTCAAAATTAATGTTACTCATTCGAAAATGATTTTCAATGCTGAACGTCGTCCTTGTCAGATAACTCCATTATTAGGTTTTGATATTCCCAACTATCACTTCGAGGTCTTTATTTCCAAGTCCAATAACTGAAGGTCCGTTTCTTCTTCGTCAAAATCACTATAAGCTCTTCGGCTAAAAGTTTCCCAACTCCCGTACGAATAATTTCACTTGCCTCAAAATGGTTTAAATGGTTGGTTCAAATGGCTCTGAGCACTATGTCACTTGCCTCCATCTTGAAAGTCGCGTAAGCAGTGTTTCCAACTCAGGCGTGTGGAAACAGTTATGGTAATTTGCCTGTAAACGCCGGAGAAATACCAACTATTTTCATTAAGTTTACTAAAAACCGTGAACTCTTAGCGGGAAAAAAATTGTAGAACAATGCTGCACGTTGTGATATACAATTAGTCACTATTTCATACTCACTTCATTAGAATGTTTTGTGTAGACCAGTAAATTGCATATTTTATTTGCGGGCCAATACTTAGAATCTATGCACTGATTAACTGTCTTACTTAGATGCTTGAAAATTTAAGTACACTTTAACAACACTTCTATCTAAAAAGTAGACTACAGTCATGTCATTTTAGCCACAAGATTTTATTCTAGAAATAATGATACCGGTAATCATAACCGATGGCTACTTTTCTAAAATTAATCAGTATGTATTTTTCTTCTTGTTGGTAGTAAATTACTGTCTGTAGTGTCCTTCATCCCAAATAGTACCCTGAAACATCTCAAAAAATTGCAAACCTCTGGCTCAAACAGATTATTGTACACAAAATAAACATGTCAGAAGATTCAATTCTCAAGAAATTCAAATCAGACTTACATTTGATCTATGGCTCACCTCTACTGTTCTAATACATCCGAGATATATAACCTTAATGGTTCACATGTTCCTCATCTTATCTCTTCCTTTTCTTGTTTCTCCTCGTTATTCTGGCCTCTTTAGTTGCCTCAAGGACTTACTTTTCAGCTGTAGCTACTCTCATGGAATCAACTGCCACCGGTGGTTTGTCTCATACTGAACACAAAATATGTTCCTAGCACCTCTAGACAATTTTTGGAGGTATAATAACTTTCGGCAATGACAAAATAGTAAAACCTCGACCTACAGAAATGTTTATAAGCAAAACAACGCTCGAAGACCAAAGATATAATGGGGAAAACATAAGAGCATTTTCAAAGTATATCTTCTAATAGGGTTGTCATCTCGTAAAGCATTTTTGTAGTATATCTTTCCCCAATGGAAATCCATTGATAGCATTTGACGTTTGAAAGCAGCGGAAAGAAGGGCCGCGGCCACACACAAAAATATGTTTAAATTGGTTTTTAAGCAACTTCGCGATGTCCGGTACAATTCTCTTAACTATATTTTGTTCAAAAAGTCCTAAGCATCGTTAAGATAGATTTTTTTGAAAATGAATTCACAAGCAAAGTAGGCTTAATGTGCATGTAAGGGTCGTGGCGGCGAGGGAGGTGGGGGGATGCACGTCTGGGAAATTCATTTCAGTAGAAACGCGGCTAAGGGCTTCTTCGCGTAGGCAGAAGGTAGGAACACGACGGTTGGGGAGAGTCACGTATATCTGCCTGCTAATTCTCATAACGTCTTTCTCTCCTTTTGCGGGCGGTTTTTGGGTCCGCCCTGACTTTGTGGCCATCTTTCTACTGCAGAAGAAAGCTATTAGGGTATTACAGGCTCATCATATAAGGCACACCGTAAACCTGTGTTTTCTGAGCAAAAAATTGTGACAGTAGTAAACTTGTATATATACTGTGTCTTAATCTACACGAAAAAGAAGCTACCCGAAGCTAAACGCAGAGAAAATATACATTGCTACAACACTAGGACGAATAGATGTATTTATACTCCATTCCACAGACTCTCAAAACCACTGAACAGTTGTGAACTAATGGGGCACAAATTATTTAATAAACTTCCACTAGCTATGCAAGATTTACCAGAGCAACCATTCAAACAAGCACTGTATGACTGATTAGTTGCCCACCCATTCTACGACATAAAGGATTTCATCAACTGTACCATTATACTGCAACAACAAGCCGATTACTGTTTTGCAACAGGAATTATATAGTAATATAAGTATGACTTTGTAGGATTTCACCAATCGTAATATTACGCTGTAATGACAAACCTATTGTTCTTTTTGCAACATGAATAACATTGCGTTATATGTTTGACCTTGTAATTGTAATATTATAGTGTTATAACAAATCTATTGCTCTTTTGCAACAGGAATTACATTGTGTTATAAGTATGATTTTGTAGAACTTCATAAATTATAATACTACACTGTAATAACAAACCTACTGTTGTATTGCAACATGAATCATACTGTATTATATGTATGACTTCGTCTATTGCCTTAATGGCCTAACGGGAGTGAAATTATTCTATTCTATTCTGTTCTACCTCATCTCGTCGCCACACCATCGGCGCGGCCTTGGTGGTGTGACTGGAGGACACGAGGTGGGAGTGAAGGTGGATTCACACTTGCCGGAATGTCACCGTCACGTTTCTTAACGTTGATGGTCAGAGGAATTGCTGAACATTGACACTACACGGCACGTCAACGTCGAAAGAACTGGTTCATAAAACACTCATCAGAGGCTTCGTAGTTCATGGTAGATCTTCATAAAATGCCGAAACTTAGTTTAAAGCAGTTCGCAATGACTGCTGTTGCACTAGATGGCGAAAAACAGAGAGCAAACAGAGTCTGGGTTGGAAAAATGGTAAAAAATAGAGACCGTGAAGGTGAGTTCCACATTCCTTACAAGGGGCTGGAAGAGGAGGAGCCATCGTTCTATAAATATTTCACAATGTCTAAAGAACAGTTTTTTACCTGTTAAGCAACATACAAATAAAATTTATGAGGAGAAATTCAAGATTTAGGCGTCCAATATCACCTTGACGGAAACTGAAGGTTTGCCAACGGTATCTCTAGATGAGCCGTTTTAGAGTGCTTGAACTATGTTTACACATATTTCTGCTACCTGTTGTTGGTCATTAATTTAGTACGAATCTTATTTTAAATTTCTGCAAGCCGCGTGCCTTTACTTCCGTTTTTTCTTTTTTTTTATGTGTCGTCTATTTTGCAATGTAGTCTTTCAGTGTATAAAATACAGTACGTTAACTTCGTATTGTCTTCCAGTACATATTAAGACTTTTTCGTAATAGCAGTTAGTGGGGAATACTTTCGTATTAGTCCGCACTGTGTACTTAATGTAACAGTTGCTCGTCAAGCAGACTACCTATGGTCCGTCGAAACGCTCTCCCCGAGAAACCCTGACGTGACGCCGACGTGACGTGATGTGTCGATGGCGTCCCGTTGACGGCGTGTGTGAATGCCACCGTCTGAACTGCAGGTGAGACTCTTTTGACGTGACGGTCAGGTGACTGTGACGTTCCGGCGAGTGTGCGGCGTGACGTAGCGCGGTGCGGTGAGCCGGGCGGAATGCCGGCGCGGCGCGACGCGGCGGCCGCCCGTGGGGTCTGGCCTGCCTGAGTTACTGCGCTGACCGCCTGCCTGCCTGCCTAATCCTGCCAGGGTCGTCGACTCGGCGCGGGCACCGGCAGCGGGGCGCCGCCCACCTGCCAGGGCGCCGGCAGCTCCGGCGCGGTCTCCTCTGGCACGCAGCGAGCCGTGTTCCACGCGAGAGCACCTCTGCTCGTGGATGTCACTTGTAGTACACATCAAAATACCTCAACTTTCTCATGTTCAGAAATCAGAGGGAGCGATCTGCTTTTACTTCGTAAAAACTTTCTAAAGCCGAAATAGCATATGTCTTTCTTTATTTACAACAACCAGAGTTTTCTGTCATCTTCAGGTCTTCAAAAATTTGTGCTATAAAAGCGTTCATTTTTGGTCGGAACCTCACGCCAACTTGTCATGTTAGTGGGCAAAATGTAGCACACTATACATAGGTTTATCGTCAATAGTACATTTAAAATAAAAAAGCGTCTTCTGCATGTAGCCATGTCCAGGGTGACAATTATTGAACTACACTGAAGAGCCAAAGAAACTGGCACACCTGCCTAATATCGTGTAGGGACCCTGCGAGCACGCAAAAGTGCCACAACACGACGCCGCATGGACTCGACCAACGCCTGAAGTAGTGCTCGAGGGAACCGATACCATGAATCCTGCAGGGCTGTCCATAAATCCGTAAGAGTACGAGGGGGTAGAGATCTCTTCTGAACAGCACATTGCAAGGCATCCCAGAGATGCTCAATAATGTTCATATCTGGGGAGTTTGGTGGCCAGCGGACCTGTTTAAACTCAGAACAGTGTTCCTGGAGCCACTCTGTAGCAATTCTGGACGTGTGGGGTGTCACGTTGTCCTGCTGGAATTGCCCAAGTTCGTCGGAATGCACAGTGGACATGAATGGATGCAGGTGATCAGACAGGATGCTTACACATGTGTCATCCATCAGAGATTTATGTAGACGTATCAGAGGTCCCGTATCACTCCAACTACACGCGCCCCACACCATTACTGAGCCTCCACCAGCTAGAACAGTCTCCTGCTGACATGCAGGGTCTGTGAATTCTTGAGGTTGTCTCCACATTCGTACACGTCCACTCGTTTGATACAGTTTGAAACGAGACGCGTCCGACCAGGCAACATGTTTTCACTCATCAATAGTTTAATGTCGGTGTTGACGGGCCCAGGCGAGGCGTAAAGCTTTATGTCCTGCAGTCATCAAGGATACACGAGTGAGTCTTCAGCTCCGAAAGCCCAAGTCGATGATGATTCGCTGAATGCTTCGCACGCTGACACTTGTTGATGGCCAAGCATCGAAATCTGCAAAAATTTGCGGAAGGGTTACAGTTCTGTCACGTTGAACGATTTTCTTCAGTCGCCGTTGGCCCGATTCTTGAAGGATCTTTTTCCGGCCACAGCAATGTCGGAGATTTGACATTTAACCGGATTCCTGATATTCACACTACACTCGTGAAATAGTCGTACAGGAAAATCACAACTTCATCGCTACCTCAGAGATACTGTGTCCTGTCGCTTGGGTGCCGTCTGTAACACCACGTTCAAGCTCATTTAAATCTTGATAAAAGGTGCCATTGTAGCAGCGGTACCGATCTAAAAAGTGCCCCTGACCGCAGCGCCGTATTTTGCCTGTTCACGTATCTCTATATTTGAATACGCATGCCTATACTAGTTTCTTTGGTTCATCACTGTCTATAAAAAAACGTAAATCAGTTACGCCCGCATCTCGTGGTCGTGCGGTAACGTTCTCGCTTCCCACGCCCGGGTTCCCGGGTACGATTCCCGGCGGGGTCAGGGATTTTCTCTGCCTCGTGATGGCTGGGTGTTGTGCGATGTCCTTAGGTTAGTTAGGTTTAAGTAGTTATAAGTTCTAGGGGACTGATGACCTAAGATGTTAAGTCCCATAGTTCGATTCCCGGCGGGGTCAGGGATTTTCTCTGCCTCGTGATGGCTGGGTGTTGTGTGATGTCCTTAGGTTAGTTAGGTTTAAGTAGTTATAAGTTCTAGGGGACTGATGACCTAAGATGTTAAGTCCCATAGTGCTCAGAGCCATTTGAACCATTTGAAATCAGTTACAAACTACGGTGTGCACACACTTTACTTAACTTGTAAACATTACTACGGGTTCTGGCTCTGAGCATTATAGGACTTAACAGCTGAGGTCATCAGTCCCCTAGAACTTAGAACTACTTAAACCTAACTAACCTAAGGACATCACACACATCCATGCCCGAGGCAGGATTCGAACCTGCGACCGTAGCGGTCTCGCGGTTCCAGACTGAAGCGCCCAGAACCGCACGGCTACACCGGCCGGCACTATGGGTTCAATCCACAATGAAATTTTATGTCTGCAGCGGAGTGTGAGCTGATTTGAAACTTCCTGGCAGATTAAAACTGTGTACTGGGTCGATACTCTAACTCGGGACCTTTGCCTTTCGTGGGGAAGTGCTCTACCTTTTTTTTTCATTTTGTTTGGTATTATTCGTTGTGTTCGGTCTGGGCGAACGACATATGATATATGATTTGATCGTTAATTCCTTTACGCAGTTTTTTAGTTACAGAGGGCCACCGGCTCTCTGACCGAACACGCTGAGCTACCGTGCCGGCACCAACGGAGATTTACTTCCGCCAATACCTCGTCTCCTACCTTCGTAACTTCACAGAAGTTCTCCTGCGAAAGTTTCGGGACCAGGACTACCGTAAGAAAGGATATTGAGGAGGTATGGCTTAGCCACAACCTGGGGGATGTTTCCAGAGTGAAATTTTCAATCTGCAGCGGAGTGTGCGCTGATCTGAAACTTCCTGGCAGATTAAAACTGTGTGTCGGACCGAGACTCGAACTCGGGACCTTTGCCTGTCGCGGGCACTACAGGTATTGGGATTAGGTTATGACATGATCCATATACATGCCATCATTGGCGATGATGTGGCGCACACGAATAGCGAAATTCTGCCTGAACCGGTGAAGTGTCGGAACATTGATGCTGTCGATAACCTCCTGAACGGCGGTTTTCAACACAGCAATTGTTTTGGGGTTATTGCTGTACACCTTGTTTTTAATACAGCTGACAAAAACGAGTCGTATGTGTTCAGATCCGGAGAATATGGTTGCCAATCGAGGCCCTGCCAGTCCAGTGGCCTTTAGGTACACCAGAGCCAGTATGCGTTCCCCAAAGTGCTCCTCCAGGACATCAAACAGTCTCTTGATTTTATGGGGTCGAGCTCCATCTTGAATGAACCACATCTTGTCGAAATCAGGGTCACTTTGGGTAATGGGGATGAAATCATCTTCCAAAACCTTCACGTACCGTTCGGTAGTCGCCGTGCCATCAAGGAATATCGCACCGATTATTCCGTGTCTGGACATTGCACTCCACCCAGTCACCTGTTGAGGGTGAAGAGACTTCTCGATCGCGAAATGCGGATTCTCAGTCCCCCCAGATGCCCCAGTTTTCCTTACTGACGAACCCATCCAAATGAAAGTGAACTTCGTCGCTAAACCAAACCATACTAATTCCCATCATGTCCCGTGGCCAACCGTGCAGTTTGAACGTACTAACGCAAACCGTTCAGAAGTTAAGACGATTTTATTTCATGTAGTTCAGTAACAGTATGTAACACTCACAGATGATTGTTACGTCAAAAAAACATAGTACACAATACAATGCACAGTAACTATCTGTTTACGTTAGTTGGACATGTTCTGATCAGGTCTGCACAGTAGCACTTCTGTTTACTCTAGTTGGGCATGCTCTAATCAATATCACAGTACGTCCAGCTGAGATAAACAGTGTGACCTTTATGACACAACAGTCTAATCCTGATTAGATTATATCCATGATGTGCTACTGTACATTGTATTGTGTGCTGTGATTTTTATGACACAACAATCATTTATGAGCGCTACATACATGCACATGGCCATGTGCACAAGGCTTTTTTTTCATTTTAAGTGTTTTATTTATGATAGACCTTCGTATAATGTTCTACATTTTACCCACTAGCATGACAATTTGGCCTCAGGTTCCACTTCAAAATGAACACGTTTTATAACAAAAATTTTTGAAGACCTGAAGATACAGCAAAGTCTGGCGAAACAGGTTATCGCAAATAAAGAAAGATTTAAGCGATCTCGATTTTAGAAAGTTTTTACAACATAAAGATGTGATTAGGATTACAGCGGTTGGACGCAAACATGGAACCACCGCGAAAACTGCTTGCTTGAACATAAATGAAGACGCTAGCCAAGCCTGCGGCTTGCGCCGCTGTGTTTGACCACGAACGGCAACTGTGCAGTGTCCTCAACACGTTACAAGTGCCAGTCGCGGTCAGAACAGTGTTCTGCGTAGCTGTGAGTGCTTTAAGTCGGAACTGAGTGAATTTGAAAGTGGTCAGGTTTTTGGAGGTTGTATGGTAGGAGCTTCCGTAACCGAGGGCGCAGAAGTATTAGGTGTGCCAAGAGGCACATACAGGGAAGGCATACCGCATACAGGGGAGGTGGAAAAACATCGTCCGCTAAGCCACAACGCGGACGGAACTGAGTGTTGAGTGGTCGTAAGCGTATACACGTGAAAAGCAAGCCACTACTGCACAACTAAGCTATTGACGAGAAACTACTGGCAATAGCATCTGCCGTTAAATATTTACGAGTAACTATCCAGAGCGACCTTGAATGGAATGACCACATAAAAGACATAGTAGCAAAAGCAGATGCCAGACTGAGATTTATAGGAAGACTCTTAAGGAAATGTAGCTCTTCCACGAAGGGAATGGCTTGGTTCAAATGGCTCTGAGCACTATGGGACCCAACTTCTGAGGTCATCAGTCCCCTAGAACTTAGAACTACTTAAACCTAACTAACCTAAAGACATCACACACATCCATGTCCGAGGCAGGATTCGAACCTGCGACCGTAGTGGACGCGCGGTTCCAGACTGTAGCGCCTAGAACCGCTCGACCACTCCGGCCGGCAGGGAATGGCCGATAGGGCGCTTGTTCGACCGAGTCTTCAGTGTTGTTCATCGATCTGGTGTCCTTACCAGATAGGAGTGATAGAAGAGACACAGAGCGTGAAGATACAACTAAGAGCGGCACGTTTCGCTACCCGATCGTTCAGTCGGCGCGAGAGTGTTACAGAGATGCTCAACAAACTCCAGTGACAGACGTTCCGAAAGCGAAGCGGTGTATCGTGGAGAGGCTTACTTTTAGAATTTCCAGAGACAACATATTACTTCCTCCCACATACATCTCGCATAATGATCACGACGAGAAAATTCGAGAAATGAGAGACAATGGAGAGGCTTACCGGTAATCACTCTTTCCATGAACCATTCGCCAGTGGAACGGGCTGGAGTGCGGGGAGGGGGGTGGGGCGGAAGGGGGAAGGGTGAATCAGTAGTGGTACCAGAAGTACCCTCCGCCACACAGCATTAGGTGGCCTGCGGAGTATGATCTAGATACAGATCCTGGCAGGCGGTGATTGTGACGAACAAAAATTGGACGACAGCAGCAAAAGTCACTGCAGAACTGAATGTCGCACCCGCGAACCCTCTCTAACACGAAGGGAGCCCCACAAGCGGGGAATTTCAGGGCGAGGTTGGAATTCCGACTCTACTCATCAGTGATGCAAATACACGTAATAGGAAAACGTGGTGCCGAAGTCATAAGACCTCGAGTACGGAGCACGTCGGGTGAGTCTTGCTGCACATTCTTTCCAACTTATGGCCGAGTTTACATCCCAGCAGTGAAATATGGCGGAGGATCGGTGATGATTTGGGCAGCCATACAGTGGAATTCCATGTGCACCACGGTTACTGTGCAGGTCGTATTACTGCCAAGGATTATGTAACCACTTTGCTGATCTGGTTCATCCATTGGGACATCGTTTGTTTCCCAGTAGTGATACTGTGTTCCTGCAGCTCGCATCGTTTAGCACTGGTTTTTTGAGCGTGAGGATAAACTGTCATCTTCGTGGTTTGCTATGGAGGGAAGATAGTCACCTCCATCATCGT